>NC_048222.1:37917051-38106763 GCF_002007445.2 Ailuropoda melanoleuca
AATCAAACGACCTTTGGTTTCCAGTAGGCGCAGACACACTCGGCTATCTCCTGGGGCATGGAGGGCGGTTCAATCTTCCTCCCCCTGCTCTGCAAGTTCACTCACTGGCCTTTCCCCCTCCCTGCTCCCAAATGCTGTGTGGTCCTTCCGGCTGCCCGCCTGCCCACGGTCCCCGGGCGCTATTCCAGCCACCCACAGAAGCCGAGGTCCACCTCGGTCACAGCTCTGCTGTCGCTCCCCCCTACTTAGCGTGACGCCAGACAGCCCCTCCTCCTCCCTAAACCTCAGGCAGGAAAACGAGGTGGTGAGAGATGCCTCTGCGTTTGACATCGTCCACAGGCAAGAATCCTGCCCCGGACACAGTCCAGGAAGCATCACACCCGCCACGCTCCCTTCCAGACTGGACACTCCTTGAGGGCAGGGCCAAGCATGTCAGCATCCCAGCTCGGGCACAGGGCCTGGCATGGAGTGGGACTGTGGAAGCACGGGTGGGAAATTTTGCCAAGGCTGAATTCACCAAATCGGCGCTTGCGGGGCCTGCCCCCTGCCCCCACCCCCCATGCCCTGTGTATGTAGGACTCAGGGCTCTCACGCTCTCTCCGTCTCTCCCTCTCACCCTCTCACCTTTGCTGCACCGCAGAATCACCGGGGAGCACTGAGAAGTAAAGGTGCCCAGCCCCGTCCCCCCCAGCAAGTGAATCAGAAAGTCTGAGTGTCAATGTTCCCAGATGGTTCTAATGTCAACGATCCCAGCTGAGAACTCCTCCCCAGTAACCAGAGGATCTTCAGTCCCTCCCGACAGACGCTATCTCACAGCGGCCGAGTTCGGTCTGCAGCCATCACTCCGCTCTCACATTTCCTGTTGAGCCTGCAAAATACAGATCCAGGACCACCCTGGAGTTTCTGCTTCCAGAGGTCTGGCCTGTACCTGGAAGTTGTCATTTAAACTAGCTCCTAGGCCCCTGCTGGTGAGGCAGTCGGTCCATGGTCCTTCTCTAACCCAGCAACGGGAGGCTTCAGGTAGGAATGACGGGGTACTCCAGGGGCATCAATGGCAAGAAGCCCTAGCTCCCCACTGCCCTCTCCTCCTCAGCTCTCAGACATACTCCAAAACCCAGTCTGGTCGGTTCCTTCCTTCGTGAGGAGACCTTAACCCCTAATGCGGCCCGCGGGGCCTGGCCCTACCTGGGGCCTCCCCCCAAGTCCTCCTCCCTGGCTTTGCTCAGTTCTCTCTGTTGCCCGGCTCCCCGCCTGGCTGAGCCAAAACTCCCGCTCACCTCTCAGAGCTCTCCTGACCCCAGGTGGGTCCGGGTCCCCAGTTTCCCCCCCTCCGCGAGTCCCCGAGCCCCAGGAGGATCCGTGTCCTTCAGGGGGGCAGGGCCTGCGTTGCCTGTGCTTACCACTCTTCTCCGGCACCTGCATGTCTGCCCAGGGCCTGCCATGTAATAAGGGCTCAATCAATATTTACAGAATGAATAAATGACACGACACAAACACACACTTCAGTCTCGGTGATTCTCACCCTGAACAGGTTTCCAGCCACACCGAGTGAGCAGGCAGAGGAATGCATAATCTAGGATGGTCAGAGACAGAAGGCCGGCCACCCTTTGCACGTGTGTGTGTGCACGTGTGTGTGCGCGCGCGTGTGTGAGCGTGCATGTGTGCGCCGTGCCGCGCAAGGAGTATATGGTAGAGACAGGCTACATTAGGGTTGAACTCAGAGACAACTTGACCCAGGACCTTTTTCCAACAATCACTCAAAGGCTCCCGGGAGTCTGGTTTTTCTCCCTGGACTAGGTGCTCAGAGCCTGCCCGCCCGTGTGGAAGGGGACAGAGGGAGTCTCGGTTGTCTGGGCTCTGACCACAGTAGGGCTTGGGAACAGTAGACAGAGCATGACTCTGGAGTCCGCCCGGGGTTCCAGTCCAGGCTCCCCCCTTCTGTTGCCCCATCTGTGACCATGGACGAGTCCCTCATTGTCCTCTCTGGCCCGGTGGGAATAAGGCCTGTGAGCCAGCCAGCTGGGGGTGTGCTGACTGGCAGGACCAGCGGCTGATGCAATGTGTTCTGCTCTCATCTTTCTAAAGGGAATCTTTCTTTGAACATCTCTCTCCTCCTCTTGATCTTCCAAACGTCGCCCAGTGCAGGGCAAAGCTTACAGTGAGTGCTTAATAAAATCTTGGGGGCTCACTTCAGAGACTGGCACATGGTAGGTACTCAGTAGCTCCCTTTCCATTCTTGAAGCTGTGCTGACCTGAGACGCAGGGGACTGGCGTCACAGCCCAGCTGTGCATGTGCCCTGTCCCCCTGACCTTGAGCAAGCACAGAGCCTGTGTCTGGGCCTCGGTGTCTTCCTAGGTCAAAGGAGGGGGCTGAGCCCACGACGCTTCCAGGTTAAGTTCTGTCTGTTTGAAATGAACCAGCGCAGGGATGCACAGTGCCAGCTGGGGTGCCCTGGGACGCTGGTGCAGACTGAGGGCCGCCTGCCAGCACCAACCCGTCCGTGGTCCTGGCCTGTAGGAAGGGGAGCTGCGTTCCTGTCTTACCTGCTGCTGCTAGAAAGCCGCTCCTGCAGTGGAACCCTTCCCTTCTTTTGCCCTAAGCTATGAGGAGTAGATTGGATGAAAATGATCAAGCCTCCTCGTCTAGAATAAATATCCTTGAAATGGAGCAAGTTATAAATAAGCAAGCAGCAATATCTTGTGTTATGAATATATAATTTCCATCTTTAATAGCTGACTAGACCCTGGGGACTGTCTGAAAATGCCCTGTCTGGTCCTGATATTTTATGTGGTTTTATTTTTTTTTAAAGGCCCCCAAACTTCTGTTTCTTAGCCCTTGGAGAGTTAATTCTCTGGGAGAAATAATGAGAGTTGAAAGTCACAGCGAGCCCGTGTACCGTGGTCAGGTACTTTATTGTTAAGAAATTCCAGAGAGTGCAAAGCTCACACAGAATCCCAGAGTGAAGGCCGGCAGGGGCAGCTGAGTAGGGCTTTTCCCCAACCCTCACTTTACAGAATTGGCATGGAGGCCCAGAGAGGCAAAGTGACTGGCCCAGGGCCACACAGCAAAGAGCTATATTCCAGAAGCCTAGAATGCAGGCCTGTCCAATTCACCAGGCTGTTGGCCGGCTCTCTCTTCTGAGAGGCCGCATTCCCAGGTGAAGGGAGAGCCTCGGAACCCCCAACTCTGCAGTCAGGTTGATTGACCAGGAGGTTTGCCTCCATTGGTAGCCCCACCCCTAATGACAGGAGCTGCCTTGACTCAGAGGTCCAGTGAGTACTGGGGCTGACTTTTCTACCTTCCACCTCCTGGACCGTCTGCAACTCAGCCTGGCATTGGAAAGCCTCTGGCACCTGTCCTTTCTACTTCTGCAGCCCCAACACCTAAAAATTAGCATAGATAAGTATCACTCCTGCCTGGCATGCACTTGGTGCCATGAAAAGCCAATAGGGCTGTGGGTCCCACAGACCCCAAATGCCCATTGGCTCCTCCATCCTGGCTCTATGATGCCGAACAAGCTGGTTGGCTTCTCTTGCCTTGATGACCTCATCTGTCAAATGGGTATGGGGACGGTTGTGAGGACTACATGAGATAAAGGGACCAGAACGAAGCCAGGCAGGAACCAAGTGTTCGGAATGCCATCTGTCCTTCCAGGACTACAGGCCCCTCTGGTCAGTCCACATCACCGCAAGCGTAACCATCACTTACAACCCAGTTTGGAGGTAGACCCGTTTGAATGAGCCAAATGACTTTGTGTTTGTTCATCCCATTTTCCAAGGAGAATGACTCTTCTCTAGAACCCCACATCCACCTCTCTGGCCCCCAACAGCGTCCAGCAGAAGGCTGAGTGCCTGGTACCAGGTCTAATAATGGCTACCAGTTGTCAGGCATTGACTGTGTGTTACGTTCAGAAATGCATCGACTCATTTCATCCTGAGCCACCACGCTACAAGATGGGCCTTGTCATCCCCATTTTAAAGATGGGCGAAAGGAGGCTTGCTAAGACCATTAGGTGACTGGCCCAAAGCAATACGGCTGAGCACAGCAGGGCCACGACCAACCTGATGCAAAACGTCTTTCCACTCCTCCCCGTTTCCTTCTTGCAAGATGATCTGCTTTTCCCGGGATCAGAGTAAAACTGGAAAGCGAATGAATTCAGCGGCAAGTCCCCTAATGGTGGGAACAGGGGCGGGTGGGGGAGATAGTAATGCTTGTGCAGTGTGTATGTTAAAATGTAAATGTCCTCTCGTGTGGGTCTCGAGGTACGCTCATAATTATAAGCCGGTGTCTGAGGTTCTGATTTTGATGGCATTCGTGTTAATGGCTTTATTTTTTTTTAAGCTGTTTAATTACTAATCAGTGCTGCCTTGCAAGCTACTGTGAGATGCACACTTTGCACTGGAGAACAAGGGCCTTCCCTGGGGCAGCCAAGGAGCCTGCCAGGGGCCATACCCTGGGCCAGCTGGCGTCTCCCCACTGGACGGGTTCCCCCATCCCCAGTCCCCATCCCTCTCTGCCATTCGGCACTGACCTCTGAAATCACAGAATCTCATCACCTCCCAGAGGACCCTCAGCAGCGGGCTAGCCTGGTCCCTTCCCCTCCCCTCACCAAAGGGGAAACTGAGGCCCCAAGGGTGCCCTGGGTTGCAATGACTAGACTTTGTGGGGTTTCTTTCTTACTTACTAATTGATTTCTAGCACATATACTCATTTGCATTCCCAATTTCGATCGTCAAAAACTTTCCAATGCTAAAACCTCATTTTCTGAAGCTAATTTAGGTCTCATTTTCATTAATAGCTTGGCAACAATCATGCAGTGGAAATTTCTTCCAGGTCAAAGCAAGAGCCTTGGCCAGGGAATCGGGGTATCTGCTAGGTCCTGCCGCACGTCTGGACAAGCTGACTCCCCTCTGGTGGGCAGTTTCCCTCCATAATCAAATGAGGGGATTGAGTTATCTCAGCGTTTTTTCCAGGCCCTGGTCTATAAGCCACTCTGTAAAACAGAGCAAGCCACAAGATGTAAATATTTGTTATTCAGAAAAAAAAATGTTTTTGAAAGTTGACATGGTCTACTAAGTTGGGGCAATGCTGCATGCAAGTTAATCAAGCTGTTGGCTTTTGTTTCTTTATTTGTTGGTCAACACATATGCTATGTGTGTTTCCCATCAGAACACAGCACCTTGTGGCTTTCTGAGGAGTTACCGTCTCATGGCATATTTGTCAATGTTTTTGGAGCACAGGCATTCCCAGGAGCATGATAGGGGAAACCCTGCGGCGGGGCATGGCTCTCAGGTCTCTTCTGCCCTCACTCGATGGATCTTCTGTGACCCCAAGGGACAAGGAATAAAGGAGACAGCTCTTGAGATATCCTCTTAGCCTTAAGACTCAGACCACCTTTCTCCCCCAAATGTCACCATGCTTTTATTCAGGGGTACCCTTGGTGTGTTCCCCCAGGGTCCATCTCTGGGCCTTGATCTTGCCCCTCTTGACCAGGAGACCTGTGCTGGCCATCTCAAAGCTCTCCTTGCCCTGCCTCGTTGCCCTGGCCAACTGTTGGTCTCCTTCAGCCCAATAGACTCCTCCCCAGGCAGCCCATCCTTCTCAACACACACCATTCCCAGTCCTGCCTGAGCCCAGGCTTGGAATCAGAGTCAGATTCAAGTTCAGTCTCAGCAAATTCCCTGTTATATGGTTCCCGTGCAATGGCTGAACTTTCCTAATACAGAAACGAGAAGTCATCATGGTACTGACCACTTAGCTTTAGGGCAAACACTTAAAGGGCCCGACATTTTGCCTTAGCCCAAGTTCCCTAGAAAGCAAAGCCAGAGGCAAAGGCTTGCTTGCTACTGCTTTTTTAAGGAGCACAGTTCCAGGGGCGCCTGGGTGGCACAGCGGTTAAGCGTCTGCCTTTGGCTCAGGATGAGATCCCGGCGTTGTGGGATCGAGCCCCACATCAGGCTCTTCCGCTATGAGCCTGCTTCTTCCTCTCCCACTCCCCCTGTTTGTGTTCCCTCTCTCTCTGGCTGTCTCTGTCTCTGTCAAATAAATAAATAAAATCTTTAAAAAAAAAAAAAAAAGGAGCACAGTTCCAGAGACAAGAGAGTAAAGGAACTGGTAAGCAAAGCTGGAGAGAGAGAAAAATGAGAGAATGCCAGAATAAGAGGGAATGTTGGTCGCCCACCGGTGTCCAACATGATTGACTGGTTGATCTCATCAACACATCTCTCAAAAGGCTATATGGTGACCATGTCATAGGTTTGTCCATCTATGGAGAGGAAGGAGGAAGAATACTCTCAGAGGCTCTTGCAGCCGTTGCCCTAAGGGATGCCCCATGGCATATTTATTCCCCCCATGCTTCCCCCTGGCACAGGGATGGGTGCCACGGGGGTCTTATTTTCAGACCCCGACATCAGAAGAGCCCCAGAGCAAGAGTGATATGTGTGGGACACAGACATGAGATAGAATGCTTCGGGCTCGTGCAGAGTCCTACAGAGTTGGCCACTGCAGTGGAAGGTGGCAGGAACAGGTGTCTAAAACTCTGGATATGGGCAAGGTCAAGAAGAATGGAGGGGGTGCATAAGAAGTGTCTGTACACCCCCCTGACCTCGTACTGCCAGACCTGCTCTATCCTCCCACTCCGTCCTGCCCCCATACCACACCTGGGGTCTAGGATTTTTCTGAAAACAGAATATTCTCAGTTGTGTTCCAGGAGGAGGGCACAATTTGTCACAGATCCTCCTTCCAATCTCTGGGAAGACTGGAGGAAACAGGGTTAGTGAAAGAAGCCTGAGCGAAGCCAGCTAGAGCTGGTCCTGAGGCCCCAGTGGACCTCTGTCATCTTGGACCCCCTTCTGCGGCTCAATCCCCACGTCCCTCATCCTCAACCAGCAATGTGGTCGATCTGGGTTGTTTACCAGGCAGGGGGATGCAGACCACCATCCCCTAAGGGATCGGTGCCTTAGTTTGCCATGTCTTCATCGAGCTGCTGTTCTGCCATTGCTCATTTACAGAACTTCTGCACCAGACCAGGAGCACCAAGACCCCTGGACCCCTGTCTTCACTGGCAGCAACAGCCCTTGCTCCTTGCTGGCACTGGGGTAAGTTGCCCCTGCCAGCATGGTGACTCCTTTCCTTGCATGCTAGTCTGACGTCACCAACCTAAAGGGACAGGTGGGGTCACAGCCTGAAGTCCAGTGGGATCCTTACAGTGTCACCTACAAGGAGCATTAGCCCTACGACGGAAGTGTCAGCTGCCTGGGTGCCTCACCTCACAGATCCTAAGCTTTGTGGGGACAGGGTGCATAAATCCTGCCTGAGGAACACTGGGAATGAGGGTAATGGTAGATGCGCATTCTGCCCTTGACTACAGGACCCACATATTCCGGCAGTGAGAACACAACACTATTTATTGTCTTTTTGGCTAGGCCCTTCAACCACACCCTAAAGGACAACATTCCAACCCCATAGGGGGTTGCCCCCAAGTTGGCGCCTTAGCTCCACCCTTCACAGGTCATTCCACCATGGGACAGGCATGATGGGTGTACAATAGACCGGGAGCCCATGGCCACATGCTCATTGTCATACTTCTTTCGCCACAGCCATAACGATGGGTCCCTTGAAGGGTGCCACTGACCTGTGAGAAACTGTGTAGGTAGACAAGGCTTCTATAGGCCTTCACGTGGTGGTGCCCTTACGCTGAGGGTAGGAAGGAGAAGTCCCTACCCGGTAAGGACAAATCATTCTTCTCTCAGGGGTAGGAAGGCTCTAGTATGATCAACCTACCAAGATGTGGTAGGTTAGTCTTCTGTAGGGCTGGTTTTCTGTGCAGGGCTCAGAGACAATATTTGCTATTGACAGATGGGGCAGCAAGGAGATGACCTTGGGGAGAAGGACTCCCTGCTGCCGGGGCTATTCATGGCTCCCATCCTGACCTCCATGGCTGATGAGATGGGGGGAGAGGCTAGTGGACACCCACAGGCTGAGTTGTCCTGCCCTCCTGATTGTTACATTCCTCCCTGGCAGTGGCATTAATGCGAGACTCCAAGCCCATTCTGTGCCTGTTCTCCTTAAGTCCATTCCTTACCTTTCCTTCAGTCTTATCCAAGATCTTCCAATTTTCTTCCTTCCAAGCCCCTGACCAACCAGCCAAGCTATTTACCACTGCATCTTTGTATATGCTTTCTCTGGGTCATATTTCCTTGCATCTCCATCTGCCAGGAGGATGTCCTTTCACTGCTGTCCCCTCCAACCATCCATGTTGGGACTGTAACACAGCATAGTCTGTTTTCAGCTAATGATGACATGTCTCATTGACCCATCTATGAACCAGACCCGAGTTTTCTCTTTCTCCATCAGGTGATCATAGAGGATCCCTACCCCATGAAGTCACCCGTATGCATCAAGATGAATCAATGCCACAGTCTGGGTCACCTGTTTATGTCATTTACTCATGCCTTCTGGACATGATTGGGCTTGATCCTGAACGTATCATTTCCATCATAAGTAAACTACCCCACCTTATGACTTGGCATATCTGGTACCGCACCAGTGCATAATGGGCAGATCTGGTCCCATAGTCACTCCCATGCCAATTCCAACTAGTACCCAAGCAAGAATTCCCTGCCATGAAGATTAATGGACTTGCTCTGGAATCTTGAGGGTATATCCTACAACTTTTCAGTGTGTGCTTGCCAAAGACTTCACCCACCCAGCATCCTCGTCTGCTATGGAGACCTGTAGCAGAGGTCCTCCTGGGTCAGACAGATCCAGTGGCGGGCAGTTCGAACCACAGCCTGGATGTGCTACAGAGCCCTCCCTTGATCTCGGAAAGTCAACCTGCTTTAATCACGTGCAGCTTTTAAGATCTGGTAGGGTATTAACTTTGATTTTTATTAATTTTTAAATTAATTGTTTGAATAAATAAAACATTCAAGTAGTTCCAAAATTAAAATATAAAAAAGGCATAAGAAAGTAGGTAGTAAGCAACCTCCTTCCTACCACTTTCTTTCTAGCAGAAAAAGACTGTGTTTCATTGCTTGTGAATTACTCTAGAAATATTTTATGCTTATAGAAGGAAATACAATGTGTGTGTGTGTGTGTGTGTGTGTGTGTGTGTGTGTGTCTTCCCACCTCCCACCATTTCCTAAAACAATTGGTAGTTTACAGTTCTGTCCCTTACTTTAACTCAAGAGTGTATTCTAACCATTTCCACGTAGCAACACACAAAAAGCCTCTTCATTATAGTTCACAACTGTCTGGGAGGTCATTTAATGGATGTGCCATAATCTATGTGACCATTGTCCCATTGATGGACATTTCATTGTTTCCAATAATTTGGACTCAAGGGAGTATGACAATGACAAACCCACTACACATGGAAGTACAGCTCCCCGGGAAACATGCATTTATAATTTTAAAGTATATTTTCAGATGGCTCCACTTGAAGCTTGTACCAACCCTCATTCCCACTGACAATGTAGACGTGTGCTCATTTTCCCAGACCACCTCTCTCAGAGCGCTTTTTAATTTTTGCCAATCTGATCAGCAGAAAGTGTTATTTTAGTGTACTTCGATTTGTTTATAGGTTATTTTATTAAACTTTGCTGTGTTTCTGCCTTGCGTCACCGGCCAGATGTAAAGCCTCTTGGGCTCTTGCGGACTCCGTATCTTAAATCTTGATATATAATCACAGAAATGAGGGAGGAGAGCAAAAACCAGGCCTAACTTGTTTGTGGCTCTCTCCCGAGTTCCAAGCACAGGGTTTGGTACCTAGTAGATGCTCAATAAACATTTCTTGAATGAACGAATGGATCAAACGTGACGCTGGTCTCATTCGTGCAGCAGTTTGCAGATGAATGAGTACTCCCCCCTCATTTTAGCAATTCCATCCTCCCCCTAGAGGTGCTATAGAAGTTGAGGAGAGCCCACTTCGCACAAATCCTGGCTGAGGGACAGTGCCTCACCCCGGGGGTCCTGCTGAAAAGCCACGGCCATGCTTCCATGTTTCCTCTCATGGAATTTTCTGCATCCTTTGCCTAATTGGATGAGGAGGTAAGGATTTGATACAGAGGTATCTTATTTCTACACTGGCCAACAACCTATGATCCATGAGAAATGGCTGGAAATGATGGGCTGGATCAATCAGGCCTGGGGATTGGGACTTTGAATGCAATAGGCTTACTGCTGAAAGGTCAAGAGGAAGAATTGAGTCATGGTGGCCATTATGGGTTATGAAGAAGCCACGAGCAGCGAGGAAGGACTGAGGAAACTCCGAACGAGCAGAGGAAGCTGGACAACAGAGAGGGAAGGTCGCAGGCTCCCCAGAAGTGAATTCCCTCATGCGGTCCCAGGAAATAAAGTGAGAGCACTTTCTGTTACTGACAGCTTCCCAGTTGGGTCTCACGATTCCTGGAAATGAATTTCAATTTCGCTCCTTCAATTTCCACAGGACCCCGGAGTGACCTGCCAATAAAGTGTTTCTCTACTTGAGACTGCCTGGATTGAGGCTCTGTTTCTTGCCATCAAAAGATCCCGAATTGGATCGCATTTTACAAACGTGAAATCTGAGACTCTGGGCGGTGGAGTCGAAGTTCCCTGCCTGCCACATCAGCTGGCTCAGTGAGGTTGGACACTTGTTCCAATGCACATGGGAGGTAGTCAGTACATATTTGGCCATTGCTTGATTGGTTGATTGATTTTTCAGTGGCTTCATTTAAAGCAACAATGGATCTTGTAGCGGAATGTATTTTCCAAAGAGGCGGCAGTAGTAACTCCTGTCCTAAATGCTCTTTGGCAATGTGACCTTGACCTTGCCCCCTCCCCCATTGAGAGATGGAATCTAATTCATGTTTCTGGAGTTAGGGCTGGCCTTAATAACTCCCTTATAACCAATACAATGTGGCAAAGTAGCATTACATGACTGTCGAGGTTAGGTCATAAAAGGCCCTTGAAGCTTTTGCTTGGTCTCTTGGAACACCTGCTCTTAAGATGCTTCCCTGCTCCAAGCCAACGTGGAAAAGCCACGTGGGGGTGCTCTGATGATCAGCTGAGCCCAGACTTTGAATAACCAGCCCAGGTACCAGATAGGTGAGTGAAGAATCCTCCAGCTGATTCCATCCCCCAGCAGTTCCAGTTAACCCGAGGCATTCAAACCTTCCCTGCTGAGGCCCCAGCTGTGACTGAACAGACACAAGCCGTCCCCACTGTGCCCTTTCCGAATTCCCGACTTCCAGAAGCTATGAGCTTAATAAATCAGGCTTTATTTTACCCCACTAAGTTTTGGGGTGATTTGTTACACGATAGGTAAATGAAATAGTTCATTGGAACAGATTTTCTTTCCCCTAAAATGATGACTTCGTTTCTTACGTCTAGCTAAGGGTTAACAGATAAATTCTAAGTCCAGTGGGTATTTCCCTAACTTGAGTCCACAGACAAAGGCAGAGCTTTTCCAAGATCGGGGCTGGCTATAAAAAGTAGGTTCCTTGACTTTAAGCCCAAGAGAGCTTTGTTCCTTAAAGTTGGTAAAAAGAGGTCTTCCTGATACAAAGAAATGGCATCTGTTTCTTGGATTAAACACACACACACACACACACACACACACACACACACACACACAGTGTGGACTGGCTTCCTGTGCAGACAATGTAGGCTTAGTTTCTCAGTTTTCCGGGAAGTCATTATCCAGTGAGGAAATTCTCCAGTCGAGAAAGCCCAATCTGGCCGTTTTGCTCTGGGGAGGGCAGTCTGGCACAAACTTCGGCAGAAGAGTCAACTCTTGCGGCAAGCCTCCCTGGGAAGGGCTAGCGCCACCAAGGAGCGCCCACACCGCAAGCTCCAGCCTCGCACACTGCTTTGCAAACTGTAAAGAGCTCTCCAAATGCACAGCTGTGAGCCTGGAGACTGGCCCCCAGGAGAGTGGGCTTGGGAAGGGAGGGGACTGTGACATCCTGGGGAAAGCAGATTTCCCTGGCATCCTGCCGTGGCTGAGGGGAGAGGCCCACGCGGAGCTCCCTAGCTGTGTTTGAGACTGTACGATTTGCACAGAGGTCTGTCTTACCGCATTCATTGGAGCCTCTGTCCATCAGCGAAGTCCCCATATTTCCATTTTGCTGGTGAGAACTTGGAGCTCAGAGGAGTCAAAGACTATACTAGGGGACACGTAGCTGTTGGAGGGGGATAGAACCAGGGAGAGTGAGACCTGGGTCCCTTTATTCCTTGCCAGTGGCACTGGCCCGGAGCTTGTGGTCATGACTCTGTGTACTGGCAGTGCACTTACAGTTGGCCAGTGCTTTCCTCCGCAGCATGTCAGTGGAGCTGTGCGACCCACTTCGTGTCTCTACTTCAGAGGCAAAGAACCCACCGTTGGAGCAAACCGCACTCAGTCCTGTGGCCGAGCAAGTGGCAAAGCCGGACACTGAGCGGGGTCTCGGCCCCAACATAGAGCAGCCTCGTTGAAAGCCGTGTGCCTTTCTTCCTTCTCCTCCTGCCTCCTGGAGCACTCCGGAGGCCAGGCGGGGTGGTCACTGCCAGCCGCTTTTCTCAGCAACGTTTCTGCGATCATTCCGTATTTACTAAGCTGCCGCAGCATGTAAGACAGTGTCTAGCCCGCCGTGACCGCAACTGACAGGATCTTAAAAGGCAGCCGTGACCTGGGTGCCAAAAGGCCTCGCGCACTAGCGTCAGGTCTCCCGCCGTGCCCTCTGGCCTTTCCCCCGGGGCCCCGGGGACACCCCCTCCCCTGCACCCCCAGGTCGGAGGGCTGATCTCCCAGGTGCGGCCACAGGAGAGCAGAGCCCCCGGGGGCTGCAGTGTGATTAAAGTCTCTGCTGTGAGAAAGTGACACTGTGGTCTGCTTCGTACCAGTAAATATGTGATTTACATTTAATTCTGAGTAACCTTTCTGGGCTCGGCGAGGTGTGAAGGAATCTGATGGGGCTGGCTCCCTGGTGGGGGAGCCGATTCATACTCATTAAGACCTCCACATCAGCCCGCTGAAGGGTGACAGGCCTCCGCCAGCCCTCCTCCTTCGCGCCTTCCAGGGTCAGGGCTCCTGGGAAGCCAGCAGTCACACAGGCCGTGGCTCGGTGGTGGGGGGGGAGAGGGGTGGGAGAACGGGGCAGGGCAGGGGAGGAGGAGGAGGCAGCGGGGAGGGCTGGAGGCGCGGAGAGGAGCCAGGAGGAAAATGAACCGCAGGTCCACCAGCACACTTCAGATTGCTGCATTAGCGGTATTGATCTCCCGAGGGCAAGGGGGTGGGGTATTGATGGAGGAGCTGGCGGGTCTCAGAGGCCCCCGTGGGCCTCCTTTGTACATATTTACAAGGGACTGTTCAGTCCTCTTTGGTTCATCCCAGCCTGGGGCGGAGAGAGGAATGCCAGGGAAGAAAGGTTCCTTGGCCCTTGGGTGGGGGGGGGTTGTTTGGGTTGATCTGGGATCACTGTAGGGGCACGTGGCCCGCTGAGCATGAGAAGGCCCAAAGACGTATGCTGGGGGCAAAGAAAAATGTGCTTCTCTCTCATGGACTGGCTGTCTGGAGGCTCTCAGACCCTCAGTTTGTCTGTCCTCCTAATGGGAGTATCTGTAATGATTAGCAGTGAATCTGAGAGCTGCTGTCTGTTGAATGCTGGGGCGGGGGGTGGTCAGGCGATGGGCGGAGGAGCTCTGCCAGCGCGAACTCTCACTGAATCCTTGTGACCACTCTCCGAAGGAGCCTCCGCTCTCACCTCCAGTGTGCAGATGAGAACTCTCATCGTGATGATGATCCAGGATGGCGAGCCCCACTGGGTGACAAGCAGACAGGAGGGAAGTGATGGGGGGTCACGGCCTGCTCAAGGGTCCCCTTATCCTGCTAGAAAATGTGCCTCTGCTCAGCCCCTGACGCTAGAGTTGGTTTTTGTGGGGGTGAGGCCTGTTTTTGCAGCGGGACAGGGGTTGGCGCATTGCTTCCTGTGGCCCCGGGCCCTCTGAGGGACGGGAAGGGAAGGGAATGCCTGCAGGGCCCTCAGGCCTGGTGTGTGGCAGCATGGGGCTGGCGGGTGTTCCTGGAGGACTCCCCAGGAGCATGACAGCTGGGCTGGGAGCTGAAGGTGTACCAGGCACCCCTCGAGCCTGGCAGAGAGGCGGGGGAGAGTGTCCCAGCTGCCCCAGAGGAGAAAGGACAGGTGGGAAGTGATGAGAGAGCAAGGAGCCCCCAGGGGTGAACAGTGTTTCTGTGTGGCCGGACAGAGGACAGGGCATGTCAGTGACTCTGAACTGATTCCTGAGGATGGCAGGGAGCGATCGAGAGCTTTCGGGCAGGAGAGTGTTAGACTCAAGCAGGCTTTAAAAAATCAGCTCCAGCTACGCTATGGGAAGAGAACACGGAGGGTGAGAGACCTATGAGGTGAGGCCGTGGGGCCATCACCCAAGGAAGGCAGGGCTCAGGGAGCCGACTGGGCAGGCAAAGGGTAGGAGATGATTGGTTGGTCTGGGTGTAAAGGCAGGACAGCCTTTGGGATGATGCTCTGATTTCTAGTGTTTGTGACTGGCCCGGCCTGGAGAGGAAGTGGCTCTGGTTTGAAGAAAGGATGAGGTGCTCCATTTGGACCCGCTGAATCTGAGGTGCCTGGGAACTTGTCCGGACGGCAGTGGAATGCTGACCTGGGGGGCAGGCTAGCGATGAAGACGTGGACGTCATCAGCTCAGAGAAGACACGTGAAGGTGCTGGAGGACAGGAGGTGGGCGGTGAGGGACAACAGAGCTCTGAGCAGCAGCCCATGTGGGAGGAAGAAGACACCGTGTGTGTGATCACAGTGGAGCTGCCAGTGGCAGGGGGAGGCCGGGAGACCGCGTTGTCTAGCAGCCAAGGCAAGAAAGTGTGTCAGGAAGAGGAAGCGGTCGGCAGGGCTGGGCCCCATCCACAGGCCGTGTGGGATGTGGACTTGCAAGTGTCCCCTAGATTTAGCAACAAGAAGGTCAGAGGTGGCCGGGAGAGGCCAGCCCTGGGGAGCCTGGGGGGCCAGAGCCAGACGGAGGGAGGTGGGAGGTGGGAGGTGGGGAAGTGGAAACTGCTTGAGCAGACACCCCAGTGAAGAGGTTTGGCCGTGAAGGAAAGGCCAGGATGGGGCAATAGCTGGAAGGGGCCAGCAGGTCAAGAAAGGGATGTTTTCAAGGCAGCAAAAGCTTAGCCCATGGACATGCTGGTGGCCAGGAGCCAGGAGGGAGGGAGAGAGGGGAGGGTGCGGCCGATAAGGGGTTTGTGGGCTGAGCGGGTATCTGGGGAGGTGCGGGTCTGGAGGGGGCAGGGGAACCCATGTGGTGGAGACAGGGGGGAGGCCAGGAGGGAAGGAGGCAGGGGCGTGGATGCCGTCTTTCGGCAGGGTGGTGGTGGGATGCCAGGGGAGGAAGAGGGTGACCGGATCTGGGCACACACGCACACGCTGGGGGGTACCGGGGGGAGCAGGTTTGCCGCTGAGGTTTGGGGAAAAGCACGAAAGCACAGAGAAAGGAATTTCTCCACAGGTCCATGAGGCCTGGGGTCTGAGATGGAGCCAGTTTCCTCTGTAGGAAGCCTTCAGTGAGTGAGCGCGTCATTAGGGATAATAACAGCGAGACGAACTGGTTTTTAATCTTTGCTTGACATCTGCCAGGCCAAATGTCACAGAGGGACTGTGGGGGATTGGGCACAGAGATGAGTGTCATCACAGGGTGCCTGGGGAGTCACCAAGGGGTGTGGCCACCACCACGCCAGCACCCCGGCAGGCAGGCGGACAGAGTACCCCTCCTCCGGCCTACCTTCCGCTCCTGCTCTCCAGAACAAGGCCTCTCTCCTCCCACAGACACCAAAGGACGCAGGCCCATGGGACCTAAGAAACGACTGCGTGCGGCGGGCAGGGCACGACGTGGGTCGGCTGGCCGTGGTCTGCACCTTGCGGTGTAGCCGCTCGAGTTCTGACCTCCAGAGACAGTTCCTCAGCCCCTCGGGCACCAGCTCCCCACGTCCCACTGCTCCCTCAGGAAAGAGTTGTTGTGATGGGCACAGAGCACTCCAGTTTATTTCGGTCTTTTTCCTTTCACAACATATGCTGGGGAGAGAGGGAGGAAAGGGGGAGCCTCGCTTCGTTCTCATGAAAATTCTACTCTCTTGGAGAGCCTCCAGAAAGACAAAGGCGGCCTGGGCCATTGGAGAAGGTCATGCAGTGCGTGCACTGTTCAAAGACACCCTGATAGGATGAGGGGTGGAGCAAGTGGGACCTGAAACCCACCCTGGGTCCACTGGCCAAGCCTCACACCCTGCTGTCTACAGAGAGGGGGCACCTTTTTTCCAATTCACACAAAGGCACTGTAGAGACCAGCTGAGTCCCCTAGAGAAGCTTCTGGCACCTGTCCCCAGTGACGTGGGCCAGGGTGACTTCCACAGACAAAAGATGGTGACAAGGAGCTTCTGGCAACCTGGATATGTTGCTCTGGGGGCCAGGAGGAGAGCTGGGAATCAGGGGATTTTCATCCGTTACAGGTCCCACGAAAGGGCAGGAGCACAGAGTCAGGGTGAGGCCAGAATGGGTGTGGGGAGGGTCGAGGAGGGCAGGTTCATAGCCAGGAAAGGGAAAGGTGAGCAGATGACAGCTGTGGCCAATGCCTCCTGGGGCTGGCTCCCAGCCCGGCTCTGCCACTGCTCTCCTAGGAGCCTCTGGGCATGTCACATTCCCTCCCTCTGCCTCAGTCTCCTCGTCTGACAGATCCAGGGCTGAGGTTACAAGGGACCAGGTGATCGCTCTGCCGCGCACTGCGTCTGAGCTGCAGCCAGATCGTAACACACCAGAGCGCCTGTCTTCCTCTGGTCTGCCGATGGTTTGTCCTCAGCTCCTCGGCCGGGCACCCAGGTGTCCTCCCTGTCCCCCCTCACCCGCCTCTCCTTCCTGAGGGGAAGAAACCAGAATAGGACCTGTCTCTCCTTTGGGGGGAGGGGCTTCTGTTTCCCTCAGCCCCAGGGAGAGCAAGAGGAACAGGAAAATTACAGTATCAGCATGGAAATTACAATTGGAGGCGTCTGATTCACCAGGGAGGGTGACTCGTTCCTCTTTATTTTTTTTTTTTTATTTTTAGTCGCTATGATGTTGGCAGGAAGATCTGTGCTCATTAACCTGTATTGCCAAAGCAGAGACTCTGTGAACCCCGCGGGTGAATCAACCCTGCCCCCACCAGCCCCCTCCCCTCTCATCGGTTATTTATAGCCTTCCTTCCCTCTGGTGAATTAATTAACTTGTACTCATGGCCTCAGACACTGCCTGTTGTATTTAGCTGGGTGTCCCTTTGAGGCCAGTAAGGGAAGCGTGCGGAGAGACGAGAATGGCGCGAAAGTGGGGTTGCTGGCTGGGCCAGCTCTGAGCCCCCCCAAACCGTCCCCTATGCCCAGCAGAGTCGGATTGAGGGGTCTCTTGTACCCCAGCTTCACTCCTGAGAGGCTTCCAAGGTTTGGGATCGTAAAAGCCAGCCCACTTGTCCCCAATAGCAGAGTGTGACCATGGACCGGGAGGAAAAACGTCCAAAATACACCCCTTTCCTTCAGCGGGGAAAAAAGGGACCAAGACGTCAGGCTTCAAAATTCTCCATGCCCAGAGCAGTACCCAGCTGAGTGCCAAACTGCAGGGGCAGGGGGGTATCGTGGTGGTCTGGGGCACAGGATGGGGAGGGGAGGGCACCCACGTAGGGACCTGGCGAACAAGGATGGGGAGAAGGGCTGCACAGGGGAGGAACCCCCTTTAGGACGAGCTCCTTGGGCCCAGGCTTCTGTTTCACAGATGGGGAGACTGAGGCCCAGAAAGGAGCAATCCGGTCCATTCCTTCAGCCCTCTGTTCCTTCATTCCACACGCATTTTGTAACTTCCCAGTGGGCAGGAAAATTAGGAACCCATGCTAGGAGAGATATTCTGTCCCCACAGGGTCCTGTCTAGCTGGGAGCCGATGTCCAGCAGGCTACACCCGGCCTGTGCCTGGCACCCTGCAGGCTTCGGGCATCATTCAGAGACTCTCCCACCGAGGTTACTCCACGAGGCTGACCACCGCCAGCGCCATAACCATCGCCCTCATCTCCCCACCCGCACTCCCGGGGCCCCCAAACACACAAATTAGTATAAAGAGCACCCTGGCCTTGCCAATGCAGCATGGATGCCCATTCTCCAGGCCCTCCCACCCCTGGCCGCCCAAAAGGATGCTCCTGTATCCTGAAGCCCAGAACCCCCCCCACCCCCAGTCACACCCAAAGTTCAGACCCCAGTGCGGGCTTCTGGGCAAGGACACACACGGGAGAGAGCCCTTGTCACCTCCCACAAGCCCAAGTTCCCAGCCACCCACAGCCCAGATGTACAACGCCCTGCTCGCAAAGCATGTGGCTTGGCCTGGATCTTGTCTTCCATGGGAGGTGGACATCTTGTTTCTCCCACCCCCCGCCCCCCACCCAGTGCCGACTCCTGGTGGGAAGTGGGTGGGAACAGGACTAGGCTGGACCCCACCCACGACATTCAGCAGCATTTACTCCTCACGCCACACGGCACCCCGGCTAAGTGAGCGCCACTGGCCTGCCCTGTGCCCCGGAAGTAATCACCCAGGGTGGGTTCCTGGTCCAGCCCTCTGCACCAGCCTGAACAGGGTATCAGGCGACTGCCCTCTCCCGGCACCTTGAACAACCTTGCTGAGCATTCTGATTAGTCCTCATCAGCACTAGTAATGATATGAAAATCATTCCCGTTAAAGCTGCCAGGTTGGCCTCACTCTGGGCTGCAGATGATGTGAATCGCGTAGCAGGATATTTCCCGCCCTCTGGCCCCCCACCCCCACCCCACCCCCAGTGCACTGCCTCGGGACCTTCCATCAGCTGCGAGATGCCCCTGCTTTCTCCAGCAGTCCTGTCTCCCTTTGGCCCCCTGGGGTTCAGGCCAAGTTCTTGGGCAGTTTTGTGCCTGAAATTACCTCCTTATGCCTGCAATTTGCCATTTGCACCTTCAAAATCGACTGCAACTGGCTAATTGCCATGGCAATTAGGTAATTGCAGGTACAATTAGCATCTCTAGCAAAGCAGAGGGAGAGGGAGAGGAGGCAGAGGGGAAGAGGGAAATCAGAGAGGAAATGTCAGCTGACAGAGGTTGTGTGAGCACTGGAAGGGTGGAGCAGAGGGAGAGCAAGGGTGGGTGGACAAGGAAGGAGACTGGGGGCGGAGGTGCTAGAAGGAAGAAAGAGGTGTGCGCCATGAAAAATAAGTCTATAGGCCAAGCCTCACAAGCTGATGGCCTAGAGGGAGCCCAGCAGGGCAAGAAGCCAGTCGAAGGAGCAGTGCAGGCTGCCAGCTGGGCTTCCTGGGGAAGCTGGGCTCGGACCATGCCGTGGGCTTTCCATGAGCAGACAAAGAGAGACGGGCATCCTGTTAGCTACCAGCATGAGCAAAGGTCCTGTGGTGGGAGAGCCCAAGTTTGGGAGCCAGGAGAGGCTAGACGCAGTAGGGTCCAATAGAACTTTCTGCCGCAATGGAAATACTTGAGATCTGCACTGTCCCGTGTGGTAACTCCCCCACATGTGGCTACTGGGGAATTGCTGTGTGCCGGCTCAGTGCAGGAACTGGGTTTTTTTCTTTCATTTAACTCTAGGTTAAAATAGAAATAGCCACAAGGATGGGACAGTCTGCGAGAGGAGTAGCCGTGATGCACGGGTGTCAGCGCAAGGCCCCCATAGGGACTGACGGGCGAGGGACGAGGGACGGGGTGCCGGGGCTGGGGGTGGAGAGGACGGGAGGAATTGAAAGCAACGCGTAGGTCCCCATGTTTGCACGTGGACTTGTGCAGTTTGGGTGCAGGCTGGTCACCAGGAGGAGATGTGCTGCAAGTTTGGACTGAAGCCCCTACCTCTGTCCTGTACCCTCAGCTCCTCCCAGCTGTCTCCTGGTGTCCCATTTCGTGAATGGTCCAGGGTCCAGGAGCAAGAGGGGGACCCACATCTCCTTGGCCCTCCAGCCCCATGTCTCCAGGCTCCGACTCAACTCCGAACCCCCACTCACCTTGACTGCAGAACAAGCTTTCGGAGGGGTAATGTGAGCTGACGGGACGGCCGCACTCACCCTCACGTGCCCGCACACCCAAACGTACGTGTACACGCATGGTCACACAAGCACACTTGGACCCACTCATGCGCGCACACGCCCCTCCCCAGAGTGCTTTGGCGACTGTCCACGGTGGTTGCAGGGCCCCAGCGGGGCCTGGGGTGTCTGCCCTGTGCCGGGGTAAGGGGTTGTTGGGGTAAGGATCACTGTTCACACCAGCGAGAGCAGGGTGCAGAGCCCCGAGACCCGCTACAGCCGTGCTTTCTGAACACATCACTGGATGCCCTTCCCTTCGGAACCCCACGGTGGGCAGGGTGGTGGCCTGGCTGGGGCCAGGAATGCCAGCCTGCGTGTGAGGGGGTATGACCTCCATCCTGCCCTGTGGGGTGGGCTGCCTTTTCCCTTCCACATCCTTACCCTCCTTCCCTGCCTCCCACCCTGCCCCACCCCACCCCATTCCTTCTCAGCTCTGTCTGCCTGGCTCTTCCCCCCGTCCACCCACCTCTGTGTCTGCTCCCTGTTCCTCTCTTCTCCTCCCTCCCTTGGGTCCTTCCCAGTTGCCTTTCCTCAAAGTCTCTGGCCCCTTCTTCCCTTGTGCTACACCCAGACATTCTAACCAACATGAAACTCCCAACCAGAGACTGCCCTTGGAGACTTCCAGAACATTCTTTTCTTTGCCGATACTGGGGCCTGTCTGTGAAAGCTCCCAAGACCCAGGGCTAGAGGTCCTGGGACTGCAGCGGCATGACGAGTAGGACAGGCCCCCAGGCTGGCAGAGGTGATGGCAGGCTTCATAGGTGGTGAAGCAGATGGCCCTTTGCACATAAACATCTCTGTGTGTGTATCTGTGTGTGTGTGTGTGTGTGTGTGTGTGTGTGTGTGTGTGTGTGTGGGCTGCAGTTTCCTTTGTGGCATCTGCTCCCAGTGTGGAGCATTCTGGAGAGGGTTAGGGAGGCACTCCAGAGCAGCCTGGCCTTGGCTGGGCCTGCATTAGAATTTACCGGAAAGCAGGGCACTGTGGCCAAGACAGTATGTGACTACGGAGGTGCCCTCCATCCCTGGGATCCTGTAGCAGGATGAGTCTGGGTGACTTCTCCCTTGTTCCCCCCACAGTGCTGGATACAGGCCCGGTAAAAAGGCATGGGTCAGCCAGAGGAGGCATGAAGGAGATGGCCGGAAGCCTGAGCCTCTGAGCTCCAATTCTGTCTGTCTGTCTGTCCCTTTGTGGTTGGTGATGCTCAGCTCCAGACAGGCAGTGGGGAGGTACAAGACTGAGACCCCACAGCAGGTTCAAGAGCAGGGAGGTGACCAGGTGGGCAGGAAGAACACGGCTTCCCATATTCAGCCCCAAACCCACCTGCCAGTGGGACTGCCCCCACCTCCCCCACGCCCCATTCTCAGGCTATACATCCTCATTTTGAGGCCACAAACACATACGCGCTGGCCAAGGCAATCGGCTGCGTTGATTTCACCTGTCTAAAAGTTCAAGTATGGAAAGCACAGCGTGGAGCTGTCCTTCAGAGAGCTGTTTGGATTCCCCTAGGTTGGGGTGGGGGGTCCATAAGGCAGAGGAAGCAATAGAAATCCAGTCTGTTTGAGCAGAAAAAGAATTTATTAAAGGATTTTAGGTTGATTCCCAAATCAGTCTCTGGGGGACCCAGACACCCAAATGAGGAGGCCACATAGCAGGAACCAAACCTGAAAGCCGCCTGCAAGATTGGCCATGGGGTCACTGCTGTCCCCTGAGTCACCACATTCAATGTCATGGAGCTGGGGGCAGGCGCCAGCTCTGAGACCTGCCCGCAGCTACCCCCCTGCCAGACGGGGCCTCCCCACACCTGCTTCTGCAAATGCTTCTCTTCGATCCGTGCCCCGTGTAGGAAGGCACGGAGGCCGCACCCCAGCTGCCGGGGCCCGGAAACGGGCGTGTTCCCCCGAGGACGCAGGGACTCGAGCTGGGATTCCCAGGCAGAGGGAAAGTACCTGTAACCAGAAGGATTGACAAAGAGCCCTAATACTCCAGCCACTACCAGCGCCCTGCTCTGCCGGCCCGCCTCCCCAGCCCCTCCCTGAGGACCCAGTGCTGGTGCTGCCCTCACCCCTTCCCCCTGGTTTCCAGAGCCCCCAGTCCCACACACTCTGCCTTGGAGGCCCTGGGTGCACAGCAGGTTTCTAGGGCCCGAGGGGCGGGAGTGTCAACCAACCACAGGCTGTGCCTTTCCGGTGACATTTGGCTCAGGCTGGGGCTGAGGTTGGCCCTCCATGACACCTCCAACCCCGAGACAGAAACGCACACACCATCAAGCAAGCTTATCTAAGAAGGGCTCCGAGCAGAGGCCCCTGGAGCGGCAACAGGGTGCAGGACGGAGCGAGGGGACCCCTGCTGTCTATGAGCACAGCGGTGGTGGCCGCTAAGGCTTGGGCAGCACAGGCTGCATGGGAGGCCCTGCGCCACGCTCTCAGCTCTGAGAATTCAGGCCACGTTCTCATGAGTTAGGAGCTGTTGCCACCGCCATCTGACAGGCAAGGAAACCAGGACAGGGCAGGGAGAGGTCAGCTAACTCACCTGGGGCCCCCCAGTGACTCAGGGGCAGAACCAGGATCTGAACCCAGCCTGGCTCCAGAGCCCTTAGCCACTTTGCTATGTGGCCCCTCATGTGGCTTCTCCTCGCAACACCCCTACTCTCCCTCTGGACGATGGGACCTGGGGGGGGTCACGGGACAGTGTGTTAGAGGAACCAGCTCAAGTTGGTGACTCTAGGTTTCAACACGGGCTCTGCTTCCTGTTGCTTGTGTGATCCGGGGCAGCTCCTTAAGAGTTCTGAGACTTAGTGTCCTCCCCGGCCACACAGGGCAATGGAGTCTGTCGACAGGGGTCCGTGGGGGCAGGAAGGGGGCTTGGTGCCTGGTGCACGGCAGAGGCTCAGGAAATGTGGGGCCAAGGGCGCTGGAGCCTGAGCGCCTCACATGGCCCCTGGGATAGCCATGCTCTGCGACCCCCCGTCCCCACCTATGCATCAGAGAATCTTAGATGCCCAGAGTGGGGTAGGATTATGCCCACCTCCCCTCTCTGGGCCCCTCTGGAAAAACCTTACGCCTCTGCCTCCACGTGCCCTGTGCCCCCTCATCGCCCAGGCCCCTCCTCTCCTGGGGAAGCAGCCACATGCCCTCGCCACTCTGGGCCCTGTGGTCCTCAGGACCCATGCTTCCTGAGGAAGACGGAAGAAGGCAGTGCCTGGCCCCATCGGGAAGATGCCTCTTAAAGCAGGAGGGAGCACTTTGAAGAGGGAGGTCCCTTCAAGTCAGAGAAAAGAATCTTCTCAGAGAAGGCTCTTAGTCTGGGAGGGTAACAGATCTCATGTTGGGTTACCCGACTGAGCCGTGGAGGCTGTCTGGAGCCCCATGTTGAAGACTCTGGAAGTGTATCCTGACTTAGTGGGAAAGGACGCTGCGACTGATGACAGATGTCTGCCTTGGGTGTGGGCTAAGACCGCACCTAGTATCTATATGCCGTTCTGGATCTATGTGTCTGCCCATGAGGCCCCCATCCCCCCAACTCCCCATCTCTTCTCCCCACAAGTTCCCTGGAACAAGGGATCCATCATCTAAGGCACCGTCCAAACAAAACTCTCCCGCAGACTTCAACTATCCTATGATTGTTTTATTTCTTGCGTCTTCCTCCTCCTCTCCTAAATAATGAGGGTCTAGAACAGTGCTTCTCAGCTGGCCGGGGGCGGGGGTTGCCACCTAGGAGAAACATTTGTCAATGTCGGGACACATTTTTGGTAGTGAAAATGTGGGGACGTGGGAAGAGGGGGGAGGGTGGGCGCTACTGGCATTGGTGGGTGGAGGTCAGGGACACCGTGAAACACCCCACAGTGAACAGGCGGCCCTCACCTCAAAGACTTATCTGGTCCAGACCGATGATGCCAAGGTTGAGAAACCCGGCCCTAGAGAACATACAGCTGACCCATGAACAATGCGAGGGTAGGGGCACCAAATTCCCTACCATGCAGTCGAAAATCTGCGTTTAACTTTTCATTCCCCAAAAACCTAACTACTGATAGCCCACTGTTGACCAGAAGCCTTACTGATAACATAAACCCTCGATTAACACCTATTTTGTATGTTACATGTATTACATGGTGTATCCTTACAAGAAAGTAAGGCAGAGAGAAGAAGATGTTATTAGGAAAATCAGGTACAGTACTGTACTGTATTTATTGGGGAAAAAAATTGGGATATAAGTGATCTTTGGGCCGGGCCCCTGTTGGAGTGCCCGCAGCAGAGAGGTTTAGAGGGTGGGCTCATGCCTGGCCTCTGCTTCTCTCTGGCTGAGTGCCCTTGGACAGGATGCCTCACCTCCCTGGGGCCCGTCCCCTCTGAAAATTGGGGATGATCGTGAAACCTACCCTCGGTTGTCACGATTCAATGAGTTAATGTAGGTAAAGTGCTCAGGGTCGTGCTGGTATATATCAGGGGCTCGAACGCGGATGATCAGATGATTACTCTGTTCATGTCATAACCCTGCCTTGAGTGCCCTCTGTTTGTTGCACTTCATCACAGATGTTCCTCTCTGGGCACCAGGACCGCCTTCCACTATGGCTGTGACCTAGTTCCCATCACCCATGTCCTCCTGAACATTCAAATGCACCAAATGTTCTTCCCTTCTAGGCTGTGCCAACCCCATCCCCGCCCCTGGGCTCCTCAAGCCTAGCCTCGCTCGTTCCCCTTCTGACCAAGCCCCCCAGTGCCTAGCAGAGAGCCAGGCCTCTTCTATTGCCCGGGGAAGTCCTTGCTGGGTGAGCGAATGACTCATGGCACTTGTCAGTGGGAGCCAGGGGCTGCAGGGAAGGGGAGAGGAGGCCGGGTGGGGGGAGGCAGGGAGGTGGGGAGGCGGGCCTCTATGGAAAGCTCAGGGGCTGTTTCCAGGCTGGTTGATTGGTCTTGACAGGCAGGATGGAGGCTCAGCAGCCCCTTGTCCTCTGCACTTTAAAAGGCCAGCGCCCCTCCCAGAATCTTTCCTTGGAGACTGCTAAAATAATACATTTAGACCTGCCAAACCCAATCGCTTCCGTCTGTCAGGCTCCCTGCAAATAGCACTTCTTAGCAGAGCTCAGCGAAAATACGATTCCAAACAGCATGGGGGCAATCATACATCAATCGAAGAAAAACATTTTTTCCCCTTCCCTTCCACCAGCCCCCATAATTGCATTTTAAAGCCGTTCCTGTGTTTCTGGGAGAGACACCACGGTACCTGTTGCTTTTTAACTCAGAGCTGAGCGATGCGGCAAAACGAAGCTAAACACAGCAGCGTTGTTTTGATTTTTCTCCTAACAGCGGAACGTGGAGCTTGCTGCGGGGACTCAGCCGCGAGAAGACGAGCTGATGAAAATGTATTTTTCCCTGTCGTTACTCTTAAATAGACGGGTGTTTTATTCTTCCTTTTTGCCACTTTGCTGTGCTAGACTGAGTTTCATGGCATCCTGGCATGCCTGCGCTCGGCTTCTCACGGCTGCAGAGAGCCTCAGTAGGCCAAGAGAGGTGTCACCCTGGGGTTCAGTGTCGCCCTCTCCGGGGGCCCGTTTTCAAGTAGAGCCTCTCCTGGGGGCGCGGGGGTGTCAGTGAGGCCTTGGTGGGGGTGAGTCCGCAGCATCCTCTCCCTTCTGACTGGAGTCAGGGAGGATGGGGGAGGGAGTTATTAAGGAGCCAGAAGGAGGGAAAGGAGAGAGAGGTGGGTTTGAAGACAAACAGGGACAGAGCCACCATTTGCCATTGGCCAAAGCACGCCGCCCAGTGAGTTTAGAACCGGGGACCCCTGGATCTGACTCCTGACTCCACCACTCACCAGCGGGGAGGCGGCCTTGGGCAAGTCTCTCATTCAGAGACGGTGTTGAGTGTAACTTGCCTCCCTGCTCTGTGAAGTCGAGGTCTTAGCCCCCAGCGCCTCCCCTGGAGGGGCTCAGAGCCCTCCTCTGAATGCCGGCTAAGTCTGGGGTGCTTGCTGGAGACTCAATGACCTGGGCCCTCTGCCTCTGGCTTCCCACGGCCGAAGGGATCTCCTCTGGGCTGCACAGCCGACACGGCTGCAGATGATGGGGCCTCTGGGAGTTGTCCCAGCACATCCTGCCTCTCTTCCCTCCCTCACTTTACAGATCAGCTCCCAACCCTTTCCTTCTCCTCCTCTGAAAGGGTTCCCTCCCACTCCAAAGGCTCATGCATGGATTTTTCTCGCAGAGATGGATCTCTTCCTTAGAGAAGTTCTAAGGCAGCTTCTAAGGCTGTTCCCACTTTGTACGAGAGTGAAATGGATTCATGAGGACCTGTCCTCAGCAGGCCCCCTGGGAAACACAGTCCCCCTGCCCCGCGGGCTCTCACACCGAGTGGTGGCCTGCCACAGCTAGCTAGGGTCGCTCTGATCCCTGGTGTATCTCTCATTCCTCTTTGCTCTCCCAGCTGGTGCCAAAGCCAGCATGGGGCAGGTGGATGCCACACAGGTGGGTGAGCGGGACATCCACACTTGAGCTCCGTGTGGCTTCTTGAAGGCTGAAGCTGAGGACAATTCTTCCTCCTAGGGAGCACTGTTCTGGGAGTCCATCCAACTATGCCACTTCATACACGCATGGCCTTGGGGGCCAATGCACCCCCCCCCGCCGAGCTTCAGTTTCCTTGTCTGGTCAACGTCTATGTTGACTGTGATCCTGGTGCCCCCAACGCAGACGTTCCCTGGTATCCCCACTCCCCACATAAGATCACGTGGGTCCTTCTGTCAACCCCAACATTTCCCAGGCTGTGTCACTGGTAAAGAGGAAGCATGATGTCCCTTCGTAGATGGGGACAGTTGGGGCCTGAGAAGCTACGTGGCATCCATCACTTCCCTCCAACAGTGGATGGAAGACCCTGGCCTTCCCAAATCCTGGGATGTGTCCTGAACACCTGTGTGGAGAGCGGGACCTCTGGGCAGCCTGATGGAGCTGCTGGCCAACCCAGGCTCAAGGGCAGGCCCAGTGGTTGACACAGAGACACCGTTATTAACTGTGTCCATGGCAGATCTATGTAGGCTTGCGGCCTGGGTTACAGGGCCTGGAGTTAAGGCACAAGCGGTCTCCTCCTGCAGGGCAGGTCACAGAACCTTGCCCCACCCCCACACCACGGCACTAGAGGGCCCCGGACAGCAGGGCTGCATGCTGGGCTGTCCTGGCTGCCTGCTTTCAGAATTCTCCCTTTGCCCCTGGAAAACGATGAGCTTGGGCAAGCGTGCCTTTGCTCCCTGTCTACAAAGTGTGGCTCCCTCATGGGGTGTGATGAGGCTTAAGGAGGGGGTGAGTACTTAGAACTATGCCCACCTATCAGAAGAACTCAGTAAACGTTAGCTATGGCTTTTTAAGCCTATTTTTCTCTGAGGCCCAGGGAGGACGAGCATCCAGGGCAAGCACCGCAGGGTCCTGGAGGTCACTTAGGTCCCCCTTTCCTCTGTACCAAAAATCCTCGCCTGTGCTATCCCCAGCCCCCTGAAATGCCCTTCCACTCAGTCTCCAAACGAAGCCCTGACCCCAAAGCCAGGCTTGCGGGCATCCAGGAAGCCTCCTCAAGCCCTCAGGTCCACTGTGATAACTCCTCCCTCAACATCTGCGGGCATTTCGTGAGAGCCCTGCAGCCTCTCTCTGTCTCACTCCTGGCCACGACGGAGCCTCTCATCTGAGGCTGTGAGCTCGCTGGAACAGGGCAGGCTCTCCCTGCCAGCATCGCGGCCACACAGCTGGCCCCCCCCCTTCCTGGTGCTCACTAGCTCACCTGACCCAGGGGTACGGAAGCGTCTGGAAACAAGCCAGAGGAGGAGCAAAGATCCTGACCCCGATTGCTATCCCCCACCCCCGTGAGATGGAGGTGACACGGTAGCTACTAGTTATGGGGGCTCTCCCCAAGCAATGCGATGCCCTGGGCTGTCCTCTCCCATTCTAACCTCACAGCCTTATTGTCCAGGTAAGAAAACACAGTCTCAGGGCAGCTGGGTAACTTTTCCAAGGTCACACAGCAAATTGCAGAGCAGGGTCCTCTAGAAGTCAGGTCTGCCTGCCCCACGGTCAGGAATGTGAGCTGCCTTGGATGCACTGAGAAAGCAGCCAAGAGGGTCAGAGGCCAGGCGTCAGGCTACAGCGTGCTGCCGTCACAGGAAATAGGCCCAGAAGCCGCTGCCACAGCTCCCCAGGCTTGCCCGAGGCTTCCGGGCGTGGATTAGGGTGATTTCTTTTCCTAGCAGAGGAGGAGGCTGTGGGAGCCCCCCTGAGGAAGTTGTGGGCAGAGAGGAGCAGGTGTCCATGGCTCCCCCTTTCTGAAGTCTTCTGGAAAACAAGGTGAAGGGACCAGCCCCAGCTGGACCTGGTCTCTTGCCTCTTATAGAAACTGTCCTGCCTACCTCCCCTCCCCTCTCCCTTCTCCTGCTCCTTGAGGGGCAGGGGGAGCAGGGAGGAAGTTCTCAGGGGTATTCTAAGTAATTTGAGGCTCGTTCCAGCCAACAGGGCTGGACCTAGAGGAAAGAGCCTTCCCCAGGGGTTCTGAGCAAGTCGACTTCAGTTCAGTCCCCCCTCGGGGGAGACCTTCGGGCTGTGGAAACAATGAAGCTTTTCCCTTGTGACACCATGGCAACCTTCCACGCGGGGCACCATGGAGGAGCAATGCTGGCGACTTCAGAGACCTTCTAGAACAGGGGGAACGGGAGGCCCAGAGAGAGGAAGAGGTGCGGGTTAGACTGCAGAGCCGGAGTGAGAAGGGGACACAGCACAAATGCAAAGGGAAAGACGCCGGGCCGGGCAGGGGGATGTGTGTTGGCGTCTGGGAGCATCAGCCCGGGGCCCAGGCGGGTGGGCGACTGTCCACTTGGCGGGGTTTTTGAGAGGTTTTAGGAATCTGGCTTCAAGGTCTGGGACATAAATCAAGTGAAGCATGAAGAAGGAACCAGGGAAGTGTGGCAGGAAAATCTCCCTCGAGCTGGGGCCCCAAGCTCTGATTCTCAGCACCACTGCCAAAGCTCCCTGTCTCCTTTATCTGTCAAGTGCGGAAAATAATCCCACTGCGTCAGTTCCCCCGGGGAGGACGGAAGATCCAGCACATGAAAACAATCAGACAATTACAGGCCGCAAACAGGAGACACTGTCACTGCTCACACGAGCAGCGTGAGGCCGGCCTCGGAGAAGACACGGGGCTTTGGCCCTGTAAGCAAGCATGCTTTCACGGAGAGGCCCGGCTGAGAGCTAGCCCTGGCAGAGCAGGGGCCAGTGGGGGCCCCCGGGGGGTCTCTCCATCCTCTATACTCTTTATAATCCTTCAACATGGCTTTCCCTTTTCAGCTGAGTCATCGGAGCCCCAGGAAGGTTGAAGGACATGCCCCTCGTCACCCTGCTGGTACAGGCGCAGGAGGGGGAAGGTCGACCCAGGACCCAGGCCTGTGTGCTTTCAGGGCCACTGCCCTATGTGCTGTTTAGGCTAAGAGGAAGCATAGAGTAAGCAGACTACAGGATTTAGCAGGTGGGCGTCAGGCCTGGAGACCAGCCTTAGGGAGCCACCCCACCAGATAAGACAGATTCCCCATCTCAAGGAGAGAACTATGGTCCCCAAGTCTGTTCTGCCCTGTGGACTGTGGCGAGGGCAAATGCGTCTAAAGCTATACATGGTAATCACAGGTATTGTCATAATAAACTGGTCAATGAAGTCGTTGAAAGGTCATCGAAATGCCATCCTAGTCCCAGGCGGGGCTCACCCTAGAGGCCAGGCTGCTGGGACCACTGGAGGCCACTTTAAGACTCTGGGAGGCCCCTGCTGGGGATGGGTCTCAAGACCTGCAGGGTCAGGAGTCTACCCTGCTCCCTCCCACTGCGCTGGGCACCTGCTCCACTCTCTCCAGTGCTTTGTGGGTGTGGTTTGCAGTGCACACCGGCTCTGTCGCGGGTGGCCTCACGCTTGCACCTCGTCTGAAGCCTCTGCAAAGCCCGCTTCCAACAGCCGTCACCCAGGCTGGGGAGTGTGGCACGGACAGAGACACGGGCTGTGGGAGGGGTCTGGATGCAGCAGGGGAAGCTTCTAGAAGGAATCCTGGAAGTGCTGAGCATGGCAGGCAAGGTAGGGACAGGAAGTGCAGGCAGGAGCAATGGCTGGAGCAAAGGTGAACCATGGGAAGGAGGCAGGCGGGAGGCAGAGGGCCAAAGGGCCATAGCAGGTCACAAGGATCTAGAAATCAAGGCTGGTGGTTGGCTGGCCGTGGGAGGAGGTGAGGAGCCACGTGCAGCCTCTGGGGCCAGAGAGGGGCTGAGGCCGGGGGTCCATCCTGCCTCTGTGAGCGCTGTTATTCTGAAGAGAAGGGGTGCCGAAGGGGAGGCAAAAGTTTCTGGGAGCTATGCTGTCCTCCCCGACAACCCCCAGAGGCTGCAGGCCACGAGGCGGCCGTGTGACCCTGCGCACCCTGCCAGCTGTGGTTTCGTGGTCTGCCTTCAGCCGGGGACAGAGCCCGTCACATGCCGTCCCCCCCCAAGGCCCGGCCCCGCCGGTGTCACCCCCACCGTGACCCCGAGTGAAGGTGGCCTCAGCACAGAGACAGGCTCATGCAAATGAGCACGGAAAAAGTGACAAGAGCACCTGAGTGGAAAGGTTTCCTTTCTCACTCGCCCTGCAGGGAGGTGGGCGGTGGGGGCCAGCAGAGGTGAATATGCGCTCAGCCCCCTCACCTCCTGCCCCGAGAGAAACGCAGCTTCTGTGTTCAGGGCAGGATCCCAGTTCTGGCTCTTCCTCCCACGCACCAGGTGACCCGGGCAAGCCACTCCTTTCTGAACATAGTTTCAGACCTGTAGACAGGGTGAAAGGCCTGTCTTAGCAGGTCCTCATCTGCATGTCACTGACTTTCTCCCCTGTGACCCAGAAGCCCTGCAGTCACACAGGGGGCTTGTGAACTTGAACGCCTGTGGGCCCAGGCCGGTGACCTCCTGCCTATGGGACAGTGGGGGACAGAGGCCTCCCGATATGGAGACCAAGCATGACCAAGCCTGGTTCCCCTGGCTTCTACAACCCCACGCGGCCAACACAGAGAGCGCAGGCGTGAACCAGCCCGAGGCCGCTGGCCGAGCCCCTGCTTCCATCCGTGGAAGATTCTGAGCATTCAGACCACCTTCCCCTCTGCTTGCTCCCCGCGTCTGGCCTGAGCAAGCGCTGAGGGAAGGACCCAGCTCCCACCCTGGGCTGGGCCTTCTCCCAGCCTCCCGGGGTCTTCACCTCCTGGTGACTTCACCTCCCTCTCTCCTCTCCACTCTGACCCAGGCCACCTGCAAACGCCAGCTCGTGTGACCTTGAGCTCTCACGGAACTGGGGCTGATAAACATTTCTCCCCACAGGGCGGCTGGAGGAGAGAATCAGTCAGTCTGCGGACAGCACCCAGACAGTGCCCAGTGGGACCCAATGAGGTGCTAAGTTGGTGACTTTTATTCAGACGGGGCCCTGGGGGGAGCTCGGCCCTCAGCACCCCTCCTTCTTCCCGAGAGCTCTGCAGATTACGGTTGGTCTTGGCCTGTGGCAGGCGAGGGTTGGGTTTGAATCAAAATGATTGAAAGAGGAAGGAGTGGGCAAGGAAGTGGTTCTCGGGCTCCCCTGGGGGTGTTGCCCCGGTGCCCATGAGCGAACCAGCTCATGTGCTTCTCCGGTGGGTGAGACTGGCCCACGCCCACGCGGGCACATCCTTGGTGAGGAGCGGGACCATCTGGAGGGTGACACTCCCTCGGCAGCAGGCCCGTGGAGGTCAGGGAGAGGCAGCATGGGGCAGTGATCCACACCGAGCCGCCCTTGCTCCAGGGCTTTCACGGCCCAGCGATTCTGAGACAAGATATTATTGTTCCCACGTCATGGATGACAAACCGAGGCTCCGCGTCGCGACAGGACTTGCCCAACGTCACGCAGCCCGGGAACTGGCTTTGGAGAGCAGGTCCGTCCAGACACCTTTCACCACACCCAACAGGCTCAACACCTCTGGGCTCAGTTGCTTCATCTGTAGAATGGGCTCTGAGCCTCTGTCCCATGTTTGGCAGAGGAGGTGGGGGAGGACAGAGACTTTAGCCCGAAGGTGGGCCACACAGCCGACCGTCCCGTAGCAGGACTGACGGGGAGGCAGGCGGTGGCTTGCCCAGGCTTCTCACTCAGGCTTCCCTTCCAGTGCCTGGCAGGGGCTGCTGTCCCCCTGAGGGATGTGTGTGAGGGGCAGCGGGGCTGCAGTGGCCCGGACACAGAGGACACATAGAGGGACCCTCTACTCGGACATCCCAAGGGTCCGAGTCCTCCGGGTCAGGCCAGAAGCAGGATCTAAACAAGCCCAGATGATGACAGAGCAGGCATGGTGGGCCGCTGAGATTTTAGCTGCCAGAGGAGCTCATGCTCCCCTGGGACAAGGCCAAATGGAACAGAGCAAAGAACCCCAAATCTACCCCGTGTGGGCAGGGCCTGGGAGGTGGGTGGGAACCTTCGCAGGCCATGCTGCCCAGACTGAGGGGCATGTCCCCGGACCCGCTGAGCCACAGAGGGAGGGCTGGAGCCTGGAGTCCCGCCCTGGCGTGTCTCTGCCTTACCCTGCGGTGTGTCAAGAGGCTGTTCGATCCGTCCATTAGTGCACGCAGTTGGGAGGTCTTCTGTCCCGTGCGGTGCGGCTGAGGCCTTCTATGTGGCAGAATCCCACTGCCTGGACACCACCGTTTACTTAATCAGTCCCCTGTTGAGTAACATTCAGCCGATTTTCAACCTTTTCCTTTTATAAGTCATGCCACGTGGATGGCCGAGTACACACAGCACACATGTTTCTGCGCGACGCGGTTGGCTGGGTCTGAGGGAAGAGCACGTGTGACTGGGACAGGGCCGCCCACTTGCTCAGCCCAGTGGTGGTGTCAAGCGACGGGCCGGCCTGTCCCTGCTGCGGGCACCTGTCCCCCACACCCTTACAGCAGAGAGCTTCTGATCTTTTTCAATCTGATCGTTGAAAGAGGGTCTCTTTTTGAATTTTCAATTTTCATTTCTCTTCTGAGGAAGACGAACTTTTCATATATTTAAGAGCCATTAATTTATTCTTTCAAAAACCGCCTTCTTCCACTTAGCCCATTTTCAAAATTGGGTTATTGGCATCTTCTCATTGCCAGACAGAAGCTCTTTACACATTCGAGAAAGTAGCCCTGTCTGTGTCACCGGAGCTGCCGTTTTATTTCTGTTGCTCATTTGTCGTCGTGCGTGGGGTCACACAGCATCTACCCTTTGTGTCCCCTTTGAAGTTCAGAGGCCTTTGGCAGGGAAACAAGTTCAGTTGCCGGTCCCCAGGGTGACTCTGGGCTGGGAGCCAGGGGCCTCCCCAGGCTTGTGTCCTCATCTGTAAAAGGGGGTGGGGGCTTCACGGATCTCTGAAATCCCTCGTGGTCCACTGGGTCTAAAGTTCTGAGCTCTTGGACACGGAACCGAGGGGCTCTGCGTGCTGGGAGAGGGAGGGAATGGGCTAGAGAGAGGAAGTGGGAGAACCAAAGACAAGCATCTGACTTCAATGCTGCTGGGAGTAGGGTTGATAGCCCCCATGCCTTCCCACTGAACAGGGCACAGGGGTGACCCAGGGCACCTGGCCAAGGTCCCAAGGGGGCTAACTCTCCATGCTGTAACCATGGAGGGCCCCGCCAGCTCTGAGCTTGAGAGTCTGGCTGGGAGGGCAGAGGTAAGCCCCTGCTCCTGGCAGGTGGCTTGGGAGAGCCCTCTCCAGCTGGCAGAGCTCCAGGGTCCCAGGACCTGGGATGATCCTGAGAGAGGGAGGCTGAAGCCAAGGCCCATGGGCCCAACGGATCACCTGAGGTCATCAACAGGAGAGGGGCTGTGGTAGCACATGAACCCACGGGTCCCCGGTCTCAGTGCACTGTTCTGCACCTGGGCCAGTCCCTGGAAGGCTCCAGAAGAGTAGCATACTTGTCAATGACAGGAAGAGCTCGTGTTTCCAGAACTGTCCCTGTGTCCAGCTCTACACAGGCACTTGACCATAACCCCCCAGCCACCTATCTCATTCTCCCCAGCAACGCCCTAGGGAGCTCCATCCTATTGCTTTCTGACAGATACGGAAACTGAGGAAGGTGTAAGCATACACCCAGAAGGCGAGCAGAGCCAGGAGAGAACAGCAGCCGTCAGTCTGGTCTGAGCCCTGGGGGCTTCTGCTTGGGCACTGCTGGGGCAGGGTCCCTTATAGGCTGAGCAGAGGATTTCTGTTGGCACCCCCCCCACCCCTGGGGGCCTGAGCCTTCCTTACCAGGCTGGTCCCTGATACGTATCTTTGAATGAACTCCAAGAGTGGCTCTCTCTCTGACCTCATCCCGGCACCCAGCCTAAGGCCTGCCCCCCAGCGGCTGCTCTGTTCCTTTTGTCACATGAATCAGAGAAGTTTCAGGCCCAGAAATCATGGAGAGGGGGCCGCAGCACCGCAGACAGGAGCAGAAGTCTGGCTCGGGACTTCATCGAGGGCCCTTCGATTGTCTCCTCCCTGGTCCTCGCTGCCCAAGGAAGGAGTTGGGCCCGATTGTGTGTGTGGCCTTCTGCCACTCAATGCAACGTCACATTCTGGAAGGATGCCCCTTCCCAGAGTGCCCATGCTCCTTCATCACACCCTTGCCCACGGGCACTCCACCAGTGGATATTCTGTGAGGTCCAGGAGGGCGGCAGCCAGGTGGGTCCCATTTAGCATGGTGGCCTGACTCCCGGCACACACTCACAGATATTTGTTAAATGAATGAATGGGTGAGTCTCAATGACACTGTTGAAATTGCTCACCACGGCCATTGCCTTCTTGGTGACAGGTGACTGGGGACACGTAGGTTAGTGCTCTGTGAGGGGGTCAGACCATCTAGTGGTGAGGACATCTCAGCAACGGGGATGAGCTTCCCTGCTTCGCCACCAGGCACGTCTGAACTGCCGAGAAGGAATGTAGTCAGGTTTATCGGCGCCTGTCCCTAGAGCAAAACCCAGCTCCAGGCACACCAACAGCTACCCCCCAGGGTCAGCGGCATCCACGTTTCAGGCCTTCCAGGGCGGGCCAGTCTTAGGTGGGGAAAGGAGGGACGAGGTAGGGGTCTGGGGAGACAAAGTGCAAGCTGAGTAGGCCACTCCCCTCCTCCTTGTTCTCCGCTTCTGTGCCCAGGGCCTCCTTTACCCACCTTTCAACAATGGGAGTGCCAAGCCAGCCGCTCCCCGCCGGTGCCCACCGGGTTACTCAGCAGGGCAAGGTCCTGTGTGGGTAACCCTCTGAGACTCTTCCCGGAGGAGGCTAGGGGGGCACAGCTGGCTGGCTTGCGGCTAGCAGGGGATGAAGGAGGGAAGGGCCTAGTCCCAGAGGTGCAGAGCCCACCATGGCTGAGGGGCCTTGCTGGTAGTTTTCCTGGATCCTGGGGCTGATGGCGAAGGCAGGCTGGAAGGGGAGAAGTACAGCAGGGGGGCAGCCCGAGGCAGATGGCCAGAGGCCCTGGCCTTGGGAATCAGACAGCCCTGGGGGATCCCAGCTCTGCTGCTTTCAGACTGAGTGGCCTTGGGCAAGTGGTTTAACCTCTGTGGCTCCGATTCTTCATGCAACATGGGAATGACCATAATAGTTTCCCTTCCAGGGGTGAATCCGTCCATGTGAAGTGCTCAGCACAGGGCCCGCCCGGAGGAAGAGCTCCCTACACACGAACTACTCGCCCTACGCTTGGCATTCTCTGATACCTTCCACGAAGCAGGTGTCTAGCCCGTTGACAGGGCCCAGGCAAGCCATTTTACAGCTCTGCCTCGCAGGACACTCAGCCCCAACTCCAGGAGATAGGGATTGCGACCCCAGGTTTCCCGAGCGGAAGACTGGGGCTCAGAGCTGAGTCATTTGCCCAAAGTCACACAGCTAGCAAAGGTCAGGCAGACTCCGAAAGAATGTGCCCTGTCCACAAGGCCGTTCTGCCCCTCCCACTAAACTCTCCATGTGACTGGGGTGAGTCATTTGGTCTCCTGGGCCTCAGTTTGTTCATCTGTGAAATAGTCTAGATAGTGACTCTACCATCTCATGCTAAGTATATACATGGGGTTATAATGGAGGCACCTCACTTCTGGCTGCCTTCTCTGTTTCCCATGGGGGCACATGGACATGCCCCCAAGAGGAGGTGAAGGACCCTGCTTTTCTCCTTCTTGGTTGTGGGGCCACGAACAAATTCATTCTTCGAGAATTGAAAATATCTAATTAATGTTGACTTAGAGCCTGCGGCCGAGGGGTCAGAAAGACTGTTCCAACACAGTTCTGCTCTCAGGGAGCTCATGGTTTAACGGAAGGGTTCCCAGACCCCTTTGCTTCCCTCATCCTCAGCTGCCTTCATCTAGAAAATGGGTCCCCTGCGTCTGATCTCTCAGAGACAGGAGGGGCAGTGGATGTTCCAGCCTTGGGGGCCTGGATTTGGTGTCTGCAGACCAGGTGGGAGCACGAGGGGCCTTGGGTCCAGCTTCCTAGATCAGCGGTCACAAGGGATGTGGCCCCGCGGCTGCCCCCCTCATGCTTTCCTGCAACAGCGCACCTACTGTTCCCATGTGGTGAAAACCGGCCAATCTCTTTTCCTTGGTGTTGTGAGCAGGAGACAATAATCTGTCGAGAACAAGGCAGATGGCAGGCTAGCCTGTGTCCCTTCTGGCATCTCCGTGTACCTCCAGCCCAGCAAAGACAGACGTGACGTCGGCCATCTTACCAGGAAACGGGCTGTGACCTGCTGGCCCTGTCCACTCCCCTCCCGCCCCCCGCACCTGGCTTCCACCCACAGCCCAATTGGCTCCTCAAAGAGACCGGATCCCCCCAGGCCCTGAAACGTTGAGGTCTCTCTCCCACCCAAGCTAGCACAGCAGACTCTCATAAATTCCTTGGATTAATTTGAATTGACTGAGTTGAACTGAATGGACTTGAATCTAATTGAAGTGAATTGAATTGGATGCCAGATTACAGGCTTCATCGGAGCCCACTGAAATTGGGTTTTTCTAAATGCTAGTCCCTAGATGTGAAAGGCCAATTTTCACCCCTTGTTTCTCCATTTCCTCCTTGTTGGACAGAGCGTGTGGGAGGGGGAGAACGGGGGACAGGGGTGGGGGACAAAGGCAGTGGGCTTCCAGCTATACGCCCCAATGCCCTTTCCAACTAGGGCTTAAAAATGCCACAAAGCCTCATTTCCGGAAGCCAAACAGAAACATTTGAAGGTTCTTCCTTTGTTTTGATTGCTGGCGGCCTGTGTGAGTACTGGAGTGGCCAATGGCTAAGCTCTAGGTGGGGTACCAGGTGGGGCCTGCAGAAGAGCATCTGGGTGTGATTGGCAAGAAGACGGTTGTGAGCATCCCGTGAGTGGACAACGGGGTGTAGGCGGAGAGGCCCGCCATCCTGCAAGGCCAGACATTCAGGGTCTCCTGCCTCGACTTTACAGACCCTGGCAGCAGTGACCACGTCTTCCTCAGCCTCAGGGTCTGTGTTTCCTTCATGGTCTTCTTTGCAGGCCAGACATTCCGCCAGGGCTGGGGCACCCTTCCCTGGCTCTACTCTTTCTCAGTCGTAATGCCATCCACATCCCCCTGGCGGCAGAGGGACAGCTCCCCCGCCTTAGTCTTCCTACTGTAGTGGCTCAGTGACCACCTAGACCAGACGACTCGGAGGTGGCTCTCAGAACCCACAGCCACCTGAGCCTCCGACCCAGAGAGCCAACTGCCTCTTAACATGTGGCCTGCAGGTACCTGCAGCCTGAAATTTCCCGAAGTGTATCACCTGGCTGACCTCTCCTCCGGCCTTCCCCACCTGGGTCAACACCAGCCGCCATCAAGATGCCCAAGCCAGAAACGGCTGACGTCCTTGACATCTGCTTCTCGTTCTCCCCCCACAGGCAACCCACCTGCAAACCATGGCAATCTGACCTCCTGAGAATCTCTCAGAACCCTCCAGTCACTCCACTGTGGCCACCTGGGTCCACTGGACAAGTGCAATAACCTCCTAACTGTCCCCCTACACCCACTGTGGCCACCTTTAATCCATAGTCCACGTGTGGGATGTTGCCGAAACGCAGATAGAGCATATCTGCCGCCCACGCCTTCAAAGCCAACAGCTGTTTCCCGGTTTTGGGGGGCGGGGGGTTAAAGGCCCAGCTCATTTATATGCAGGGGGAAAAAATCCCACTTACCCTCCCCAACTGCCTCTCTTTGGGTTCCTAGTGCTAGACATGCTCCTTTCTGCCCAGGACCTTTGCACATGCTGCCGCCTCTACCCGGAAAGCACTTCCCTCTCCCCTTCCTACAGTTAGCCCCTACTCATTCTCAGGTCAGGCCTCCAGCATCAGGGAAGCCTGCCCTTACTCTAGCAAAGGCCTCATCACACCATGTACCTGTTACTCACGGAGCCCCAGCTGGAATTGTCCACGCGTTGGATTTGATTATCATCTGCCTCATCCCCTAGACTGTAAGGCAGGGAAGCTTTCTGCTTTTGTTCACCACCCTACTTCCAGGCGCCAGCCCTGGGCCCTACACGGCAGGGGCCCAGCGAATGAGAGAATGAGTAGGGGAATGAATGAATGAAAGCAAGCAAAGAGGACCTATGTCTAGACAATTGTGCCCCATTCCAACACGTGAGGGTCCTTTGCTCCCCCGAGACAGCTTTCTCAGTGTCACGTCCTGGGCTTTGCTCCCTTGTGACCCCTCTTCTGCCCAGTAAATCTCTTCCCTCTTCCCTGCGTCTAGCTAAATTCACCCCTTTCAAGGCTCAGCTCATGTTAAATTCCAAGAAATAATTATGAAACAGTCATCAGGAGGATGGCTGGGAGGGGACCCTGTGTGTTGAAACTTTTTTCTACCTCATTTGAAAATGCAGTCAGTTCCCCATGGCCTGGAGGTGGTTCCTGGTAGACAACCTGAGGAATAAAAGCATATGATTTTGGTCACATTTCCAGAGGCAGAAGGTTTCCCACTTGCAGTGGAGGGTGAAGTCTGAGAAATCTCCAAATGCTGTCAGCCTTTCTGGGAACCACATCTTACTTAACCAAAAAACTCCTAGGAAATCAACTGGAAAACTCACTAAGTATGAATAGGAGGCTGGGCCCAGCTAAGGTGGGGGTGGCTACCATGTGACCTGACCTAAGCAAGGCCCTGGAGGTTCCCAGGAGGGTCAGGGAGAGGTGGGGAGGTCCCATCATCTTAACGCTACCAACACCTCATTTACAAAAGGGACTTTTAAAGTCTGAGCCCATGAGGGGAAGTCAGGCACCTCTGAGAGCTTGGGCAAGGTTTAGTGCCCAGGTGACGCCAAAGATGAAAATCGAGACAGTCCCTGCAGGGAGGATAGAAAAAAATATCAAGTCCCACATCCTGGCCATCAGTTTGTGAGTCCCCAGAGCCCCCCGGGATAGTGATGGGGAACATTCCAGCACAGCAGGAGAATCATCGAAAGGCAGGGCCAGAAAGAGCCACAGAGCTCATCCAGTCCAATCCCCCCGCTTAACAAATGGGGAAACTGAATCCAGAGAGGCCAATGGACTTGCTCAAGCAATTAAATTCCGTGGTGTAATTAGAGCTAGAACCTGGGCTTCTAGGTCCTTCTGCTGCCTCAGGCGGTTTAGAAGGCTCAGAACCTGCCATCCTGCCTGCCTGTCCCACTGCCTGTCCCTCACCTGACTGCTCCCCGGTGAGGCTGAGGGGAGGCTGGCGGACAGATGGGTTGAGGTTCTCCTGAGCTGGAGACCGCTTGAATGAGTGCGGGAAGGGGGCATCCCCACACTGATATGTGTCCAACACATGTTGGGCAGCTGATACTGTGCTTTCTGTGCAAGATCTCATTGTGGTAGATTAAAGGCAACTTTGTGCTTCTGCTTTCAGCCAAAGGCGAGGTGCAAACCTTAAACCTGGGCGGGCCTCAGTGACTTGCTTGATCAAAGAGCAGACCAGTAGAATGCGGCGGAAGTGACGTACTGGGTTTCTAAGGCTAAGCCCCCAGAAACCCTGCAGCTTCCGCCTGGGGTTCTTGGAACACTCGGTCTCAGAGGCTGCCTCTCAGCACCCCATACCGTGAGATGCCCAAGTACATGGGAAGCCACGCATGGCCGTTCCGGTCAACAGCCCGGTGGAGCTCTCCGCGCATAGTCAGCAGCCAACGACGGCCAAGGGCTCGGCCACCTTAGCTGTGCAGGCCAGGTGAGCCCGCAGCCACGGCCGCTCAGCTGCCACCTGCTCACCATCTCCTGGGAGACCTCCAGCAAGAACGCCTGGCTGGGGGCAGTGGACCCACAGAACCTGAACGATAATAATGTATTAATTCTCTAAGTGCCCTGGCACCTTGCTACACGGCAATAGACAACATCAACGTTCATCCCACCCTCCCTCCCTCTTGGCAACTCCGGCAGATTGGGGTCTCTTTCCCTTGTACAAATGGGGAAATCCGGGTACAGGGAAGTCACTTGCTCAAAGTTACACACTAGATAAATGGCAGATCTCAGATTTGCACGACCCGCTCAAGTCCTTCCAGCCAAGGACTGGACCCCTCGGCCATATGGGTGCTGGGAGTATCAGTCCCCTGCACCCTGACACACGTCCCTGTTTGTACTTCTCCACTTGGTCTTGTAGGGGACAGGGAGCGTGATTAGTGATGTCGGGGTTGTGTGCCTGGACCCAAACTGGGCATGGGATTTGTCTGGCTCTGGGGGCAGGACTGACCTGTGCGAAAGGTGTATGGATTACACAGATAGATCATCCATTCATGTAAACGTGTCTCCTGAGTTTACTACGTGCAGCACAGTCGAGGGGTGGGGGAGTTGAGGGCAAATCAACAGTCCCCAGAGACTATGCTGGGGGCTTCACCAAAGGTAGGCGAAGCCCCTGGCAGACTTCGAGAGAGGGCAGAGGGACTTCCAGTCTGCCGGCTAGTTAAGGGTGGTCAGGAGGCAACATTGCCACCTCATGAGGGAGCGGGATTGAGGTTGAACTTGGAAGGCTGAGGGAGGGAGAGAGCACAATATGCAGAGACATGGGGACAGGGAAGAAGGGGCATGAGGAGTCTAGGAAAATGACAGCAGATCCCAAAGTTAGGATGTGGGCTCCATGGGGAAGCTGGGGCCCAGAGCACAGGCCTTGACTGTTGGGTTGGGACCTTGGTCTTAACCCCAGGACAATGGGGAGCCATGAAAACGGTTTCAATAGGGAAGTGACATACTTTCAAAAGACCACTCGGGCCAGGGGGCAGAGGAGACCAGGGCGTCCAAGCAGCTGCCGGGAGCTCAGGTGGGAAGCTGTTGCACCAGAGGACGAAGTCCCGGATAGAGACCTCCCCCCGCCCCGGGGGTACCCTCTCCCCCCGTCCCCACGAACCTCTTCTCTGGCCATGATGCACGGTGTAGACCCAACCCCAATCACTGCCACCTGCACCGCAATCCCCAGGTAGCAAGAATGAAGGGAAAAAGGAAACGAGTCAGGGAAGGAGGGAAAGTGAATGTGAGGTGGGGTGTTACTAAGCCAGACAAGGCCTTACAGTCCATCTCTCACTGGTGTGGGATGTCTTCCAGACAGGCTGCATGGAATCCCTGACTCTGGGAATGGGCCCTTATGGGGAGAAGGGAACAATTTATCTCCTGGCTCCTACCCGTCTCCTGTCTCTCATAGGTCAAGGTTATCTCCACAGGGAGTTACCACTCTCCTGCAGATTGGGGTTGCATTCCTTCCAGGCAGCCTCTAGAAAACCAAATCCCACAGCCCTGGCATAGCACTTCATTGGAGCCCAGAGTAGAGGGTCCATCCGGGTCAAAAATGGGCAATGGGAGCCATCAAGGCTCCCACCGTGGTAGGCATGATGGAGTTTGGGCCAAAGCCAGGCCCTCGGCCCAGGAGAAGTTGACATGACAGGCAGTCTAAAGAATGGGATGTTTAGCTCCCCTCACCCAGGGGCCCAGAGGACCAGTGGGACTGAGCACCTCTGAGAAGTACAAAACCCAGATCTGGTGTCAAGACAGGTAACTCCTCAAAACCGATGGAGGAATCACTGCTGGAAAACAAAGTGGCTCAGATGCTAAGCCCTACAGGAACACCGGGGTCAGGGGCCGAGCAGCCCCCCACAGCAGGTGCAGCCCTGGTCGTCCTCTCCCTCTGGGCCCCGTGCATCATGCTCCTCTCCATTCACACTCTCCAGAAGCAGCCCCCAAGATGAGGATTCATGGGAGAACGATTTATTAGGAAAGCCCTCCCAGGAGAAACCAGTAAATGATCGGGGCAAGTAGGACAGGGATGGGGAGGAAGCAAGGTTGGGCTGGGATGTGACCTTGGGCAAAGCTCCACAAGGGGCAGCCTCCCCCTGCCCCTGAAGGGAACTCTGCCATTGAGTTGCTTCTCAGAGTTATTCCAAGCCAGACAAGGGAGCTTGGCTCTGTGCGTTCCCCCACATCAATCATCAGTCAGGAGCCACCAGTGAGGGGCTTAAATTCCAAGGGAGCTCTCTGCAAAACTCTGACAAAAGAGCTGCTGGGTGATTGACGCAAAGGCATGTCAGAGGTGGAAACAAGACTGAGGGACCCAAGTGAGGCATGGCCATCTTACTGTCCCACAGTGCATCCACAACGTACTCCCTGGACAAAAAAGGAAGCATTAGTCTATCCTTACAGACAGCTAGTTAGTGAAAGCTGCACTTTCAGAACTGCAGGGTGATGTTTGAAGGGGAGGTTGGGGTTATACCAGGCATCCTTCAGTCCAGAGATTTGGAAATCCACCTGGCTTGGGCAAGCAATAAAAATACTCGCTGGGGCCTGAAATCCTGCAGTTCAAATGATAATGATGATGATCGAAACGTGTTGGTTTAAATTTTGTCAGTGTCCCACACCCCTATGTGTTACCCAGACTTTCGATTACGGCTTGGGCTGTAACAGGGAATTGGACCCGTGAGTAGAAAATCAGCCTCTCCCTGAGCCCCACGGGACATCAGCGCCACAATCATTCATGACTCCGTAAGTAGCATTGTGTTAGTCTTCCTTACCTTGAAAGCTCTGTCTAATCAATCACTACATAGCAATTGTAATTGACGATACTAATGACATCAGTAACAGTGACAGTGGACACTGACGGGGCACTTTACTGTGTGCTGTTCTAGGGGCTCTTCCCGCACTAACTCACTTCATTCTCACAACCACCCCAGGAGGAAGGGACTGCTTCAGTCCTCATTTGCCAGGGAAGGAAACTGAGGCTCAGTGCCATGAATGAACTCACCCAGTGACACAGCCAGTCAGCGGGGGCCCAGGCAGGCTGGTTCCAGAGTCCATGGCCACCTCGCCTCCCCCGGTCACAAAGCACGACACCCAGCCGGCGTGGCAGAGTGTACTTTCCAAAGATGGCCACAGCAAAATCTCCCATCCTACCTGTTCTTCTCACAATGACTTGGACACTTCTCCCATGAAGAGGCAGAGTCTGTGTTCCCTCCCCCTTTGAAATCCAGCAGGCTTTTGTGACCCGTTCAATCAATACAGTACAGCAGAAGTGACCCTCTGTGACTTCTGACATAAGTCATAAAGGGGTTGCAGTTTCCACCTTGCTCACACAACGCCCCAACCTTCCTGGAAGCCACCAGACTTCCCTGAGGCTGCCATGCTGCGAGGAAGCCCAAGCTAGCCCACGCGGGGAGTTCACCTTGGGCAGCCTCAGTTACTCCAGCCCTTGCTGCTGCATTTCCACTTACCCTGTGACAAAAGCCACAGGGAGACACTCAGAGCCAGAACCACCAGACAAGTCTTTCTCGAACTTTTTCCCCACCCGAGCCATGAGATAGTCAGATGATGCAGTAAAAGTCACGGTTCGCAGTGACAGCTGGAACAGCTAGCAAACCAGCACAGAGAGTAGCTGGGAGGAGGTGAAAGGTGGGAGAACCCTGGGGGACTAAGGTGGCCGAGGGAGGAGGAGGGCTTGTGCTGGCAGGAGGAGCCTCCCGTAAGGCTCCCAGAGCAGTGAGAGGTGAGCTTGCAGAGGCAGCTGGGGCCTCACGGAGAGCCTTGGGTGCCAGGCTACCTGTCTGATTTCTGTGGCCATGGGGAGCCATGGCATACTGATGGCTTTAGGAAAAGCTGCTAGCATCTCTTGAGTACTTGCTGTGTCCCCGGGACTTGGTTACAACTTCACAGTCAGTGCTTACAAAATCCAGTGAGAGGCTGCAGATGACACATGAAGAAACTGACGCTCAGGGCATTGACATCGTTTGGCCAAACTCCACTGGCTCTAATGGGTGTCAGAACCTAGATTTGAACCTGGATCTGCCTGGCTCCCAAGCTCCAGCCTAGGAACACATGCCCCTGGCAGATGTTCTCCCCGGTGGGATGTCACAAGCTGAGCCAAGCCTCAGAAGGATCACTGCGGTGCTGCTGGCAAGGCGGATTTGGGGCAGTGGTGTGGGAGGGGAGTCTGAAGGTAAGGAGGCCAGCTAGGAGACTGTAGCAATCGTCTCGGCCACAGGGGCTGAGGCTCTCTCTTCATTAGAGTGAGACTGCAGGATCCCAGAGTCAAGGCGGAAGTGCAATTCCAGCACCATGTGCTTCTCTAAAAGGCAAAAGAAAGTCGCGGGAGCCAAGTTCTTTAAGCCTTGGACCCTGAATCCGGATCTCATCCTGGGGCCTGTCCTCCTTCCTCAGGGGTTCCTTCCAGAAGGGAAGGCCAGGAAGCCTCATCTCAAGGCCTCCTTGACCTTCTGAAATTGCAAGACGACAAAAGAGGAACACGAATGCAAGCGCCCCAAATCACCATCTACTGGATTTCCCCAGAACAAATTCGACTGAAGAACCTGCATGGGGGCTGGTTTTGACATATGGTACTTGACATTCATGGTCTTGGGTTCTCACCCCAACTCTATTCTCTCACCAGCTGTGCGGCCTGGGACAAAGCCACTTCCTCTATCTTGAAAGTCACACCCAGCCCTGTCATTCTGTGCCTCTCAGTCTATCTTGAGCTCCCTAAGGAAGACGTGGACCCCAAACGTGGGCAGATCGGATTGTACAAGTGGTCACACCCCTGCACCCTTCCCCTGCATCCACGTCCTCTGTGATGTGATCTTGTAGCTCCTCCATGAAGAAATGGATCCACTCCCACCCCCACCTGGAATCTGGGCTGGCCCCATGTCTTGCGTTGGCCGACAGGATGTGGCCGAAGTGATGGGGTGCTGGGTTCAAGTCTAACTTTCAGCGGGGCTGCTGCACTCTCATGCTTTCTCTTAGAACCCAGCTACAGTCAGGCAAACTGGCCCGAGCAGGCCTGCCGGAGGGTCAGAGAGCCGGGGCACTCCACCCTGGGCCGGCCCATGCTGCCGTGTCCAGCCCAGAGCAACCGAGCTGCCTCTCCAACCGCAGCTGACCACAGACGAGATAAGATATATCCCATGAAGCCGTAGAGCCTGGAGGAATAATGAATGGTTGTTTTCAGCCATCGAGTTCTGGGGTGGTTTGATAAGCAGCGATGGCTAACTGACAGAGAGAGGTGTCAAAATGATTTTGGCAGTTCGCAACTGTCATTACCACAGAGCCTCACAAAAAATCCCGTGGGCTCAGATTTGGCATCCCCACCGAGGCTCTCAGAGAGGGGATGTGATTTCCCTTACATACATAAGTGTAAGCCACAAATCCGGAATGTGGAGCCAGCCCATCTGACGACACATCCTGAATTCCTGCTACCACACTTCACTGCCCACTGGGGATCCTGAAGCGATCAAGGACTCTTCCTTCTTGCCTCTGTCCGGCTTCCTGCACTGTCCTGTCTACTCATGTCAGTGAGAAGCGTGGGGACGGCCAGGCCACGCCCACTGGCCACGCCCCCTGAGCATCACACTTCCATGCACCTGTCTGCACCACCTGGCGCTTCCTTTTCCCACTCTGCTGTGGTGTGGGGACGGGGCATCTTTGGGAATGTGGTCTCAGAAAACCGTGTCGTCCTCGGGACAGTGGGGAAAGCATCCTACCCACTGCCGCCGTGAGCAAGTCAGAGAAACTGTGACGACCCCGAGAAGTGGAGGGGATGAAACAATGATTCAAGGGTGGACAGACTCTCCCTCTTGAGTCCCAGGCCCTGGGCAGGGCTCTGGTCTGGGAGTCCCGGAACCTGGCCCTGGGCCTGCCCTGCGTCTTTGACCAAGGCCACTTCCTTCTCTGAGACTTTGTTTCTCCATCTGCAAGGAGTCCCCACCCCACCGAGGATTCTCGACAGCACGATCCTGGAGTGGAAAATCCGTGAAGTTTCCCCAGAAGTTATGTGAGGCCAGGACTAGGGCCTGGGCTTGAGGCTCCGGGAGAGGAAGGAATGTGCAAATGTCAAAAAAAAAGAGTTACAGAAATGACTGTGACCTTTCATGTTGACCCAGAACAAGTTAACCCTCGAAGCCCCTCACCCTGACCTAATACCCTACATTTTTGAGGATCACTAGCGAGAGCAAGAGGCTAAAATTGCCATCATTGGTATGTCCTGAGCTTGAAGGTGAGGGGCTCTGGGTACCGGTGGCTCAGAGCCTGGCACGGGCGGGAGGGAGGCTCGGCCCTCACTCCTCCGCGATACGAACCCCTGTTCGACCACCTTTCGAGAAGGAGGCCCAGATGGGCCCAAGGCCAAGGCTTCCGCAGTCTTGGGCCTCTGACAGGGAGCAGTGGCTAGTTCCTGCAGGCGGTGAAATGCCCGGTTTGCCTCTGAACTGGCAGCGACTAACGCTGCATAGCAGATACAATAAAACAGATCATGGAAAATTTAATGGCCCGTGGTCGACAATCACTGAATTATTTATGCCATCCCTGCCTCTTCTGAATTCTCAATTGCTGGGCCCCCAGCCCTGCAGCCCCAGCAGTTTGCAGACCTGACAGGAGAATGGGACCCAGGAGCCGAGAGGCGGGGGCTTTCTGGGTAACCTTGGGCAACAGTGGCTTCCCCTCTCTTGGCTCTATCTTCGCTTCTGCCAAATTGGAGGGCTTTCTTCCATGAACTTCATAACAACTTAAATTTACACTGCTTTTTCTGTTCCGAGATGATTCCCACGTCCCTCCAGCCTTTCCCAGTCCCTGTGAGGTAGGCAGGATGGATAATGCTAGTGTTCCCATCGTCCAGATAGTAAACTGAAGCTCAGAACTGTGACAAGCCTTGGTCAAAGTCAAAAAGACAAAAAAAGTAGTGGAGAGAATGTCCAATGTGAGATGTAGACTGGGTACAAAGAATTCAAATTTCCTCCATACCAAAAACCTGTTGGGGGAAAAAAAAAGTTGTAAGTAAAAGAAAGAGTAAATCCTAGTAGGAAATAGGCAAGGATACTTCCAGTGAACCTGAAATGTGGAGAAAGGAAGCAGGAATAGGGTATCCAATTGATTGAGGAGCCAGAACAAGGAAACTGTGAGTCAGCATAGGCCAAGGCGAAGCTAGCTTGTCGCTGAAGCCCCAGAGCCTCAGAGAAAACTCTACCCAAAGCAAGGGGGCCTTGGGGCAATTCAAACTGCTGGAAGCATAGCTGGGCCAGTTGTGGCAGCCTCTATATGGAACAGGTGGCCTTGGCATTCGACCCCAGGAAAACATCCTGAGAACAACTCTCCAAATAAAATGGGAGTTCTGCTGGCAAACCTGTAGACTTGCCCTTCCTGATGTTCCTCAACAGACTTTGACGGAAAACACACAGACAGCGGCTCCGCAGGGAGAAAACGTGATCTGTTCTGCCACAAAGGGGCTCTCCGCCATCCGCACTGGCTCTTATGGGACTGATACAGAGGAGCATGTCCGTACAAGGTGGAAGGTGCGTTGGCTGGTGTGCAATTTTCCCTGCACGCTATGTTCTGTGCCACCAGTAACAGCTGCTGAATGCCAAGCAAGCTGAACCCAGAGACACACGGTACCAGACACAGTTCCCAGGCACCCCCATCCTCCTCGGGGCCACTTGCACTGTCTTTGGAGGGCTTGTGACAAGGGGCTCCTCATTCCCTGTGCATTTTACCCTCATTTTCATAACCCAGAAGGCTATCCCTACCTCACACCACTTTCTATCAAGCTACCGTCACTTTAAACAAACAAACAACGACGACAAAAAAAACAGGTGCTGTTACTCTTGTTAATGTTTATAATACTGAAGGAATTTTGAGTAGCTTATCCTTAACCCTATTTTTCTTATTAGTCTCATTATGCTTAATTGCAATTTTGAAGAATTTAAGAGCTTGGGGGATCTCACGTGTCAAAATCCCCATAACGGAGGCTTTCTGCCTCAGAGGAGTCTTCCTTCTTCCAGCATGGTGGTAGGTCATGAGCTTGCATTTCTGCTCCCTGTCAGCAAGCCTCCCCCAGACACTTCCAGGACCCTGGCCCACCCAGGAGAGAGGCCTGCATAACCGTGCAGGAGAACATCCCATTCCAGCCAGTACAGACCAACCTAGTTATTTATCCACACATCTTCCATGGATATCTGAGGATTCTGGAGCTTTGAGGAAAATAAACCTTTATAAAAAAGAAGGCTCAAGATGAACAAAGCAACTGAAAAGGAAAAACAGAGATGATGCAGCAAACAGAACACTCATGCTGATTCACTGGGAGGATGGGGCATTCATAAAACAAAAGCAGCTTGCTACGGGGGTGGGGGGAGAAACAAACAGAATAAAATAGTTCTTAGAATGAAAAATACAGGGGCTGAAATGAAGAGCTAATAAAACGGTCAAATTATAGAATGGAAGGAAATCAGAGATGGAGACAATAAAGTCTAGGAAATGTCTCAGAATACAGATTAAAATGTCAAAGTGATTTTTAAAATAAGGAAAGATAATAGGAGGTGGAGCCCAGAGCCCAGAACTCTGCTACCCAACTAAGAGGAATTTCAGGAGAGAACCGAAGCCATAAAAGGGAAGGAACAGTCAAATAGTAAGAGGAAATCTCTCTTAGCAGACGGAAGATGGGGATTCGAGGGGTAAAAAGGATTACTGTATTATCAAGATTCTCTTATGTACATCTAATGGAAACCCAACTCAAAGTGGGTGGAGGGAAAAGGAACGTATTGTCTGATCTGACTTCAGTCTTGCTTGCATCCCGAGGCTCCCTGCTGGAAATTCATTCCTTCCTTCCCTTTCTCCCTTTCTCTCTTTCACACTCTGCCCTCCTCTCCTGAACCCCCGTGGGTTCATTCCCAGTCCGACTCTCTACGTGCATTGGCTAAGAAGGTCTCCAGAATTCCCAGTCTCACTTCATCTTGGCGCCAAACCCACAGGACAGGGTGTTCTCCTCTCTCAGAACATCCCAATTGGTCTCTAAGATGTACTCTGATTGGCTCAGTGTGGGTCACATGTTCACCCTGAACCAATCCCCTGGCTGGAGAGATGGGATGCTCTGATTGGCTCCCCTGGGGGCAGGAAGGACCACCCCTTCATTAACTGCGCCTCCAAAGCTCCTGGGAGAGGGGCGAGTTCCTGGCAGTTCCCAAGGAGAAGGGAGGCAGTCAGACAAAAAAGCAGCAGCCAGTTACTGTTCTCACCAACTACACAACACATGCGATGGGAAAGAGACACAAGTTTCACGACAAAGGGGGAAAGTTTCCAAGGTCCAGCAGTTAAGAGGAAACCTTAGAACTTCTTAAGGAGAAAACTTAGGGCAGCAAGAAGGAAACCACAATCAGACTGGCATTAGATATTGCACATGTGATGGAACTTTCTAGAAAGCAACAGAACAATGTCTATAGCATTCTGAGGAGAAATCTCTTGGAATCTCGCATTCAAGTGGGAGAGCACAATACAGACGTTCTTAAGTACTCCAGAACACAGATTCACACCACACCCCCACCCCTGTTATGCACACTTTCTGACAAAAACTCCTGAGGATGTACTCTGACAAAATGAAGACTGAATCCAAGAGAGAAGACAAGTTCAAGAAATCATAGAACTAACCCAGGATTCGAAGGGGCACATGCACCACTATCTACAGTAGCCAAATTATGGAGACAGCCCAAGTGTCCACCGACAGATGAATGGATGAGGAAGACATGGTATATATACAGTGGAATATCACTCAGTCATAAAAAAAGAACGCGATCTTGCCATTTACAATGACATGGATGGAGCTAAAGAGTATTATGCTAAGTATTATGTTTAAAATAAGTCAGAGAAAGACAAACGTAACGATTTCATTCATATATGGAATTTAAGAAACAAAACAGATGAACGTAGAGGAAGGAAGAAAAAAGAGAGAGAGAAGGAAACAAACAATGAGAGACTATTAATGATAGAGAACAAACTGAGGGTTGATGGAGGGAGGTGGGGGGTGGGCTAAATGGGGGATGGATATTAAGGAGGGCACTTGTGATGAGCCCTGGGTGTTGTGTGTAAGTGAGGAACCACTGAATTCTACTGCTGAAACCAACATTACTCTATGTGTTAACTATGTAAATAAAAACTTGAAACAGAAACAAACAAAAGAAGTAACCCAGGAGATGAATGAAAAGGCCTAAGAAGCAATTAGTCCCGATTAGAACACGGAATCAGAGGACTCCATGAGGAATAACCTCAAGAAGAAAACAGCACTGGGGCACCTGGGCGGCTCAGTCAGTTGGGCATCACACTCTTGATTTCAGCTCAGGTCATGATCTCGGGGTCCTGAGATGGAGCCCCTCCTTGGCCTCTGTGCTCAGAGGGGAGTCTGCTTGTCTCTTTCCCCTCCCACCTGCTTGCACTCTCCTGCTCTCTCTCTCTCAAATAAATAAATAAAATCTTTAAAAAGAAAGAAGAAAACAGTATTGCCTGATTTTATGAGTAAGAAGCTGGAACATTCAGAATGGTTATGGAATTAAGACGTGACTCTTCCGAGCAACAAGGCAACATAAGGTAGAGACTCTGGGAAAAACAATGAACTGTACGTGAAGGTCATGGTCCAGATAGAAAGTGAGCTAAACTGTGGCAGGATTCTAAGCCACTAGTCAAGGGTAGGAAACCATGCTTTCTGATCTCACAGAACCAACCTACCATGGGTCAGGGAATGTGGGAGGAAGCTGAGAATCAATGAACCCTTTGAATGCACATACCGTCTCTTTGGGTTTGCGTTCGGAACAAGTGATAATTACTTCCTCATGATATCTTTGTTCTTTTTGAACATGGCTGGATAAGTCAGTCATTTCTGTTGACTGACTATGCTAACAGTAGGCTTACCTCCTATTTAGTATTTTTAATTTAAAAATGCTTAAATAGAGTAGCATCATCTGTTTGTCTCAAGATAAGTTGTTCCTTCTGATTTTTGTAAGAGAAATGACCAAGCTCTGCCTAAACTAACAGACATTAAAACAAATAAAAGTAAAAATAAAAAAATAAAATAACAAGCATTAAAAGGAAACACTGCAACTCCAACCTCTCAATTCCTTCAAAGTTAAAAAAAAGAGAGAAAATTATGTAAGGACTAAAATCTCTTATTTTGAAGAAAAATCCACTTGGGGTTCCCTCATTCTTTCTCCCTAACTTGAGTTTCCTCTTCCATTATTATCCAGAAAGACTAAATTGTTTCTGCTTCTCATCAATGTTCATCATCATCTCTAGATAATGAGATTTTAGGATGCCGTCTGATTTGGATTTTCTTTTTTCCTTTTTTCCTTTTTCTGGATTTTCACATTCTGGACCATAAACTTGTATGAGTTTTGTAATAAGCGGAAAAGAGAGAAAAATGGAAGTAGAGCTGTAAATATTCTGATGCAGAAATATACCTCGTGTCTACTTATAAGCAAAAAAATCAATTGCTGAGAAGAGTGTATACTGTGTGTATATGTATGTGTGTGTGCTTATGAAATATGGAAAATAATAATTGTCACTAAGAAGTAGGGTTCTGGGGCTGGCAGGATGAGAGGTAGGGATGTCTCATATTTATTTTGTTATTGTTCTGGGCTGTATATCTTTTTAATAATGCACACAGAGTAATTTAATAATTAAAGACATTTCTAAAAGCAGTGGAAGAGGGAGGTTAACCCCTGGGCTTCTGACCTTGTAAGGGAGTTAGTTCCCTTCCTCCCCTGTTGAGCAGCCATGCTGGAAAGAATAATCTCTCTTCCTTCCTCCAGGCAAAAGAACCCTCCACAGGGAGAGGCTGTCCCATGGCAGACCCAGAGAAACACATCCAGGCTTCACTCACATAACTGTAGTGGGCTCTGGGGGTGAAAGGGAGCTACAGGAGGAAGACTGAACACAGACAGCATGCACCCAACATGCTTGGTCACAGAGAGTGGACTGAGGGTGGAGATGTGGTCCATGCATGCATTGCAATCTAAGGAAGGAATTGCCCACGACCCAGATAGGCAGTCAGCAATGGGGCATTGGTCAAAAGACAGGGGCTTTCCCTTCTGAGTCTGCGCACCTCCCCTGGGCCTTCCCATCTACGCTGATGAGTTGGCAGCCATTCCTAGCCTGGTGAGTCCTACATCTTCATTCCCAGCCCTTGCATCTGTCTGGGGTTTCAGACCTGGATCCAATCATCTTCTGAAAAACCCCACTTGGAAGCCTAACACCCATCTCAAACTCACCGGCTCCCCCCGACCCCGCCCCGCACTGAGCACGTCATCACTCTCCTCTCCTGGCCCCAGGCCCTATGCCCACCTGCTCTCCCTAAGTGACTTGGTCAGTGACACATCTGTCTACCCCACCACACAGGCCAGAAACTGGCAGTCATTCTTGACTCCTCCCTCTCTCCACTTCCACATCTAGTCAATTCCGATTCCCATCAATTTCTAAATATCTGCCCATCCAGGCATAAAACCTACTTCTCTCCTTCCCCTGCAATCGCAACTGTCTCTGCCTCTATCAGTATCATGTGGCAACTGCCATCTGGCAAATGGTCCCCCATCTCCCCGACCCCAGGCCCTCACTGGTCTTCTTTTCCCCAGTCTCTGTCTGAGTGAAAGTGAAGTCTGAGTGACTTTCTAAAAGATACAGATCTGATCATGATTCTGTCCTGCTTACAGGCTTTGAAGGCTCCCCACTGCCCCCAGTTCCTGATCCCTCTCCCCTACTGGACAAGCAAGGCCTTGCACAATCTGACTCCAGGCAGCCCCTCTGCCTTTACCCTATACCTCTGCCCTTCACATGAGATCAGCCAGGTTGAATGTCCTTTATTCCTCTGAACCTTCCATGCACTCACTCATCTTTCCCTTTGTATCATATTGTCTCTGCCCTCTGCCTGGGACAGTCTCACCCATACCTCTCTTCTCTTCACAATTCACCTGGAAGATCCCAGTTTAGGTGCCCTGGGAAGCTTGGCTGGGATACCTGCCCCTATGACCCCACAGTACTCTATACTTTCCTCCCTCAAGCACAGATCACATAGTCTTCTTAATACATCCGTATCCCTCACTAGACTATTACTGGAGTCAACCTTCACAGGAGCTTTTTTAGATGAGTGGATGGATGGATGGATGGATAGATAGATGGATGGGTGGGTAGAGGGATGGATGAGTGGATGGGTGGATGGGTAGATGGATAGGTAGGTGGAGGGATAGATGAGTGTTATTAGTGAAGGGGTAGGGTTAGCTGAATGGATAGGTTTAGATGTGTAGATGACTGCAAGAGTGAATGAGCAACTTAACGAATGAATATATACACAGGAACTGGTCAGAGCCCTCCAGAGCTTGGTTAGCTTGAGGTAAAAGCCAGGTAACTAGAAGACTCAGGAACAAAGATGTATATCTAATTATTAGAATTGCCCAGGCAGTGCTGAATTCCAGAACACAGGATAACAGCTGCTGAACCACCAACTTGCCCCAGTCTTCTACAGATCCTAGGGACTAGGAATGGCTTGGAGGCAGGTGCTACATTTACATAAGGAGGCCAAAGGCTCCACCTGATTAGTTCATTAATTCATTGATTACATATGCATTACTGGGCACTGACCCCCACATTGGGCCCTACGAATTCGCAGATGGATAATACAGAATCACTGTGCTCGAGTAACTCCGTCGAGGGACCGGGAGCCCATTACTGCAGGAAATAGACATCTGATAGACGTCTACACACTGCACAAGAGTACAGGGGAGGGAGGGGCTGATTTAAGGGCTGAATGGGCTTAGGGGACATCCTGGGAAAAAATAATCTAGGAAGCAACAGCCTGCATATCATGGGAAAGGGAAGAAGTTGACCAGGTCTATCTTCCTGATGCTAATAAAAGGTATCACAGGGTAGAGATAAGGCTCTGGAATAAGATGATGGAGGCAAATCCCCATCCCCAATGACTCCCTAGAAGCATACGCAGAGCTACGGAATAACATACAAGTAGGTGAACTCCAGGGATGCTACGGGGAGTGGGAGGTCAGGGCAGAGGAGGGGAGGAAGGTGGACAGGGGGCCAGTTCAGCAAGATCTCACAGAGGATGCCCAACCCTTGTCCTGTGGGGAGCCCAGGAGTGTGAGATACTCCCAGTTACCCTGACCCCAGGTGGGAGCCCAGCCTTTCCCACTCCCACTTCTGCTGCTCATGGGTCGAGGCCCCTCTCTGGGGGCAGGGGGTACAGAGTCCCCCAGGCAGTGACTCCAGTAGCTCACAGGTAATCTTCCAAAGATAGTTGCAGGTTCTGAGACTCAAAAAAAGGAAGAGGAAAAGAAACAAAACAAAACAGGAGGCGACCTGAAGGTTATCAGCAAAAGCCATCACACCCCCTCACATTGCTCCCAAAGGGAAAAATGAGAAAATTGGTAAAGCTTCGTCACGGTGCCCGGCACATAGCAAGCAACAAAAGGTAGCTATGACTGTTCAAACCCTCTAAATTCACCAAATGCTGGGTAAGTGACAGGCCCTTGGCTAGTACTGGGCCAGGCTGGACTGGCTAAGGAGGAGGGACTGATGCCTAGAAACCCTCGGAACAACACTGCTGGAAAATGACAATCTCTCTTTTCTCTAGTGCAGCAAAAGACCCCGAATTGTCAGAACCCACTGCCAGCCAAAAAAAAAAAAAAAAAGAAAGAAAGAAAAAATTGTATATGCAATTAATTAGGCCTTTGCTTCAGTGCTCTGCTCTCTCTGTTTGCCTTCACCAGCTTAGCATCCAATTTTTTAGCTGAGAAGGCGGGGCAGCAGGTTTCTGAGATATTTTTTGCTAATGGGCTGAAATATTACACCCATAATTATAGCCTGGCTGCATATTTTTTCTTTTGCTCATTTTGTTCAGCACAGCAAACACTGTATCTGATTACAGCCATTCATGTCTTCTTTATAAAATAGGGTTTATCACACTCGGCAGAAGGGATCAGTGGCGTTGGAGAAATGGTCTAGGCTAAAAACCCTCTAGGAGCCCCTGCTGGGCTTTGGTGGGGGAGGTGCAGGGGGGAGGAGTTGATGAGTTGGTGCTGCAGGATGCCGCCTCCTTGGAAGAGACCAGAAGGGAGGGACAGAGACAGGGGCAGGAAGCACGAAGACAACCTGGCCCCGCTATGCTCACCAGCCTGGTCATTTTTCTCCACTGCCCCCATCTGCACTCCTTACGCCTTACGCCCTGCCAGCCCGAGCCTGCTACCCTCGCTCTTGCTGGCACACACCACTCCTGCTTCTACCCCTAGGGCTCTGTCCATCCTGCTACTCTCTCTCACTCCTTGGACAATGCCTTCTTCCATCTTGTCCTACCTAAAACCAGCAAACCCCCAAGTGTGGACCACAGGCCATTGGCTTCAGTACTCCCTGGGGAGCTTGATTGAAATGCAGATTCTCACCACCACCATCACCTTCCCCTTTGCCCTCCCAACTGCTGGAGGGATTCAGGTGCTTTCCCCAAAGTCTGGGACCTGCTGCATTAGACGGACCCTAACGCTAGGGCATGGAGTCATCATGGTCTGTGTCCCTGGGTTCTGTCTCTTACTCTGTGTCATTGGGCAAGCTGTTTAATCTTTCTGGGCTTCAGTTTCTCGTTTACAGAATGAGGATGATGATAATAATTGATGCGTAGGAGGAATGAAAATAATGAATGCTCTTGGATTGAGCCACATGAAATGTCGGGTTTTGGAGGCCAACAGTGCTTGAATAGCAGCAATTTCATATGGTTGAGCCTAATCGTTCCCTTCCTTTCAATCTTGCAGAGCTCAGCTCACATCACACCTCCTCCTTGAGCCCTCTGTGATTGCCCAAGGCCCGAGAGCACACTCTTTCTCTGCAACAAGCCCAGCGTGTCCTTCCTGTGATTGCCAATTCTTTATGGGATATCTCCGCTCCTTCCCTAGGGTTCCAGGTCCATATGCTGATCTGTGCATGCAAACCATGCCTTCCCTAGAAGCAGAGTCTCCTGGCCTCACCTGCTTCAGAGGGAGGTTAGTAGTGACCTTTGGCTCTGAAAAGAATCACTTACAGACCAAGGCTAGGTGGGGAGATACCTGGGAAAAAATGAGATGTGTAAGACCCCAGGTAGCACCATAGAAGGTGTTAGGAGAAGACAAGTTCAAAGTTGACAGGAGGTAAGGAATGGGCAGGAAGTGGACGACTGCATTGCGTGCCTGGAAGGAAGGAGACATTGTAGAATTGCAGAACCTTGGGCGTGAGAGGAGCTGTCAGGCACGGTAGTGCAGAGCTACCCACACTATATTCCTGGAACAGCAGCGCAGGGCATCGCCTGGCCCCACGCCATGTCCGGGCTACTAGGTCAGAATATCGGGGTGGGGCCAGCACTCTGTTTAATGAGCCCCACGGTGACTCTGGTGCTCACTAAGCATCAGGTCACTGACGCTGGGTCACCTCCACCCAGGGCTCCAATCCCCTTTACAGCATCCTGCCATGGTCATGTGGTCACGGAGTCCACCCTAAACACCTCCAATGATGGGAGGCTGGCTGCCTTCGCCTCCCATGGCAACCTTCCCCCACACTGAGCCCAAGTCTCAGAACAGAAGAACTGGCCACACTGGGTGGAGAGAAGACATCAGCACGGAGAGTGATTGATCAGGATGGAGAGTGGTGTCTCCAACGAGATGCCTTGTAGTCAGACTGGCCTGATCAGAGGAAGACTAGACTCCACCAAGAGAGTCAGGTGTTCGGAATTGCCTGAGTATAAACTAAATAGATTATAGAACTTCTAAATTACCCATGAAATAAATGAGTAGAGGGGACTGTGGGTGGAGTGCGGAGGTGAGAGGGATCTCTGAACAGCAGGGGTAGGATGAAATGCTGTCTACTCAGGCTATTTATCTCAAGGCTCCCAGATCCTACCAATGCCCTACACATTTATTGACTATAATTCTGGGCCACGCACTGTTCTAGGTATCGGTATAGTGCTGAACAGGACAGAGTCATTTTCTGCCCTCATAGAATTACTCTCTGGAGGAGAAGACAGACAATAAACAAGTAAACAAGACTGTGATATAATTTCATACTGTGATATTTGCAATGATTAAACAAAAAAAATAACAATAAATATAAAGCGACTTTCCAACAAGGACTGTTTATTCCGACTACCCTATTTAAAACTGCAACCCCGTCCGGCATCCACGAGCACCCTTAACCAGCTGTGTTTTTTCCCATAGTATTTGTCACTTTCTAGAATATACGTAAGTTACTTGTTATAGTCACTGTTGTTCTCCTCCCAAAAAGGCTGGGAGATTGAGGGAGCGGAGTGCCCGTGGTGGCATCTGTCTTACTCACTGATGTCACTCAGGCTTTTGGAAAAACATGTTTCCCAACTGGGGGTGATTCTGCCAGACAATATCTGGACACGTTATCGGTTGACACAATCGGGAAGGGGGAAGCCACCGGCATCTAGTGAGCAAAGGCTAGGCATGCTATTGCATCTCTTACAACGCACAGAACACCTCCGCCCCCCGGGGCACACAGCATAGGATGATCCAGTCCCAAATGTCGATCGTGCTGAGGGTGAGAAATCTTGTAGGGTCAGTAAATACTGGTCAAGTGAGTGGATTTGATGAGAAGAGAATGCCACTGGTGGGGCTCTATTTCATACAGGGTAGCCCCCGAGAGCCTCACGAGAAGGGTGCACTTGACTGTAAGATGCTGGGAAAGACATTTCCAGGCAGAGGGGCCAGCAAGTGTGAAGGCCTTCATCAGAATACCTTGGGATTTTCAGGACGGTACGAGAAGAACGGTGTGCCTGGGCATCTCTCTAGTGACAGGTGAGGTGAGGGAGGAGAGGGGGTCAGGGGCCAGACTCAGTACACTGCAGACCGCATAAACAGTCTGGACGTCACTGTAAGTGAGGGACGAAGCCGTGGGGTGGAATTTGAGTTGGGGTCTGATATGAGCTGATGGACTCCTTTCAAAAGAGCATCCTGGTCCCAACATGGGAAGAGAGTAGAAACAGAAAGATCAATTAAGAGATAACTGCAGTGGTTCTAGCAAGACGCGTCGGGCTAATTTAGGTGGCAGCGGAGGAGGGGTGAGAAATGGGCGGTTCGGGGTATATTTGGAAGGCAGAGCCGCAGAACCTCGTGCCAGACTGGGTGTAGGAAAGGGACGACTCTTAAGTTTGGAGCTGGAAGAAGGAAGGGAGGGCAGGAGGGAGAGGAAACGAATGCTCCCTGGCTGCACAGGTAGGTAGGGACATTCCAGACTGAAATCCACACGTCTCGGTTCTTAGCCTGGTGTTCTTCCCATTTCATCATGGGACTTGCGTGGCCCCGCTGACATCCATTCCCTTCAATTCCCCAGACATATGCATGGAGAACATTCTGTGTAAAGCCTTTCAGGGGTATGGGAAAACCTGACCCCACCTCCAGGAACTTACATCCTGAGGAAGAAGACAGACACACAAACAACTTGGACTGTGAATGGAAATGCTATCACAGAGAATAAAATAATGTACAACAGAGGCACACGGAAGCAGGACATGGGATCCCCCAGAGAACTGGCAAGTAACTTGACTTTGAAGGATGGGTGGGAATGAATGGCCTAAAATTTCCGAAACCGAATCACCTCACTCTGGAGATTTTGAAGTTTCAGATTCCCCGATGACCCTGGTGACATTAGAATGGGCTGGGTGACAATGAATCAGATACGTCTGCCTTTCACATTTCTCACGGGAATATCAGAATGGTGCCAGGGAGAAAAGATCTCACACCATACGAGGTTATAACAATGGTGGGCAGACGGATGTCTGGGACAACATTTACCTGGAGATGTGTATCATTTGCTGTGACTGCATTGATAAGACTATCAGAGGCGATGACCTGAGGAGGAGGACGTTGATGGTGACATGACGGAAGGTGTTGATCATATAGTCGACCACGTTGGCCGTTCCATACGGTTGGGGAGATTAGTGATGGCCCTGATGATTCTGCTTCTCATAACATTGATTAGGATGTTGGTGTGCACTGAGTTGGTGACAATAACGATAATATTGCTAATGAAGACAGTGCCGTGAACAGCGATGCCAGTATCCGTGATGACTCTACCAACAATTTTGGTAGCATGGGTATATACGTTGATCATGACACTGGTAGGGACTATGTCAATGATCATGACAATGACAATATTGCTAACAATGAATGATGGTGTTTATATTAAAACGAGAGTGGCCGTGATGATATTCATCACGTGATGCTGATATCGATGACACCAACCTTAGCAATGACGGTGGTTCTGGTAAATGATTTGGGAAGCAAAGAAAAAGATGCTGCTTCGTGGTTTGGTGAGGCTGCGGTGGACGTTAATGATCACGTTGAGGGTAACACTCGTGACAGTGGTGCTGATGGTGGATAGCGTAGTGGCCAGAAGGTTGTTTGGGCACCCAGCAGACCTGAGTTCGCATCCAAGGTCTGGCATTTACCATTATGTGCCACTCGGAGCCTCAGCCACCTCCTCTATTAAATGCGGATAATTATAATGGGTCCTATTTTCTAAGATTGCAGGGGGCACCCAAGAGCATCCTGCATGGACACCCTGGCCCGTGGGAGACGTTCAGTGAAATGAGCATTATGGCCATGGTGGTGGTGGTGACATGCCGTTGGGGATAATGGCACTGATGAGTCCCTCAGGGATGCAATTAAAGATCACTGATTGGTGATATTATCTCCATGATTGTGATACAGCTATTGATGGTGAAGAGACAGGCCGTTTTGATTACAGTTATGATCAGCGGCCACGGCGTGGGGTAGTGTTAAAAGCGCCCATCTTGGAACCAAACAGCAAAGGTTCAATTTCCGGCTCCGCCTCTTACGTTCTGTGTCACCTTGGCCACGTGGCAGCCTGTTAAGGCTCGGAGGCCATTTGGAACCCATCGACTCCGTCTCCGGCTCTGACAAAGGAGGCGATTCGGGCCCAGAGATGAGGTGACTTGGCCCAGACTCCCTGCGGGTTGGTGAGTATGGCGGAGTTGGGGTGGGAAGCCAGGCCCCCTGAACCTACTTCAATCCTCTTACCTCCTCAGCATATTTAGGCTCTTTGGAAGGGAGCTTAGATCCCTATGCTGAGTGTGCATGCGTGTATGTGTGTGTGTGTGTGTGTTCTCCTGGCATTTTCCCAAAAGCACCTGCCAGCAGAGCAACCAGCCCAATTTTCCAAGAGCCATTTTGTGAGAAGTCAGGCCCTGGGTGTCCCTCTGTAATCTTTTTCGTCTCTCCTGACAAGCAGAGGCCGAGTATTGCTTTGGATTGGTTGTGGCTGGACAAGGAGTTGAAATGGGTAATATTTGCCTAGTTTTTAATGTCTGGTGTCTATGGCTTGCACTTCCATCATTCTATTATATTGATGACAGGCAGACCCAAGCCACAGAGAAGAAACAAATTACCTAATAAATCAAGGCCCCAGGATCTAAAGTGGACAGTGTTATTAGACGAGGGGAGAGAGGGGTGCTAAGTGATAGGTAGGGCTGCCTGGGAAAATGGTCCAAGCAGGGAATCATCTGTCTATTTCTCCATAAATAATTACACACAACTGATATGCATCTGAGACAGAACATGATATGTTATTATTAACTAAACAGTGGGAGGGAGACAATGGCAGGGAGGGACAGGGAGGGCGTGCGCAGAAAGCCAAAGTGGCAATCATGATCCTGGGCTTTGGCCAAAGCAGGAGGGGACGTGATGGCCTGAGAAGCTCCCGTTCAGAGGGGCTGGGACCTTTATTCCAGACAGACGTGGGAGGCAAGACGATCTGAGGACGAGGGACAGAGAGAGCAGACATGGACCGGGATCCTACTGTGTCCCGGCCCCTGGGATCAGCCCTACTCACCCGTTAGGGCTTAGCCTTCATGCCGGCCAGTTCAGGACACGCTCTGAATCCATACTGCCTGCATTCAGAGTCCCAGCACCGTGCGGTCCTGCCCAAGTCACTTAACCTTCGAGGTCTCTACTTGCCCTTCTACAGAATGGGTCTGACCACCAGAGCACCAGCCTCGCAGAATTGCTGTGAGGCTTAAGCGAGTTAGTTCTGGCAAAGCACTTTGATACAGAGTAAACACGGTTCCACAAGCGTGTGTTAAATACATGACCGTCCCTCTGTGACAAACGGGAAGAGGGAGGTTTAGGGGGGAAGCAACATGTCCAAGGTAACACGGAACAAAAGTGAAAGTGGCATTTAGCATCCCTATCTAGTCGACTCCGAAATGCATACTCTGTCCCCTAGCAAGGGGAGGGCACATTTTGTCTGCAGAGGGCCAGACAGGTAATGTTGTAGGCTTTGTGGGCCAGTCCCTGTTGCCACTGCACAGCTCTGCCATTGTAGCTTAAAAGCCGCCCTGGGCAACTGGAAAGCAATGGGGCGTGGCTGTGTCCAATAAAACTTTATTTATAAAAACAGGCAACAAAAGGATTTGTCATTTGCTGCCGCCTGCTCAACACTGTTGTCTCGCAGGTAAATAATCTCCCTCTCCAAGGAGACGTCCGTAAATCTCTGAACTCCGTACCGCACGGGTGGGCATCGGATCCCCACTCGTCCCTAGCCCCCCTGCAGGTGCAGTTCACAAAGGGCCTGGCCCCCTTGGCTCCTCTGGACACCCTGTGGTTAGGGGGTGCAGGGGCACCCCAGGCCAGCCAGGCAGAGCCCCTCTGCCTGGAGAAGATGATGCTTTCAGAGAGTAGCGCCCAGAGCCAGGAAGCAGCCTGCTTCCAAGCCTCTGTGGGCTTTGCCTAGAAGCCCCATGATAATCTTTTGTGGGCTGTTAATAAGCAAGTTGAACCCCATAATCACCCACTGCTCAGCTTCCTGGCTTTCATTTCCATGAGGCTGGAGAAAAGAGTGGCTAAGCTTCCAGACAAAAGCAGCAAACACTTACCCCAAAGATATCTTGATGCAGGGTTGGAGCACTACCCCACACAGTTCAGCCTTCTGGCTCCTGCAGACACAGGCCTCAGAAGCCTGGCCGAGTGAGCCCCGGAGACCTGCCTGCGTGCTGGAAACCCAGGAACAAAGGCCTCTCCGGGGGCTTCCGCAGTCTGCTAGGGGAGGCATCTTGGCAAAAGGCTGGGGGCTGCCCCAGCTTCTTCCCTCCTATAGCCCACCCCTGACCTCTCTGACACTCCAGTCTGGGGACAACAGATCGACCCCCTGTCCCTTCATCCTCCGGCCAGCCCTGTGGCCCTCGTCCAGAAAGATAATGAGGACGTATTAGGTTTCATTATTTGAGCGGGTATTTGCCAGGCAGATAATTTAGGATTTCAGCAGGGCAAAACTGCCTTCGGTTCAGCCTCAACGGCCCGGTGGCCCCCTGCTCTGTGAGGAGATTTCATTCGAGTGATCTCTTTGTACTGGGTAATGCCACTCCAGGAGGGAGAGACCCACACATTCTTTCCTGCCCTTTCATACAAACGAAACCCCAAACCAGCATGTGGGTATCGGGCACCTGCTTCAGAATCTGTAGGTGTACGTGGGGCTCTGGCCCCACAACCCAGTAATTCTGAGCCGTGAGCGAGTCACTGGTTCTGCTGACCTCCCTCCCTCATCTGCTGTGGTCGGGCCCCAGCTCTGACCCTACCCGCGTGGCCTTGGGTGAATCACTCTGCTTTTCTGAGCATAAGTCTTCTCGCCTTAAATTGGGCTGCTGATCCCTGCCCTAACTACCTCTATCCCAACAACCCTGCAAGGGCGGAAGTGAGGTCGTGGTACATAACTCTGCTAGGTAACCATGGTAGGTAACTTTGAACGTTACAGGACCATGTGGCGGAATTGGGGCCTCACAGAGTAGGTGTAGACTGGATCTACCAGGAGCTGGTTCGAATCCCACCAACCCCCCGCCCCGGGTACTTTGCAGCTGGGAACCAATGAGTAGACACGTGGCCTACCTGAGCCTCAGGCCCCTCTCTCTAAACTGAGAGTAGGAACACCCGCCCCCGCAGGAGGTCTGGTCAGTTTCTTCAAGGCAGAAGCCCCTGGCGGGCGGCAGTCATATTGCTGAGTGGGTCATGGTCAAGCGCAGCCCTTCGAGATGGTGGGGTAAAGGCTGGCTAAAGACAGGTGTCACTGAGCCTGCAGATGGGCCCGCAGTCATGGCATAGACATCAGAGGCAAGTAAATGACTTGTCAGGCTCCGGAGCAAGGACCACTGGACGGGAGTCAGTCCTACTCATTCATTCCTTCCTCCAACGACACTACCCCAAGCAGCCACAGTGGAGGCAAGCCGTCAACTGATGCCTGGCAAACGGAGAGACGTAGCCCTGTTCTCTGCCGCAGGAAGACAAGTATAACAAATATTGGTAAAGGATACCATAAAACAGCACGTTCCCGGGGCAGTGGGCCCCAGAGGAGGGGGGGTGGGCTGGGGGAAGTGGGGAGAGGACGCTGGACCGACGGCTCTTGAGCTTGGTGGCCTTGGGCATGTCAGTCCCACTCCCTGAGCTTCCACATTCATCTGAGATTCATCTGAGATTGCCCATGGCCACCCCACCTCCTCCCCAAGGGAGTCTTGAGCCCCCAGTGAGCCAGCGTAGAGGTGAAGTCAACGTGGTAGACTGACATGAGCGGTATCGTTACGAGTGAGACAGTCACTGGGCATGGGAGAGGCAGACCTCTGACATCCGGGCACCCACAGCCCTCTGGCCGCCTTGGCCACTCAACACACCAACTCTGCCAAGCAGGGCCCAAGCTCTGAACATCTCTTTCTCCACCCCCCACAGTGTCCAGATTCTACAAATGTGGAGTTTCGGCATTCCGGCGAACTCCAGAGTGGCATAAAGAACATTTAGGCCCCCTGGTCTAAATGGCTGAGGAAAGCGGGGTCCCACCAGCGTTAAGTGGATTCATCCAGTGAGGGCTGAAGAGGAGATTAGAATCTAGATTTCCTCTCCTATACGTGCTGCTCCCAGGGTCCCCTTCTGTCCCAAACCATCGCCTCCTGCCTGCGATGAATTGAATTGTGTGTAATTGATAAATTATGCAAAAGGGCACCTGGCAGTTTTCTGAAATGTTGGGTAGCTTCAAGGCAGCCCCTGGGGACACAGCCTAATTTTATGGAAACCTCACACTCTGTCTGGCCTGTTTTGTGTAAGTCAGATTGATATAACAAGACTCTGGGGAGTTGACTTGATTTCTAATTTTATTCTCTAGGTGAGCTGAATGAGATACAACCGTAATGAGTGTGTTGTGTGGGGCGGGCAGCGTAATGGCAGTAGAGAAAAATGTCTTTTCATCTGCCTAGTGGAGCGTTTCTCCAGCTGGACTTCCCATTTCAGAAGCCTGTCTTCCCCCCTTTCAGAAGAGGAGCCATGTGTCAAGCAGGGAAGCAGGCAATGGAAAATGGGAAATGACATCCCTGCAGCAGATAAACGCAGAGCCCTTCAGGAAGGAGGGCTGGCCAGGTCAACGGACACCCACCATCCCACCTGCTGAGAACACCCCAGCCCAGCCCCGAGGACAGGCATCCAACTTTTTCTAAAGGTTCAAACTCAAATAGCATCCACAGCCCCTCCCCCCACTCCCTTTGGCCAAGCTAAGTAATAGACCGGAACATTCCCAGGGCCTTGACTGAGTACTGAGGTGCAGAGGAAGCCTGTGCCTTTGAGGTTAAGAGCCCGGCTTCCAACGGCACAGAGTTCAAATCCTGCTATCTTCCCAGAACCAGCAGGGCCCACTCCAGCCCCCAGGGGGACACGCGGAGCGGGTGCAAAGGGACTCTTTTGTCGAGCCCTGATACTTTAAGGTTCACAACTACCCTAGGAGAGAGATGTGACTGTCCATACTTCACAAGTAAGGAGACTAAGGCCCAGGGGAATGAAGGCACTTGCCCAGGTTCACAGAGCTACTCAGAGACAAAGTCTGGGATTCGAACTCAGGTCTCTCTTGACACCAAAGCCCATACTTGGCTCCTCATAAGCTCCCTTGGGCAGGGGGCCAAGGGACTGCTCACTGCATGGGTCAATACACAGCCTCTTCCCCAGGTGTGCGGCCAGCTCACAGGTTAGCCACGCCCCTTACATGTCAGGGTGTGGCTTCATCCTTAGATCCCGAGATAACGACGGATTCTGGGGCCCAGGGCCACGCCTAATTCTGCACCTGCCCTACAGGCACTCATCGGCCTCCTCTGGGCCTGTTTCTTCACCTCCCAAATGGGAGCAAAGAAAGGCCATCCCGCCTACCCCCCTGGGGTTGTCTGAGGGCCGTGAGATAACGCGCTTGGCTGAGCTATAAAAGCAGCAGTGGTCTAATCACAAAAGCACCAACAATAATGCTGACGCGCGTGTATTAGACACTTACTGTGTGCCTGGCTGGCTTGCACTGGATGCCTCCGAAGTGTGAGTCTGTCACCGTGGCGCAGGCCCACGGTCACTCAACACCACTTTTCAAGGCCTCGGTGCTTTGTTCCACACCCTACCCTTCCGTGTCGATTTGGAAGGAGAGGGTCAGGAGGCCAATAAAGAGCAACCCCTTCCCCTTCCAAGTCTGGAAGCCATGACACAGAGCCCAGGAGACACATGCTGAAGATCAGAATGTCAGCAGAGCCCCAAAGCTGGATTGGAAGTTGCAGCTTAAAGGGGTGGCCACAGTGGGTTTCCTAACGCTTCTTTCTGAATGTGTCCATCAGCCCCTTTGCTCCCCTGCAGAGACAGCCCTGGCCCAGCTAAGTGGATCAGATCACAGGGTCCACAAATGGCCAGAATGTCCTTCCCTGCAGGCAGGCTGGGCTGGAGGCCAGGGCCAGAAGGGACCAGCTGGGTATGTACATTTCCCCCCAAAATGCCCCAACTCCCCAGTCCAGCAAGTGCTCCCTCTCCAGGGAATTAGTGCCCAGTGGCCGGGCACCCATGGTTCTAGGGTGACCGACCATCCCGCTGTGCCCAGAACTGTCTCTGTTGTAGCATTACAAGTCTGCGTCCTAGGCAAAGCAGAGCCGTTGGTCACCCTAGGTGGTCCCCTAACACTCTAAGCCTCACCCCACAAACCAGCTCTCACCAGAGGTCTTCCTGCCCAGGAGTTCCCAGCCCTCCAAAGGTGGTCCAGGTCAGCTGCCAGAACAGGCCACCTTGGACTTGGACAGCCCAGTGCTCCCAGTCCAGCCCATCATGGCTTCCAACAGATCCGTGGAAACTTGAGTCTGCTGAGGCCTCAGCCCCCATGTCTTCCCTGGGGGGTACCAAGGAACCCGCTGTCCTGCTCAGCTCCTGGGCATGGCTGGTCTGCTTGCCGTGCCCCTCAGACTCACATTCCACCCAGCAGTCTATCTTCCTGCCAGCCCCGTAACAATCACAGCAAACCCCATCGGGCCTGGACAGCACCTCCGGGTGACACAGCTCACCTCTTGTCAGCCTCCTGACCACATCGGGCAGGACAAGGTATAGCAGAGGTCTTCACCCTCTCAGACCAGAGAGCAAAGGGAGGCTTGGCCATTGCTCTCAGTGTCACAGCCTCAGATTCCAGCCTCCTGCCTCAGTGTCTCCTGTCCTTGTGACCTAAGGACAAGGAATAGGAAAGGAGGAAGGGGACCAGGGAGAATGATGGTTTCGGGGAAGGTCAGCCCTGGCTTGCTGTCTAAGCGAAGCCCTAAGTAGATAGTACAGCCTCCCTGAACCTCGCCTTCCACATCTGTGAAATGGAGTGGTAACCCACCTAAGGAAGCATCCCGGGTGCTGGAGGTCTCTGCCTGGGACTTGGATCCTCTTGGCAATGACCCTGGGTCCCTCCTGGCTGCCCTGCCTCAGGCCACCTCGGGGTCTCCCAGCCCACAGGCCCTCACTTGGACCCCATACATGGTCCCTACCACCCCAGGTGATAGCTGGGTTGACAGCCAGGTTCCAAGTGTTTGAGACCACTGTTTGTGAATTTTAGAAGTCACATGCTGTATTAAGATGTCTGAGGGCTCTAGAAGAATAAAGTCCCGCCCCCCACCGCCATGGGAAGGTGTGGGGGATAAGCCCAGAGGATGGCGGCTCTATTGCCAGTCACCTGGGAGTTCAGCGTGGGACTGGGGGGAGTGGCGGCATTAAGGACCTGCTGTCTGTTGGCACTGGAATCAAGACTGGTTTATTAGTTGCCTTCCCCTTCTCAGCCAAACCAGAGCCAGTCTCCGGGGGACGAGAGGGAGGATCCCACAGGGGAGGACCGTCAGCAGAATCATTCAGCCCCACCCATGAAACAGAGACATGGGCCAGGGCGGGGGTCCCCCTGCCAGGGAACATGGTCTCCATGCTCAGGGGGCAGCCTGAGATGACAGAAGGATCCCAGGGCTGGTGGCTTTCCATGGGAGACCCCATATCCATGGGAGGCCCCACATCCATGGAAGACCCCACGTCCATCCCTCTAGTGGGATTGAAGAGTTAGCAATCTTTAGAGGACCTCTTGCTGTCAGAGTCAAGGGGGGTTCACACCAGCACCAGTCTAACAGCCATCTTCAAGGAGTAAGGGGGGACCTGAATGTGAGGGGGTGCACAAGGGCCTTCAACCCCATCTGGAAGGGGAAGGGAAAAGGGTGAGTGTGGAACAGATATGGCCAAACATGGTAAGGCCTGGCTGGGTATGACGTTCTTAGTAACAGTATTCTCTGTAGATTTCACGGTTTAAAACAAAGTGTACTTTTGGGCTCCTGGGTGGCTCAGTTGGTTAAGCGTCTGCCTTTGGCTCAGGTCATGGCCCCAGGATCTTGGGATGGAGCCCTGCCTCAAAGGGGAGCCTGCTTCTCCTTCTGCCCTTCCCACCTTGTTCTGTCTCTCCCAAATAAATAAATAAAATCTTAAAAGAAACAAAAAAAAACCCAAAATCTACTTCAACCCCTCCATGAACAAGGGGAAACCCAGACGGTGGGGAGAGGGCTTCGATCACACAGAGGAGGCCAGCCGGCTCATAACCCCTGACCTCTCTGACCCCAAGCCCACCCTCTCACCCCACGCCACTGCTTCCACGTCTCTGTTCTTCCAATGGGGGCCACCAAGCATCCTGCATGTTCCAAGTCACTTGATGGCCAGCATGGCGATCGCCGTGCTAGGAACTGCTGGACAGAGGTGGCTGGGCTGTCTCCCCACCCCAGAGTCAGCAAGAAGGCTGGCTTGAGCAAATACAAGGGAGGGACTTCGGGGAGACAGCACCAGCCAAGCAGTGGCTGTCTCAAAGCCTGGAAACACACGCCGGCCAGGGAGCCCGTTCTCAAGCAAGACGCCTGCACAAAAGATTCCTCCTCCACCGGCCCACCTCCTGTGTTCTCGTCATGCTCATATTTTGTTCTTTACCACTAGAATCATCTGGTCTCTCCAAAGCCAGAGAGCATGCCTTGTCTTCTTTCAAGGGAAGGCCCAGATCCTCCTCCCTTGCCCCCCAGCCCTGGGTCCTGACTGTCTCTGACAACCTGTGATCTTCAGAGCCTGCCCTGTCTGTGCGGATTTTGTTTCACCCCAAATTGGACCGTCAGCGTCCTTGAGCTTTCCAGCCCTTCAGCCCCCTGCCCGTCCTCTCCTTCAGCAGCTGTGGCCATTGGCGGAGCCCTGTTACCCTCAGCAAGGGGGACTGTGGGTAAGGGGCAGCTGATGTGCTCCCCTCCCCTCCCCCATGCCACTCTGCGCGCATTGTGAGCTCCGATCTGCGCTTCCTGGACCCGCGGGAGTCAAGGTCAGGCCCAGCTGCCCTCTGAGTCCCACTGGCTTCGGCGGGCCGTGTGTGCGGGGGTGGAGACGCCCGGCCCTGGAGGCAGCCCCGAGGCGCCAGCCAGGTACAAGAGAAACCCACATGAGTCCAGGGAAAGTCCGCAGGTCCTTGTGAGAGGAAGGGCGTCCTAAGTGAGCTTCAAGTAGGGGAGTGTGTCCTCTGAACATCCGGCCACCAGAGAGTGGGCGGGCTCCCGGCTGGGCTGGATGGGGAGTGCTGCCAGGCTGGGGGAAAGAGCGGAAAAGCCCTGCTTTTGGTGTTTTTCCCAGGATCGTGGAGCGTCTGGCTTGGGCAGAGCCCAGGGAGATGTCAGGAACCTCCCAGCGCGTGTGCTTTCTGTGGGGACTGGTCCCAGTTCTTCGTTAATGATGTGATAATCCGAGAGAGACACAAAGACACCAAATCCTGAGTGCTCAGTGAGATCCAAAGGTCATTTCACACGTGGCCAGGGAGTCCTTTAGGCTTCAGTGCGGACAGTGAGTCACCAGCCTACAGCAGCGAGCGCCGCTCCCTAAAGAACGCTGGGCCAGAAGCCCGTCAGTTCTGCTCCCAGGCCCCCAGCAAGCCCAGCGAGTGATCTGGGGCAACCCCTTCCCTCTCTGACCCTTAGTCTCTCCATCAATATAACATGAAGTTGTACTGGGTGACCTATGGACTCCTACCGCTGGGAGAGTGCAGAATCTCACCTAGAAATGCTGCCTCACCCACCTTGCCCTAATTCCACCCCGCACACCTAGTCTTTCCTTGACATTTTGATATGTTGTCCATCATCATGAGTTTTTTGGCTTTAATTTTCATGTTTTAAATTAATAGACTTCATTTTTTTAGAGCAGGTGGTGATTTACATAAAAATTGAGTGGAAAGGTACCGAGTACCCGAGTACCCATAGGATCCCTTCTCTCTCTCCACAGTTTCTCCTGTTGTTACGTTAATCTCACACTAATGTGGTATGTATGTTACAACGGATGAACCAGTGTGAAGACGTGAGTGTGAACTAAGCGCATCAGGCTTCGCTCTCGGCGTGGCCCATTCTGTGGGTTTGGACGGATGGATGCTGACGTGTTCGCCACTGTAGCGTGTATGTTACAGGGGAGTTTCACTGTCTCCGCTGTGCTCTGCCGGCTCATCCCTCCCCCCACCCGCCGACCTCCAGCGTCCACCAATTCTTTTTATCGTCTTATAGTTTGGCTTTTTCCAGAATGTCTTATAGTTGGAATCATGCAGAACGCAGCTTTTCAGACTGACCTCTTTCACTTCGCAGTATGCATTTAAGGTTCCTCCGTGTCTTTTTTGACTTGTTGGCTCATTTCTTTTTATGTGTGAATGTTCTATTGTCTAGGTGTACCTCATTTTATTTATCCATTCACCTACTGAAAGATTCAGGAATTGCTTCCAATTCCTGGCTTATTTGAAACTTTGATATTTTGTTCGCTGTGGGGTTTTTGCATTTTTTTTTAAATTTCATTAGGGGCACCTGGGTGGCTCAGATGGTTAAGAGTCTGCCTTTGGTTCAGTTTGTGATCTCAGGGTCCTGGGATCGAGTCCCGCATCAGGCTTCTTGCTCAGTGCGGAGTCTGTTTCTCCCTCTCCCTCTGCCCCTCCCCACCCTGCGTGTGTGTGTGTGTGTGTGTGTGTGTGTGTGTGTATGCACGCACTCATGCATGTTCTTTCTCTCTCTGTGTCTCAAATAAATAAATAAATACAATCTTCAAAAATATTTCATTAACCCTTAATTTATTGGGGTTACTAAGTTCGTTGGCACCTTTTAAATGCTGTGCCCTACCCCTGTCGCCCAAGTTGCAGCCTGTTCTTGCCTCTGTTTGGCTCTAGAATAAGAAGCTGGGACCAGCTAGGCGAGCACCAAGGACAAAGCAGAGTCCAGGAGATGCAGTCGCAGCTCATCCTGGCACCACGGGCTTGCAGTCCATGCAGGGGAGTCCTGGGAAATGCTGGTCAGGGCCCTTTTTTCTCCATCACCTTGGCCACCCCCACACCCCTCACTGCCTCCAGGCTCCTCTCCCTGCCCTGTCTGCTCCAGTCCTCCTGGATAGCCTGGCTAAGCCATGTCCTCCAGACAATTCCCTGCCACGTCTCTCTCTCCTGCAGAGTCCATGCTACTCCTCGGCACCTTCTGTCTCTGGTCCAAACTCCACTGCAGGTGAACACACTCTTTCTCCCTGCGGTACTACCCCAGAAATACGAGGGAGTCTAGCAAACATGGGTGTGATAGAAAGAGCTGGGCTTTGGTGTCGGAATGCCTGAGCTCAAGCCCTGACTTCCCACCTGCAGACCGTCCTGGCACTCTCCAGCGTGGCACAGACCCTCCTGCATCAGGATTCTACTTCTGTACATCCGCCTTCCCCATCGGACTCTGAACTTGCTTTAACTGCCCTGCCTTCGCCCATCCATTCATTCAACTAGCAGGTACGAGGCACCTACCAATTGCACTATTACCTACCGAGCCCTTGCTACATGGCTGGAACCCTTCCAGGCGCTGGCAATGAAGCAGTGAAAGAAAAGGACAAATCCCCACCCTCGCACGAGGGGAAAGAGAGGAGAAATCGAACATGAACTACCTGGGGCTCCTGGGCGGCTCTGTTCGTTAAGCGTCCGACTCTTGGTTTGAGCTCAGGTCATGATCTCTGGGTCGTGGGACCAAGCCCTGCATTGGGCTCTGTGCTCAATGGGGAGTCCGCTTGAGATTCTCTCTCTCCCTTTCCCACTGCCCCGCAATTGCACTCAGTCCCTCTCTCTCTAAAAACAACAACAACAACAACAACAAAAAGAAATTCTCCTCTGTTGGCTCAGATCCCCTCCACCAGACCCTGAGTCCCAGGAGGCTGTCTGTTACGGGACAGCTGCACGGAGCAGATCCCCATTCTATAGGACCCTAAAGCTGAACCAGTTGGGAGGCCTTGCTCTGGAGTAAGAGCCCAAAGTGACAAACACAAGACATGCGGAGGGGCCCAGAGAAGTAAGAGGCCTGGCGGCGCGGGGTTCCCTAGCTTCACACTCACTGTGCCTTTGACTAGGTCATGGGCACTCCTTTGCGCTCTGGCTCCCGATGGAGACCAGCCCACGGAGGCAGTAGCAGGAGATCCAAGGGGATGAGGAGAGAAAGCCTGAGGTGTTCATTCCTTGGGGGGGTGACTGTCCCCCTCCTGAGGGCACAGCTCCTGTCATGGCCCTTCCTATAGTCCCGCTCTTGTTGGGTCCCAGTTGCCCCGGGGGCCTGATGTCCCTTTTGGTTCCTTTGCAAGGGGTGCCTTCATCAGACTCCCCTCAGTCGCCCTTCTCAGGGTGCCAGGACCCAGGGCGGTACCCACAGTGGCTGCCCTGTGGAGAGTGGGAAGCTGCCAAGGGCCGAGATTTTCTGCGAGACGCCAGGCTGGAGACATGCCAGGCGCTTGCGCCAAGGTGGTAGCAGTAGAGGAAGAGATGATTCAAGAGTGGTTGCAAGACTTTAGACCTGGGAGCCTTCCACGTGTCCCTACTAGTACCCCCCGCCTGCACACAGCCAGCTGTGCCATGGAAACCCAATTAGCTTGCTGGCCAGAACCCCACCATCTCCTAACTAGCCACCTTGACATTCCTAAGTCTCCGATCCCATGTGGGTGAAATGGAGACAAAAAATCCCTCCCTTGGAGATGCCCTGGAAGCATCCAACCTGTAGCAGGGGCTCAGGGGACATTTCCCTTCCAGGTGCGCAGGTCAGCTTCCACTTTCTCTGGAAGCTTCCGCCATCAATCCAGCCCAGCAGAATGAGTGCTCGCTCTCAAATCTTACATTGCATCCATGGTCAGAATCAAGCCACTTCTAACTCAAAGCTTTGACCATTTTCCGTGATGCTGGTGTTCGGTCTCTTCAGCCCCGTTTCAGACTTTTGCAGGCCAGGAACCTGTCCTCTCCTGGACTCCCCGCGAAGCCTAGGTACAAGGGCACCCACCGCAGCAGCAGCATTTCCTGAGCCCGCCCCACGTGCTAGGAGCTGTCGGGAGCCATACAGCCCGTTACTTTGTGTGATCCCGACAGCCGGCCCGCAGAGTAGCCCCCAGCACCATCCTCACATGACACGTGAGGAAACGGAGGTGCGTGGTGGTTAAGGAACCCTCCCAAGGTCACAGCTCTCCAGCAGCGCATCAAAGATTCAAACTCGGACCCATCTGACTCCATCGCCGGCCCTCTTAATCGCTGCACTCTGCTGCTTTTTATCCACATAAGCACTCAAGAAATATTTACTTATCGATTAATCGGTAGCCCCTGTGCATTAATGCTTCCAAGACTGTCTCCTTGTATGTCAGTCTGTTTTTCCCAAATGGCAACTCTACTGAAAAATATATTGATCACTCTCTATAATAATTTGTCATCTGGTGATGGTGATTTACAAACTGCCAATTGCCTAGAAAGAGGATGAGAATTAGGGCCTTTCAAATATCTTTTTTTGAGGAGTGGGAGTTCGTAAATGCCCCACTGTAGCACATGTGGCTTCTCTTGCTGCTGGGCACGCGGGGATAGGGCCATTCTGCCCGATTATGGGGGATGATCCGGGTCCTTGGGACCCCGAATTTGGCTGCCGGCTCTTTCCCTCCCTCCCCCAGCCCCAGAGCCAGCTGGCTGATGGGCCTTGACAGTATCTCAGGCTAGATGCCTGTCAAGCGGTTCTTGTGTTGTGACAGTAGGCAATTATGATCTATTTCACAAGCAATCAACAATAAACTTAGGCAAAGGGGGAAAAAATCAGAGAGTTTAGGTTAACAAAAGCACTTACAGGAATTCGGTTGATGGGTTTTTAACTAGGGAATATTTCGAAGGAAGAATACACACATATACACAGAATTCCTAGATCTAAACTAACTATTTCCTCCTAATCTCCAACAGGTAACAATTTCCTGTTCTTCCAAAGCTCTGCTGAAACCCCACCTCCTCCAGGAAGTCCTTCAGATTGCTGAGCAGGACAGGATGACTCTGTCCTCTGAGCTTTCTCTCTTTCTCAACCCGTCTCTGAAGGCACTTACAGTTCCTAGCTTACCTTGGAGTTCCTAGTGAGCTCATCTCACCTAACATCTTTCAGAAATGAGGCAACGGAATCACCCATGTGCAACAGTCACACGCCTTTGTGGCATTTTGCACTTGGTATTTACTATTCAATAAATAAAAGGTTTGTGTGTGCACACAGTGGGTGAGCATTGGTGTCCAGTGTCCTCGGGGTAAAGCCGCAGTAAATGGCCCCACCTCAGAGGAGGAACATATTTGTCAGCTTGATTCCAGTAGGAAAAGAAGAAACAAATAAACTCCAGAGGTCTCTCTGCGTTCGGCTCCGCATTGTTGGTCAAGAAACCTCACCCGCCAGGTGAGGCTCACATCACATCTACACCTCAGCCTCCCCCTTCTTTCCTCTCTGACAACCATTGTAAACAGTGTCAAATTTTGCATGAAAAGTGCTTCTCTTACACCTAGATGTTTGATCCAACTACAACCAGAACACAATTCTATTTTAGACATCAAAACTATAGAACCAAAAGCATTCTATTATATTAGAATCCATAGACATGAAAGCAAGGGACACAGATTTTTACAGGAAGAACTCTCAGACAGCCTGACCTGACCACTAAAGAGCAGGCAGTCTTTCTGGACATTCAGTTGAACATAGACTGGCAGAAGTGGGGGGCTCTGTGAATTGGGTAGTTGGTTGGATGGATGGATGGATGGATGGATGGATGGATGGATGAATGGATGGACGGACGGGTGGGTGGATGGATGGATGGATGCACGGATGGTTGGATGGGTGAACAGATGAATGGATGGGTGGATGGATGGATGGATGGGCAAATGTATCAATAGATGGATGGACAGGCAGATGGTTATATATATACACACAGAGTTGAATGAATATATGGAAGGATGGACAAACATGTATGAGGAGATGGACAGAAGGAAGGCTCCACAAACAGACAATATGTAAGAATGTATGGATAATAGATTTATTCACACATAATTCATGTTATTTGCAACTGTATTTCCTGAGCCACAGACTCTCCTGACCCTTGAAAGGGATGAATTTACACCAGGGGTCAACAATTCCATTGCTTCTGAGAGCAGGCAGGTCACATGAGTGAAGGGGGCGGAGCATGGAGGCCATGGGCACAAGACAGGGAAAACCTGGAGAGGCCACTCTCACCTAAGACACAGCAACACATCTTTAGCTCCGGGAGGGAGGGGTCACGGCCACCACGCAGGAAGACCGACCCAATGTGGCTAGCTAGATTTTCTGATCTACCGAGAGAAGCTGAATGTATGAATTTTACAATGAATCTCTTGACTTAAAAGGAATTTGCAAGGGATTCTTAAAACTTGACCTGAGTTGGGCCAACATCCTTGCACCAGTCAATACACACACACTCACACCTGTGGATCAGATCTGGCCCATGGGCCACTGGCTTGCAACCTCTGGTTTAGATCTCGGAGTTGGGGTGGGAGGTGATTAATAAAAGCACCCAAAGGAACCACCAGAGAGCTTCTCTGATTAGTCCTGGGGCTGGGGCACCAAAAAAACCCCCCAAAAAACAAAAAAACAAAAACCAGCAGATTCCTGGTCCCCGCAGATAATTTCTCCACAGTCTATTTCCAGAAGAGCAATAATTCTGGTTGAACAACCTATGATTTACACCCCGGCCGGTGTAAAAGATATTGTGCTGAGCCTTCCGAGTGTGCTCTGTGTATTTGTATAAATCTCCCTACTCAAAATATCTCCCACAGTTGACTGACAGCCTGTGTAATTTAGCAGAAGGCTAAAAATTAAAATCTTCGAGCCTGCTGAGGGAGCGCAAGAATACAGTAACAGGACGACTCCGCCCCCTCGCCCAGGCCCGGGCTCGGCAGATGCCAGGGCTGTTCATTTTGGAGACGGAACAAAATATTTGTATTTAGATTTATTAAGTCATTATTCTACCATTTGTTCCAATGTGCTTTATTAAAACCAGATCTCATCTCTGTTTTGAAAGTATTACCTGATTTACATAAGCTGGTCCCAGCCCTAATTACGGTTTCCTTTGGTGTCTTTTCATTCCGAGGGAGGCTTGCTCTCCCCCTCCTGTTTTTGTCGCCTGCCTTTATGGCCCATATGTCTGCCTTGAGATAGCAGGAATCTTCAACCTATAAATAGACGGTTCAGCACAGCCCTGCTGCCAGTTATCTGTCCACACATCAACATTACCATAATTGCAACAGCGAATGTGTAATCTCTCTAATCACACGTTCCAGTCGGAAAACTGGATTGGGTTTCATAAATTGTATAATTTGAGGCTTTCCTGAGCTAACCACTGGGTGGGTAGGCTGCTGTGGGTCGGGCAGGGCTTGGCCAGGCCCCTCGGGCTGGCCCAGCCTGCCCAGGGCCGCAGAGCCATACACACCTGAGGCAGGTGCTCGGCCGCGGGTGACAGTGGGGCCACCCTCGCTCTGAGACGAGGATGCCTGGGGACTAGGAGAGGCACAACTTTTTGAGGCCTCGTGGGAGGCAGGCACTTTGCACACACTCCCTTCTTTTAAGTTTTATGACGGGGGGAGAATACTGTCAATGCTCCCATTATACAGATGGTGACCTCAAGTCTCAGCTGGCTTAGGTGAGTTTCCAAGGGTCACCTGGCAAGGAGCTGAGGGTCGGATGTGGGTCTGAGATGCCACATGCCACCCCCCGCTGGGCAGCTTTCATCGACAACAAGGCAGTTGAAGGCTTCGGTGGATTCAGGTTTTGTTCCTCCAAAATGCCCTCATTTCTGTCCTTTTAGCTCATCCCCAGGACCAAGCAAAGAGGCCTTTATCCATAACCAGACTGAGACTCTGGGAGGTTAGGTGCGCTGTGCATGGTCACACAGCCTCGTGTAGGCAGAACCAGGATTCCAGTCCAGGCTGACTCCCCAAACAAACCTGTGTGTGCTCTTCTGGAAGTTTCCATGGCCCGGTGCTGTCTGGGATCCTTCCCCTCCTTTCTCAGAGCCTTTGTTTGCTTTGCTAGCCTCTCAAAGGACGCTGTCATCAAGCTGGTGTCGGTGGGCAGAGCCCAGGAGAAAGGTGGGGAGCAAAGAGGGCCAGCCTCTGCCTGCTCCCCCAGAACCCCGGGGAACAAGTCTCTCCCGGGCCTGGTGGGGGCTCAAGGAAATTGCTTCTGAAGAGCCCCGGGGAGCCGCTGGGGAAAGGGCATTTGTTTTTCATCTCCAGCTTTCTCTGGGCAACGTGATTCATGCTCAAGTTCTCGCGGGGCACGGAGGCTGATGACACCCTGATGGATGGTCCGGTCCCCCCGGACCAAGCACCAGCCCCGGCTGCGCCCAGTAATTGTGCAAGCTTGCAAAGTGTCAGATGTCTATTAGCTGCTTTGAATTGAGCGCTAATCAGATGATGGCCTTGTTACCAGGATGCTCCCTCCCTTCTCCCCCCACCTTCCCTCTCCCCCTCCCTCTCCCCCCCACCCCTAACCCTAACCCTAACCCTAACCCNAAAAAAAAAAAAAAAAAAAAAAAAAAAAAAAAAAACTCCCCCCACCCATCCTTCCCCCCATACACACCCCCGCTCCCTCCCTCTCTTCCTCTCAGAAGAAACCTCTGATTCAACTCCTTTCATTTTGCCAGACGAGGAAACGGACTCTCAGCAAGGGGAAGAGGCTTGCCCAAGGTCTTAAGTACATCCTGAGTGCTTTTTTAATGGTTTCTGAGCTGTGTGCATGCACGCACATGTGCGTGCACACACACGAACATGCGCACACACACACGCACACACACATGGGCACACGCACACACGGGCACACACGCACACACGGGCACACACATGCACACACACGGGCACATGCACACACGTGCGCACACACGGGCACATGCGCACACACGCACACACACACACGGGCACATACCTGTGCACACTATACACTCATCCTCCCCACTTCCGTCTCTACGTTTATGAACTAGGTCTTCAAGCTCCTTTACCCCATTCACGAGCATTCCCTACCAGAGTTTCAGGCAAGACCTTGGGGACCGATGTGCCTCTCCTCAGCCCTGTGCACGTAGTGTCCTCATGCTCCAGGAGTCCAAAAAGTTAGTTCTCATGTGGCTCTGTCATGGCCCCTGACCCATGGGCCGACCTACCCCACACAAGGACTCTAGGCACCAAAGACAGTCCCAGAAACAACAGGACTGACAGGGATGACCTCTGGGCAGCTCATGGATGGGCACGAATCACATTAATGCCCCACAGAGTGTAGGGCCGCAGACCAAGAGCCACCCAGAAGCTACTGGGACCTGCAGATCCACAGGCCCCACCCCCACCCTACAGGTAAGGGTCGCACTGTGTTTCGACAGGCCTTCGGGGGTCTCAGCACACGCGTAAGCTTAAGCGTGATGGGTCCTGACCCAGCCGTCCCTGGAGATCCCTCCCTGAGGCAGAGATCCCTCCCCGAACCAAACATTTACACCTAACCATCTCTTTCTCATACCTTCCTTAAGCAGAATGCCCCGCCCATGTTAGGTCTTCGGCTGCACTTGAAGGGTAATGCTCTTAGAGGCAAAGCCTATGGCCTTGCATTCCATTGGCGGGGGTCTCCCTGCTGGATGCCGACTCCTGGCTCATGTCTGCCGGCCACACAGCTCCCGGGAATGCCTGGTACTCGGTAGGCGTGCCATGCACGTGGGTGTGCCAAGCTCCAGTCACACCGACCCCGGGGGCCCCAAGGCCTAGGCTCTGTGGCAAACTATACGAACGTTCTAGACCCACGAGGAGACGTCATCATTTTCCAACCAGCAAGCTCTCTTCCACTTTTTTGGAGGTCATCTCAGGTCACGTGAGGGAGCCCTGGCTTGCCTCCCTCCCCCTGTTTTCCCCCAGTGACCAAGACCACCCTGTGAAGAGACACATCAGACTTGGGCCTAACACACGAGTCATGCCTGGTGGCAACTTAGCTCAGCCCAGGCGGATGCCTGCGTGTGACCTACGCTACCTCTGACCCAGACCGGGAACACTCGTTGAAGGCTCCCAAACTGGCTTTCTGGGTGAGGGGAAGGACTCCACCCCTCTGTGAGAAATGGCCAAGCAGAGCGGGAATATTGGGCCTGGGGTATCACAGCAAGCCGGTCTCCTTCAGGCCCCTCCTGGCTCCACCCCTCTTGAAGGCTTCCTGGGTGCCCTGACTTAGGGGACAGGAAAGGTGGGTTCCCTCACATGTCCCCTTCCTACGTTCTGGCAAGCTCAGGACTTCAGTCTTCCTCTGTCACATGGGGATCGAGATTCACCTACCAGGAGACAGCAAGTTGCCCTTCATGACCTGAACAATTCTATATCCAAAGAAACATCACGAAACTGGAACCCCATTCCGACCCCCACTCCACCCCTCCCTCCCCACCTTTGCCTGTGGGATCACTTCCCTCTCCGAATGCCATTCACCCAGCTGAGGTTCACCCTCCTGCCTCAGGACCCTTGCACAGGCCCTTCCCCTTGACAGAGATGCTCTTCCCCCCTAAAGCATTTCAAACACAACACCAGAAAACAGTGGCTGGTGTAGCAGCTGTGGGGACCTGGCTGCGAGCGGGATGGGAAAGGGGGGCAGCTGTCCAGTGAAATGGCCCCCTGGGAAATCAAAGATAAAAAAACCCCAGGTCCTGTCATTAACCTGCTGTGTGACTTTAAAGGAGTTCTATCCCCAATCTGGGCAAGTCAAATAAAAGGCTTGGGCTCTCTACAGCCCCGGCAGCCTCCCCCAATGATGGGGAACAATGGAGTGGTGCACGTGTGTGTGTGTGCGTGTGTGCACATGTGTGCGTTCCTTCAACCCCAGATTGGGCCCATTTAACCAGATTCTCCTTCGTGTTCTCTTCTTGTAATCCTGAGATGTGACCTGCTCGGCAAACCGCCCAGCATTTTCCCTGGGCGCCCAATGGGCGTTGGGTCCTGTGCCGAGGTCTGATGGCCCGCAGGTAGCTTCTGCCCCAATTGGCTACCATGGGCTTCCCTGCGTCTCTCTCACTCCCCGCGTGCTGAGAGCCCCAGAGGACCAGAGGACGGAGCAGTCCTCCTCGGAAGGCCTGGAGAGTGCCCGGTGGTGGAAGGTGCATCATGGGGGTAGAGATGCGGAGGCTCAGAGGGCAGAGAAAGGGTCTGCTGCGGTCTCCGGCAAGCCTCGGCTTGGCGGTGTCTCTTAGTGTCTCCAAGCTCCACGCAGCGCCCGCGGAATGTGAACCAGACCAGCCGGGAGGTTTCCGTTGACACTTGTCCTGGGAGACGGTCCTGGCTTGGGCTCTCGGGTTGCACCACACCTGGGGCAGGGGGCAGCTCAGCACGAGCTTCTGGTCCCCCAGGCCTGCAGGGCCCACAGCCCGGGATAGAAGGCAGGGCTCCTGACAGGCCCCTGGGTCGTCGGCCTTGACCCTGGCCCCTCTCCAGAGCCTTCCCCCCCACCCCGCTCTGCCCTGCTGCTCTGAGGGCCTGTGGCGGGGTGGGGGGGCACTGCCCAGGTCAGGTGCCCACCCTGCCTCAGGGGAAGGCCCAGAGCTGTGCAGCATGTCAAGAGTTTTCCAATATTCCCTCTCACTCCCACTCCAGAACTGACAGGAAGGTGAGACAAAGCGGTTTGCCCCTGCTTCTGTTTTCCCGAAGTCCGGGGCTCAGGCTCCCGGTGCAGCGTCCCGCGTGTGCCTGACTGAGCTCCCCGAGAGCTGACAGCAAGCAAACACGCAGCTCGGCAGCGCCAGGGGCAGCCAAGTCTAGAACGGGGTTTGCGGAATCCAGCTAACTTCAGGGCTTCCTGAGGCCACTGACCCTGGCTAGGAATACTCCCATCTTCCAGGCCTCGGTGGGAACCATGTCCAGCTCGGTGGGTGACTCGGAAGCCTTTGTCCCCACAGAGCTGGGAGGCCAAGCCACGTGGCCGAGCTGTCAGTCTGGCTCCCCCAGCACGCGTGGGGGTGCCCAGTGGCCGCCAAATGTCACTGAGGCCCTGGGGCGCAGGCCAGCCTTCCCACAGCCTCAATCACAGGGTGTGCTGTCCTCCCCAGCCCGCCGGCCTCTCCCCTGAGATCGGAGGGCCACCTCTACATTCCTCTGGCCACCTCAACCCTGCCACCGGCCAGGCTGTGGTGATTTCCTTGGCATGGCTGCCCCCAGAAGGAGCTCAGCTCCCAGAGCAAACAGCGGGCTTGCCAAGCCCAGGGGCCTCCACCCGCTTCGAGTGGCTGTGAAGGGACGGGACTGGGACTGGCCCAGCGGGAAAGCCAGGGATGGAAGCCGATCCTGGGGCGCTGGCAGGGGGCGCATGTGGGAGGACACATGGGGCAGGTGGGTGCGAGGCCATCTGCTCCAGCCCAGGGGAGGCCACACCGCGTGACCACATGCTGTGGCTGCAGGGGAGTGGCACCTAGCTGGAGCAGGGCCAGTCAACTCCCAGCTCCTGTTCCCACATCTGTGAAATGGGCACGACAGGGCCTGCTGGCCAGTTGAAGCCCTCTCCCTCCACAGCACAGAGAACCCTTTCTGCGAAGGGCCTTGCTGACGAGGCCTGCTCCCAAGGGCTCCAGGTGCCGATTTCTTTCCACGTGTGCATCCAGCAAGATCTGTGCCATCTTCTAGTGCTCTCCTCTCTCGCTCCTCCTCCTGGGGCCCCTCGAGAAAGACCCGGGCACTTGGTACGTGGCGCACGTGCTGCTGCCATGGGCTGCCACTCGTCCTCCCCACAACCGGTGGGGGCAGGGGCCAGGGGGGCAGAGCAGACGCCCTCCCATCCCCCCCACACACACACCTGACCCAGGAAGGAGCAGTGGGGCAGAAAACGGAAATACCTGCCGGTCATTCCAGAAGTTACGGCAACCAAAGAACTGGACTTCGTTGAGCACTAAGTATGCGCCAGCCACTGGGGGCGGCCCTTGGGGACACTGAGGTGCGCAGGACATGGGTCTGGCTCCAAAAGGCTCAGGGGGCAGAGGTGGAGAGAGGAGACGTGAGGAGTGCAAATGGGACCTCTAGCCTAGGCAGGTGGAAGAGAGGCTGTCCCCGAGGTGTGGACATCTCCCCGATGAGCCCCCATGTCGGTGTTGCTCAGGGGGACCCCAGAAGCTTCTTGGAGGTTAGACCTTGGGTTTTGAAGGATGGGCAGGGGTCTGCAGGGTAGAGAAGGGAGAGGAAGGACAGGGAGGCCCCATGCCTGGGCTGACCAGGGCGCTAGAAGGCTCTCACAGAGCATCCAGCCAGGGGCAGGGAAGAGCATCTGTGCTGGCCTCGTGTGACTCACGTGTCCCCATGGTCCATCAAGACACCCACTGAGGACCATGTGCGCACCCTGTGACCCAGGCCTCTGCCTTCCAGGGACTGGTTGGGCAAGACAAGACTCCCCCCTGCTGTATTTAGGGAGCAGTCCTTGCGGCAGGGCTCTAACTGCGGGTGTGGCCCGTGAGCTCTGAGGTCACTTCACTCCTCAGGTGACTCCGCTGACCCCCCCACAAGCGTGCACACTTACACAGGTTTGCACTCCATTTCCAGGGGCTCACAGATATTCCCCCACCAGCCCATCTCCATGGAGGAAACCTGATATGGCCCAGCTCCTGCATTTTCCAAATAAGGAAACTGAGGCAAAGAAAGACTGAGAGACTTGCCGGAGATTCGCGCAAGACAGGGAAGAGCCAGGCCTGGACTCCTGGCTTCTGCCACAGGCACCCTGCTGCTGCCACCTCCTAGCTATGTGTCCCAGCCCAGCTACGGTTCTCAGGGGTCTGCTTCATGATGGAGGGGACTGGCTGCATTTTCTGTCGCTCCCAGAGATCACCTGCTCCCAGCCTGAGACTCTTCTCTTAGTAAAACATCACCCTCTGGCTTTCGGCCCCCATGCACAGTCCTGCTGGGTCTCTGCATCCCCATCCCTGGGGCAGACCCTACCATCCACCTGCTCACTCACGCCATACATGGGTGTCCTCCCCACCCCCATCCTCCCTCTCGACACCCCCCCATTGCCAATCACGCAAATCCAGTCCCTTCTGTTACGGCCAAGAGTCCAGGCTTTGCCTCACCTCCTGCTGCGGCTATTCCCGCAACCAGAAAACTGTATCTAAAGCACACGAACGTGTCACTTCCTGCTGAAAATTTTGCAGAGGTATCCTGCGGCCTTGAAAATTAAGTTCAAGTCCTTGGTGTGGTCCACAAAACCCCCCATGGCCAGCACGGTCTGCTCAGCAGCGTCCCCTCCTGCCTCACACCCGCTCTCATCTTTGCACCAGCCACGCAAAGGCCCTCACTCCCAACCACCTCTGGACCATTGGTTCCTGCTGGTCTTTCTAGCCAGTGGAGTCAGGTGTGCTTGGGCCAGCTGGATGCACTTTGACCCTGAGGTTCGCTTGTATGCCTGTTTGTTAAATTCAGTTCCTTCTTGATGGAAATTTTCTCAAGGGGCCCAATCCAGGGGTGCCTGGGTGGCACAGCTGGTGAAGTGTCTGATGCTTGGTTTCGGCTCAGGTCGTGGTCTCAAGGGTCTTGAGATCGAGCCCCAAGTCGGGCTCCACGCTCAGTGGGGAGTCTGCTTGATATTCTCTCTCCCTCTGTTTTCTCTCCCTCTCCTTCTGCTCTCTCTCTCTCAAATAAATACATAAATAAATAATTTTTTAAAAAAGGCCCAATGCACCTTCCTACTCCTGGACTTTTGAAAATCTTTACACCCCAGGGAGTCGTTTGTAAAGCTTCCTTCCATGATGATTTCTTCACGGAGGCTAACACAACTTTTTACATAGAGGTGGCTCTCGGGCCTGCACTTACGGTCAAGGGAAAGTGTCAGCATGAGCACTGTGTCTAGCCGTGTGCACCGGCCCATTTGCTGAGGAAGAAATAATGAAATCGAGAGGTTCGACCCATAAATTCAATAGGAACAAGGGTTTGCCGTTCAACGTCGCAGACAGCCCGGAGTGGAAAAAACAAGAAAGCGCAGCTGAGATGTGCCCTCAAAGGGGCGGGTGGGAGCCTGGGACCCCGGCCCTGTCCCAGCCCTCCTATCCCCACCGCCTGGGCTGTGCTTGACGGGGCACCTCGCAAATACGCAGCCCAGGGGTTTTTCAGCTTTCTAGGACAGCGTTTCCTGTGTCATGTCTGCGATCTGTACGATTTGATACAAGACTCGCTTCAAGACCCAAAAGGGAACTGACCTTTGTAAAGAGCTTAAAACTGCAGGAAGGGAGAACTCGACAGAGCTAAAGCCTACCGGGGGGCAGAGGGCAGGTGCGTCGGACTGACTGAGCAACGGCCGGCCAAGACTGCGGGTTCTCATCCCCGCAGTCTGCAAGTGTGACCCGATTCGGGAAAAGGAGCTTTGCAGTGTGACTACATTAAGGACCTTGAGAAGGGCAATCAGGGTCGCCACGGGGCGCTTTCAGGGGACAGGCGGAGGGAGAGCCAATGCCCAGACGCAGAAGCAAGGGTGATGGGAGCTGTCCCGTATCCAGCTGGGGCGGCCAGGACCTAACACCCCCATGTCACGGGGCCACCAGGCGTGGGCAGCCCTGGGGACGGCATGGTCCGCGCACTGAGGCAGACTGGAAGGAGTGGACGGCTGGAGGCCCCCTGCCTTGAAACAAGGCCTGGCTGGGTGCGGCCCGCAGCCCAGCAGTACCCCGGGCTCTGCAAACAAGAGCTGCCTCTCAGTGGTTCCCGAAAGGCTTGCCTAGCAGCTGCCCACCCTGCAGAGTGGCCAAGACCCGCCACACTCACAGCGGGGTCTGTGGACAGTAGCCCGGACACCACCGGGAACCTGTTAGCAATGCAGACTCTGGGGGCGCCCGGGTGGCTCAGTATGTTAGGTGTCTGCCTTCGGCTCAGGTCATGATCCCAGGGTCCTGGGCTTGAGCCCCGTGTTGGGCTCCCTGCTCAGCGGGGAGTCTGCATGTGCGCTCTCTTTCAAGTAAATTAATTAATTAAGTAATTAATAGAATCTTGGGGGCACCTGGGTGGCACAGCGGTTGAGCGTCTGCCTTCGGCTCAGGGCGTGATCCCAGCGTTATGGGATCGAGCCCCACATCAGGCTCCTCTGCTATGAGCCTGCTTCTTCCTCTCCCATTCCCCCTGCTTGTGTTCCCTCTCTCGCTGGCTGTCTCTATCTCTGTCAAATAAATAAGTAAAATCTTTTTAAAAAAATTAATAAAATCTTTTTTAAAAAAAGAAAGAAACCCAGACTCTGTTTCCCCCCCCACCCCTGTAACATTTGAGAAACAAGCTCTTCATGGGGGTGGGACCACTCCAGGGGCCAGGTCCCCCAGCACTCTGATTCTGTACTGTCTTTGAGCTAAGGTTGATTTTTACAAAGAAGAATACATGACAGGTACTGTATGGCCTGAAAAGCCTCAAATATTTACCATGTGCCCTTTTGCAGAAAATGTTCTCCAACCTCTGCTCTAAGAAGGCCACCGAGCAGGGGAGACACGGTGATGCGGTCTCTCCAGGGAGCCCTCCAAGGTCTGCGGCCACCCTTCAGCTCTTCAGCCACTCCCGACTTACCTCCTTGACCCTGTCCTTCCCGTCTCTTCCCCCCCTTTCCCTGTTATTTCTTTCCACCTTCCCCTCTTTGCCTCTGTTCTTCTCTCAGTGTGTGTGTGTGTGTGTGTGTGTGTGTGTAAGAGAGAGAGACAAACAGACAGAGAAAGAGAGAGAGTCTTTTAAGCATCTCTTGCCCCATCCCTGAGACCTTCTTTGTGTCTGCGTAGCTCTGTCTCTCCCTGTGCCCCCCAACCCCACTCCAAAAGCAACCTGAAGTGGCACCCAGGGGTCAGCTTGAGCCGCTGTTAGGAGCACTGGTGGGCACCGCAGGCAGCGCCCAGACTTTTCTATCCCCCGCCCTGCCATGCCCACACAGACTCCATTAATGCCCCCAGTGCCTGGCGTTCTCTTCTCAGTTCCCTCTGCTCCATGTGTCTCCTGGCCCCCAGCTTTCCCTTCTCCACAAGCCCTTTAATCTTTGCAGCTTTTTCCCCAACATCTCTGACTCTCCTGTGAAATGCAAATTAATTAGCATCCAATTACTCCCTGGCTGCTGCATCTAGAGCCTTCTCTTGCTAGGTTCCTGTCCAACGCCTCCCTCATCAGCTGGGAACTCAGCCCATCAGGAAGAGGGCCCCCGCCCGTCCCTCCAGGCACTGTCAGCATCTACCTCATCAGTGGATTCCAGAAACGCAGCCCGGGTGGGGCCACTCCGCCCACCCCTCGAATCACCAGCCCCATTCTGGGAAGGCCAGGCATGAGGCCCGGTCTCTGCCGTCGAGGAGGCGGCATGGGGATGAGAAGCCAGGCCCTGCGTGTGTAACAGGTGCAACCATGCATGACCCACCAGGCATGGTGTCGGAATGAGACACGTGCCCAAGGACGTGGTCGTGTCTTTCAATTTTGAGAGGCTGAGTGTAAATGGATGTTGCATAGAACTGGGACCCGTCCTAAGCCTCAGTATGCACTCTGCAGTCATGGAAAGTCAGCATGATACAGGAGGAAGAGAATGGGGCTCCCGGCCACCAGCTCCGCTCCCCAGGGACCTTTGGGCCTTGACCCCTCCAAACCCCAGCTTCCCCGTCAGGGAATGAAGATAATGGGGGCGGCATGGGGAAAGGAGTCTCTCTGGGCCAAGTGCCAAGCACGGGCTGGGCCCTGTGTGGGAGTTCTGGTAAATGTTAGCCTTGTTTCTTCCTGCCTTCCTGAAACCAAGGGGAGCACCTGTGATGGATGCAGGTGGAGCTGGATTTCTGTGGGGTGCAACCTACTCCCTGGGCCCTGGCCCCCCGGCAGCTCCTCTCAGCCCCCAGTTGCTTACAGCCACTCCGGCAACCCCCTGCTATCCCAGCCAGTCCTCACAGGAGTAGAAAGTTCCGTCTTCTGCCCACCAACTAGAAGGACACCCCCTCCACCGGCCTGAGCTGGGGACGCCCAGCTGTGAGAGCCAGCCTCCCGCAGTTCATCGGACCGGGGCTCACCCCACAGAGCACGCCCTGATGCCCCAAGCAGCCCGCCTCGCTGTGTGCTGGGATTGCTGGCTTCAGCAGTCTGCCCACGGGGCCTGTCTCTCCCCGCCCAGTCCCTTCCAGTCCTGCTACCGCCACTCTGGCTGGCTGGCAGCGGCCGCACCTCTTCCCCGCTCTGGTGGCTTCCATCCAGACTGAGCGCCGTTCCCAACCCCTCCTCTCTCTAATGCTCATGGTTCCCATGAGACTGGCAAGCTCCGAATGAGCCACTGGTTATGATGGATATTTCTAGGTGGTCGGAGTGGGCGTGAGTGTGGTCTTGTTTCTCCAGCAGACTGTAAGCAGCCCCTGAAGGAGATGACCACACCGGACCAAGGCCAAGGGTACCAGGTACAGTGCTGGGGCCATGGCAGGTCGGCTGGACGGTCTGGCTGGCCCCAGATGGGCAGGCGTGTTTGGGGGGTCTGGGTAAGGTAGGGCTAAGAAGGAATGAGGGCTCATCACGCAGCCACTTGTGCTAGACACAGATGCCAGGGAGCCCATCCAAGTAGAATTGTCTTTTAGTGCCCACCATGGCCTTGTAAGGCACATACTGCTCTCTCCGGAGATCTGAGCCTAGCAAAACTTAAAGAACCATCCCGACGTTAGACGACTACACAGGGATGGGGCCCAGCCTGCCCCAGACCTGCCTCCGGAGTTCACAGTCCCTCTGGCTGGCCAGGTTACTCAGAACTTTCTGCCCTCTCACTCCTGCTTGGATCGGTAAATGCAGGCCAGTTGCTCAACCCATTGCTGTTATTGGTCTCGGGAGCTCTAATGGCCTTTGCTCCCCTTTTCCTGGCCAGCCACTTGGGGCTGGAACTGGAAATCTGCACCTTTAGGCAGCCCCAGGCTGTCCTGTATCTGAGACACTGGTCAGGCACACAGGCACAGCCAAGCACCAGGCCAGGGGCCCGGAGAGCCCGTGACCCCGACTGTGGCAACCTGCGACTGTCCCGTGGGCTCTCATCCAGCAGGTGCGAATGACTGCTGGTAAGGTGGGCTTCTCTGTTCAGTGATGCTGGGGCTGGAAGGCCCTTGGAGACCACCTGGCCCAACCCTGTCATTCTGTAGGGAAACTGAGCCTGAGGGAGGAAGGTGGCTTGCCCCAGACTTCGACAAAGCCAAGTCAGAGAACCAGGTGTCTTGAGTCATAGGTCAGGGCTTGGTCTGCAGCGCCCGGCTCAGTTTCCCAAATGTGCAGAGAGAACTGGGTGCTCCGGGGCCACTCAGAGCAGCCTGGCTCTCTGCTTCCTGCAGGAAGCTACATTCCATGCATCTCCCTGGAAAAGCCAGGCCAGACAGAGCAGGTCTGTGCCTCAGGGTGCCTCGGGGACAGGCTGGTGAGTCCCATCCATTTTTCTGGAAGAAAGGCGGGAGGTGAGTGAGCTCTGGCTCTGCACATGGGCCTCCAGATACGTTGGCTGAATCCATGGAGGAAAAGGGCTTTCCAGGTTGAGGTAAGAGACAGGCCCGAGGGGCAGGAAGCAAAGGCCGCAGAAGACAGAAAAGGCCCCATGGACAGTGTGAACATTCCGTCAGAGTGTGGGGACTCTGAAGGCGTGGCTGCCCCTCATCCCCGAGCTCTGGGGAATGCCCCTCGTGCTCTCACGGCAAGGCAAGCCTGTGTTTCCCAAGATGGCTGTTGAGACACTGCCCCTCGCTGCCAGGAGACACCCCCTTTCCCATATCCAGCTCAGCCCCTGCCCCGCGGGAACGGCTGCCTACACACGGGGGTCCTCCTGCCCTCTCAGTGGGATCTTGCCAGAAGGTGTGGCCCCGGTGGCATGCAGTCACCTGGCTCTCCTCCTCGGAGCGGGCCTCCTCTGTCCTCTGACAGAAAGGTCGCCGTGTCCCGCGGAGGGCCTGTGCGCTGGGTGTGCTTGCCAGTGTCTGCTGCATGGCCAGGCTCTGCCGCCTGGCTGCTCTCTGGTGGCTCCTCGGAAACTCCAGCCCAGCCCCCCACCTTCCTTTCTCCCTCCTTCTGTAAGCCCTCTGTGTGCGGCTGTGGCGTCTGGGCAGGGACGCTGACCCGGAATGAGACAAGCCCTACTCTTGAGGGGCTCGCACTTGATAGAGCAGAGAAAACATGGGTGTAACTCACTACAACACACGCTAGAAAGTGGTTGCTCCTGCACAGTGCTGGGGGGAACTGTGAGACCCGGACGGGCTTCCTGGAAGAGGAGGCATCCACACTCGCCCTTGAGGAGTAGCTAAGGTAGAGCCATGCAAGAGTGTGAGGTTTTCAGAAGGTCTCGGGTGCGCAAGAATTTTGGAGAGGGGGCCGTCAGAGAAGCAGGAAACCGAGGATGAAGGTGGCATGGTGAGGGCCCAGGGAAGGGTAAGAAGTCAGGGGACCAGACTTTAGAAAATAAACCACTATGGCTATAGTGCCAAGGATTGGCAGGGGGTGGGGGAGGAGGGGGAGTAGAAGCAGCTGCCAGGAGACCGGTGAGGAGGGGACCCCAACGGCCCAGGGCAGCAGGGGACTCAGGGTGATGGTCGGAGGGGTGCAGCTGAGTACGAGGACTCCAGGGATGTTTGGAAGGTGGACTTGACAGAATTAGTCTGGATGGCAGACTTGGGCCAAGGGGGAGGGGACGAAGGTGTAAAGGAAGGGCTGGCTCGGGGGCGTGGGCGTCCGGCAGTGCCGTGACCCTGGAGGGGTGACTGGGTGAGGAGCTGTTTGAAGGATTCGAGACCCAGGATGGCCCTGGAGATGGTGCCTGAGAGTCTGCAGGTGGAAGGGGACCCCGAGGAGCGGCCGGGGACTGCCCGCAGAAGGGGCAGGGCCCTGGGTACAGGAGCTCACCCTCCCCATCCCCAGCCTGCTCTCCACACCCCTGCAGCCCAGGCCTCTGCCTCTCACAAACTGCAGCTTCCTCTGATGTATTCCAGCACCCCCCCGGTTTCCATGGCAACAGCCCCCCCCACCTCAGCCCTGTAGGAGATGGTGTCCGCTTCCCCCAGGAGCTCACAGCCTGGCCACATCACTGTGACCAGGAGACGCACCACCCCCCCGAACCCCCCGTGCTGGCCTCATCTGCCAGGGTGCCGTCCTTGGGCATCAAACAGATGGCTCCCTAACCTGTCCCTTCTCCACAACCACCTCAGCCACCCCTCTGTGGCCAACCCGCACGGACTCTCCATGAGCAAGAAATCACCTGTTAGTGTGAAAGGCACTAGACGGCAGGGCTCGCGACTTCACCCCAGACCCAAGCACCCTGACGGATGCGATCCCTGCACAGAGGGGGCATCGTAACAAGCCATCGTTTGTCCTCCATCCCTTCCCCCACCCTATCTGCATGGCCCCCACCCCCTACCCTATCTCCTCCCCACCACCTTTCCTAACCTGCCTAAACCCCAGAAACCCTACCTGTACGTTCTCACAGTGTCACCCCCCCGGCCTTCCCAGTCTCCCCCCAGACTCCCGACAGCTACCACGGGGTCTGAGTCCCCACTGTGTCCATTAGAGAACCAAACACAAATCACACAAAAGCTCCGATTGCCAGCCCTTCCCTGTCCTCCCCGCTCATCCTGCCCGCCCACCCCCCAGGGATCCGATGTGGGGGAAGAGCAGAGAGCCATGACAGAGAGACGGAAAATATTCCTGGTATTGTTCTAAGGCCACAGGCTGTGGTTGTGGAAGGAAGCGAAGGGGGGTTTGGGAGATGGGGAGGAGAGGTTAACAAGATTAAAAAAGCCATAATGAGACCACAGCACAAACCCTACGATTATGTTCCCAAATTTAATCAAAACAGCTTCCCGCACTGGGCAGTGCGTCGCTCACAGGCCCCGCTGTCATGTTCGGCTCCCCAGGACCGTCCCTTGAGATGCCACGGGGCCCAGAGTCTTTTTGCAGCACAGGGAGGGGCAGGGTCTGATGGCCAGCATCACTCCCCCCAGCCAGCCCAGCCCCAGTCCCTCCTTCTGAGCCAGGCTTGTAGGGCTTGACTTTGTTTAGATAAGCCAGGTCTCCAGGGGAGCCCCTCCTCCTCCTCCTCCCTTCCTCACTCCTCCAGGTCACCTACCCTCTGCTTCTCATCCCTGCAAGACACGCCCCCTTCCTCCTACCCCTACGGGGGACTTTCTCCAAGGTCCTGTCACCAGCTGTGGCCCTGGGCCCCTGGGGCTCCCCCGCGGAGGGCCCCTCTCCATCACGCCCCACACCATGAGATCTGGCCTGGCCTGGATGTGTTGGCTTTCTTGAGAGGAGAGGTTTTCTCCTCCGGGTGGTTTTGGTCTCCCCTGGCCCATGTGGGTCATTATCTGTGGCAGGTGGTTAGTGCGCGCCCGTGATCTGAGCACTCCTCGCCGTTTCCCAGCCTCTGTCGTGGAAGGTTGAGGCCATGGGACTAGTTCTGGCCAATGGCCTGTGGCTTCCAGGTCCAAGTGAAGAACCAGCATTCCTTCCCCTTGTCCTGGTAGCTTGGACTATGTGCATTCTGATTGGTATACCCCCCAAGATGAAGAAGGCTACCCAACCCATGTGGGACCTGCCTGGGAGACAAATCGCCCATTCTTGTGTTAAGCCACAAAGACGCCAGGATCACTGTGCATATTGAGTAAGTTTCTTAACCTCTCTGGGCCTCAGCTTTTTCATCACCCTTCACGTGGCAGGTTTGGATGAAACGGTGTCAATTCATTCGGACGAGAAATGCAAGAGGAGGATTGGGCTTGCGGGGAAAGACCTGTGTTCCAGGAAGGACCCGCAGAGTAGGAGAAGTCACGGGGGCATTTCGTTGACAGAGAATAGGCTCCAGGCCAGAAAGAAGGACGGGACTGGAGGTGGGGATCGGAGGTCCTAGTAAGCTGGTGGTTGAAGTCCGGTTGGGGGGTGAGGCTGCCAGGGGAAGGAAGACATAGAGAGACGTAAGAGAGGAATGCTCTTTGTAAGGTAAAGAAGGCAGTCTTCTGTAAAGTGATGGCACTCAAGTCCGGTGAGATGAAGTAACTCGCCCAAGGTCCCCTAGCACGTTATACCAGAGGCTAAGCTAGACCCCGGAACGCTTGCCTCTGATTCCGGGGCCCATCCCTTTCCAGCACAGAGAAGCTGGGAGCCTGGGGATGGGGAGGTGAGCCTACCAGCAGTGCTGGGATATCAATTACCTGGGTATCTCTGGTCACTTCTCTGGAAGCCGGTTTCCCATCTGTAGAATAAAAAGATGGTGCCAACAATTGTTGTACGGGGCCGTCCAACCTACACACAAGCTTCGTAGTGGTCTCCTCATCTGGCTTTTAAAATGTCCCTTTAAGGGAGGCAGTCTACACAGAGAGAGGAAGGCTCAGAGAGTGATTTATTAGACGCAACACTGACCCCGATCCCCTGACTGCCAGAAGCCACAGCCCACCAAGCCGCCCTTTCTTCCTTTCCCTTGCACCTATTCACCTTCCCCGAGCCCCTCTGTTCCTTCCAAAAGAGACATGTTGCCCACTGTCATGAACCATTGGAGTCCCCTCTTTGCCAGAAGTGACCGCATGTTTCCTGGAATCTGGTTGATGGATCTGGGACAGTGGGAAGATGATGGGAGCCACTTTGAGGGATAAGGGGACAATGGGGCTTCTTAGTCACATTGGCAAGGGAAAGGGATAGCTCGAGGAGGCTGTGATACTCTGATTTACAATAAGAAATATCTTTGGTCTTCATCTGTTTCGGGCACGGAGTTTCTAAAGCCATTGTAATTTCCTAAGTGAGGAGAACACTAAAGGTGTCTTTTGTAGGTTAATGAGGTGACTTGTAAAAATGGGAAGGACCCAGGGAAGCTAAGGTTGAGAGCTGGTGGCCAAAGGACCTAACCATGAGATGGGAGGGTTGGAACTTTCAGTCCCATGCCCAGACTTCCAGGGAGGGGAGAGGGGCTGGAGGTCAAACCAATTGCCAATGGCTGAGGAGTTCATCAGTAATGCCTATGTAATGAGGTTTCCATAAAAACCCAAAAGGTAGGGATTCAGAGAGTTTCCGGGTTGGTAACCATGTGGAGATTTGGGAGAAGGACGCGCTCAGAGGACACGGAAATTCCGGGCCTTTCCCCACACCTTGCCCTGTGCATCTCTTCCATCTGACTGTTCCTGGGTATATAATCTAGTAAGGAAAATGTTTCTCTGAGTTCTGTGAACCACTTCTAGCAAATGAATCAAACCCAAGGAGGGGGGTCACAAGAACTTTTAATCTGTAGCCGGTTGGTCAGAAGCCCAGGTGACAGCCTGGACTTGTCACTGATGTCTGAAGTGGAGGGGAGGGGAAGTTTTGTAGGACAGAGCCCTTCACCTGTAGGATCTTGACCCTATCATCCAGGAAGGTAGTGTCGGAATCAAGTTGAATTGTACGACCCCACAGCTGGTATTGGGGAATTGGCTTGGTGCGAGAGAAAACCCCACACATTAGAATTTGCATCAGAACTGGAGCTGTTGGTCCAGGACCAAGCATGGCCCGGATAAAAGTGGCCTGGGCCCAAACACAGAGTTTAAGATTCTTAGCAATTTCTGGGCCCTCTATAGAGGGGCAGAGGGGTGGCTCTTCTCCGAGACAACACCAAGGACTTATGACATTTTGTCAGCAAGCTTTTCTATGAGAGACTATTCTAGGAATAACTCAAAGAGAAGAATTCCAATCCATTCCAACCCATCCACCCATCCAACAGATACTGGTTGAAGGTGCACCCCATCCCCCCCCAACGGGCTGACAGTAGAGGAGGAAGGAGACAACAGGGAAAGCAGAATGCCAAATTTCCACCTAGAAGACCCAAAGTCAAGGCCTGACCCAACCGTTCCTGGCTGGGTGGCCTTGAGCGAGGTACTTGGCCTCTCTGAACCTCATTTTTAAAACAGAGCTAATAATACCACTCAGCTTCCCTAACTTCTGGGGTGATTTTAAAAATCAAAAGAGACCTTCTTTGATAAAGTGGTGTGTGGGTTGTCATTAAGAAGATAAAATAAGCACTTGATTTCTTGAGATACAAGGTAAACAGCCATAAGTGCTATTGAAGAGGCCCAGATAAGAGGCTAGGAAAGAAAGGCGAGAGAAACAGAGAGAGAGAGCGCGCGCACGAGTGAGCACGGGAGCAGCTGGGACGGTGGCAAAGCTAGAAGGAAGAGGTAAGACATTGCAGTTCAAGGATGGGTACAATCCCAACAGGCAGAGTGGCAGAGAGAGGATGCCCCAGCAGAGAACGGTCAGCAAAGGTACAGAGGCCAGAAATACCAAAGTGGTTTCCAGTACAAAGCGCCATGTGTATCTGTGGGGGGCCCATGGGAGACAGCATGGCAGGTGTGGCTGGGGAGGTGAGAGAGTGCCTTGAACACTAAGCAGGTGTATTTGGACTTTATCTGGGAGAGTAGTGGAGTCGGGGGGTGGGCACAGTCATTCTCAGTGCGGTCTTTGGGCCAACAGCAGCAGCCGCCTTTGGGAACTTGTTAGAAATACTAATTCTAGGGCCCCAGCTCAGATCTATTGAAGCAGAGACTCTGGGAGTGGGCCTAGGAATCGGGGTTCTATCACACCCTCCGGGGGTGCCGATGCCTGCCCAAGTGTGGGGTCTGCTGGCGTAGCAGGCGCTGTCTGGGTGCGCTTGCCCTGGCCCCAGCCCTGCTAGCTTCCATCCGCCACCATCAGAATTCCTTCCCCTGTGAGCTTTCTGTGGCCTCTGGAGCCTGCCCCACCCGGCACGAAAAGACCAGGGGTGCCAGGAATTAGCATCCCTGGGAGAAGCTGGCATGCAACGGTTCACAGGAGAGAGGAGCAATAATGCCCCAGCTCCAGCCCTGGCAGGATGGAGCCTCGGTGTCCGCAGTGGTCACCACCCCAGTCTATGCTGGGTGCCTCCCCTCCATGGCTGCTTCTTCACCCCGCGCCGGTGGCTTCGGGATACCACCCCAGTGACCACGGCTGCTGGAGGCCTTGGCCCTGCTTGCAGAGGAACCCGAAGCAAGGTCATTTGTGTGTATGCGTGTGAGTGTGCGTGCATGCACACTGGCGTGGTATCAGGGCCACGGAGGAGGTGGGGGATTGCTGCGTGTTCGGGCCAGGGAAGGGGTCCCTGGCAGAGGAGGCAACGCAGCCGGGAGATCATTCCCAGGAGTTTCCCGGGGAGCCCTGGATAGATACTGGCAGGAGCGAGGTGGGTGACAGAGGAGAGAGAGGGCGGCAGGAGCGAGGGCTCGCCTCCGCATGCCAACTTGCCAAGACTTGGTCGCGGCTGGATGTGGGGCGTGAAACACAGAGGGAAGCCAAAGATAACTCGAGCACTTCATGATCGTCCCCATTTCATGGACGAAGAAACTGAGGCCAGTGAGCTCAGCGGCTTGCCCCGGGGCCAGGCTTCAGCGCTAGTCGGAGAGCTGGGGTCCTAAGCCAGGCCCGCAGGCTGGAGGGACACACAGCCTCCAGGCCGGCCACAAGCTGCCCCCTGGTGCCGTCTGATTCTTGGACCTCTGAAAAATCCCATGTTAACTCTGGACAGTGGAGACGCACTTGCCAGCAAGCAAGGGGGCCACTCTTTCCCAGAGCTCCAGCCTATCCCTCAAAAACAGAAGGAAAAAAAAAAATCAACATAGCTCTTGCAGCCAGGCAGCCTGTGTTTGCCAAGCCGCAAATCTGCGCCACAGCTGTAAATCCGCGCGACCTACTTGTCACCTCGGTGCCTTGGTTTCCTCAAGTATAACACAGGAATAGAAATACTTCCCATTATGCTCTTAGACCAGCACGGCCCTTGGCGTTGGGGGTGGTTCTGACTCTTGGTGATTACGTTGCTAAGTCTGGAAAACAATGAGCCCAACAGAGCTCCTGACCCTGTGGCTGATTACATTCGTGAGCAGCTGAGAAGTGGCAGGGCCGGGACTCGGTGCCAGGGCTGGCTGACGCCGAGCCCGGGTGCTGACCCCCCTTCCTGCGTGCCCCCTTGCCACTGTGGGAGGGCGACGTAATGAAACTTCAGAACAGAGGAAGACTTTTGCTCGACCCCTTGTGTTCTCACCTAAGAACCTTCTTTCAGTATCTACCTATTGAGGCGGTTCCATGGGGCACAGGTTGAGAAATGCCCCTCTGGCAGTGTGTCCGCCGTGGGCGGGAGAACCCACGATCTTGAAAAGAAATCACGGCAAGGAATTTGGGGTCTGGGGCTGACTCTTCTGCTATACCCCTCTGTGCTCCCGAGAGGTCATGTTCCCCTCAGGACTTTGGTTTCTGGGTACGCAAAGCCCTGCCTCTCTTCCAGGGTTGCGAGGAGACCCAGTCAAGAAGTATTTCTCGTCTGACTTGTGCCGGGCACTGGCGGGCAGAGAGCCATGCATGAGAACTGCCTCCTGTTCTAGAAGCTTCTAGTTCTTCCGTGGGGGAGGGGGTGTCTAAGGAGAGGAAAGGTGAGCAGGCCATGTTTATTAAGCACTTACTACGTGTTGGGAATGGGGCGGAGGGCTTTACACGCCTGTCATCTTCACAACTGTCTTGTGAGGCTGGGGATGGGATTCCCATGAACCAAAGAGAAAAATGAGACTCAGAGAAAAAATTAGCCCAGACACCAGTGTTTGTAGCCAAGATCCTAAACATGAGTCCTTTTCGTTCTGCAACACGGCTTCTTAGTTGGGGTCCGGCAGCAGATTGGGGTGAACCCTCCTTGGGAGGCAGTGTGTTCGGGGCACCGAGACCCCGGGGAAGATGACTCCCCTGACAAGTGGGAGGGACAAGTGCCATGCTCTAAGTATTAGATGCCATGGGACTGCAGGACGGGATCTTTGAGACGAGGAACAAAGGCTCCACAGTGGAGATGTTTGACCCAGGTTTTGAAGAATACGCATTTCTCCAGATAAAGGAAAGAGGGTCCTTCAGAACAAAGGGAGTTGCATCTAGAAGGCAGGCAGATGTCAAGCTGGCTCCTTGAGGAACTGCAAATGGGTCCCATTACCGAGACAAAGCAGACAAGTGGATAAAGCATCTCTCTTCAGCAGTTTACCAGCTGTGGTAAGCTGAGCAAGTTACATAACCTTTCTGAGCCTCAGTTTCTTCTTTTGTTAAACGGAGGTGGTAATGCCTAACTCATAGGGTTATTACGTTTGGGTGAGACAGACGTTGGAGAACTCTGCACACACTGTTCTCGTGTAATCCTTATGATCTCATGAGCCAAGCAGGGCACAAGGGCTCTCTCATTTCCGTGGAGGATTGAGGGAAGGAACTCGCCCAAGGGCACCCGGCCAGAAGTAGCGGAGCCAGGATTGGAAGCCAGGCATCCTCATTCCAGATCCTGTCTTCTTAACAACCTCTTCGATGGACACAAAAATCCTCCGTAAAATATTCGCCAAGCAAAACCAGCTTGGAATGAAAGCATTAATGGGCCATGATCAAGGAACTTTTATTCCAGGAATGTGGATAGGTTTGATGTTAGGAAATCTGTTAATATAAGATATCGTATCAATAGGTTAAAGGAGAAAAGCCATAGGATGATTTCAAAAGAGATAGGAAGCGAAATTTATTAAAGTGCTACAGAAAGATCTCATTTTAAATCAAATTTTAAGTAAACTAGAGATAAGATGCTTCCCTATCTCAACTTAAATAAAAAAGTTTTCTCCAATCAAACAGCCAACATGATACCTATTGGCGAAAAACTTCCAGAAGTATTCCATCAAAATCAAGGAAAAGGTTGGGCGCCTGGGTGGCTCAGTCAGTTGATTGTCTGACTCTTGGTTTCAGCTCAGGGTCTTAAGATTGAGCCCCTGGAGCCTGGGTAAGAGTCTCCCTCTCCAGCACCCTCTGCCCCTCCCCCACCCCAACTCCCATGCACGTGCTTTCTCTCTCTTAAAAAAAAAACTAAGTTAAAAAAAATTTTTTTAAAGGCAATGACCCCAAAACCACTGCCATTATTTAACTCTGGCTTGTGAGCCCTAACAGACACAAGAAGACGTGGGAAGGCACAAGGGTGATGGCTCTGGAAGGGGAGGAGACGCAGTTATCCAATGATGTAATTGCCTACCCGAATACTTTCTCAAAAAACAAAACAAACTGCAAACCTATTGGAACTAATGATGCTGAAGTAACTAAATGCAAGAGAAATATTTTTTTTCTAAGCCAACTGTTTTTTGGTGTAAATTGCTAACATCCGTCAATTGCCTATCAGTTAGACATCAGTGGTGACCTTATAAAATTTTTATTGATTATTTTATTTATTTCTTAAAAGATTTTATTTATTTATTTGAGAGAGAGAGAGCATGAGAGGGTGGGAGGGGCAGAGGGAGAAGGAGAAGCAGACTCCCCACTGAGCAGGGAGCCCAACTCAGGGCTCCATCCCAGGACCCGGGGATCATGACCTGAGCCAAAGGCAGACGCTTAACCAACTGAGCCACCCAGGTGCCCCTTTATTGATTATTTTAAAATTTTATTGTTTTCAATGTATTTATTTATTATTTTTAAATTTTTGTTTATTTATTTGAGAGACAGAGAGACTGAGAAAGAGAGCAGGAGCAGGGCAGAGGGAGAGGGACAAAAGACTCCCCATGGAGCAGGGAGCCCAAAGTGGGGCTCGATCCCAGCACCCTGGGATCATGACCTGAGCCGAAGGCAGACTCTCAACTGGCTGAGCCACCCAGGCCCAATGTATTTCAACTAGAAACAAAACACAGTTCACCCATTTTTGCTATCTCCCACCCCCCACCCCTGGCAACCACCAAGCTATTCTCTGGATCTCTGAGCAAGGTGGAGGGTTTGTTGGTTTTTTGAGGGTTTTTTTAGAGTCCACATGTAAGTGAGGTCCTACAGTATTTGTCTGTCTCTGGCTATTTCACTTAGCCTAATGCCCTCACTCATCCATACTGTAGAAAATAGCAAGAGTTCATTCCTTGTTATGGCTAAATAGTATTCCATTGTACGTACACACCCCATCTTCTCTATCCATTCATCCCTCGATGGATTCTTAAGTTGCTTCCACATCTTCCTTATTGTGAATAATGCTATAATGAACATGGAGGGGTATGTATCCTTTAAGTCCGTGTTTTCATTTTCTTCAGGTAAATACCCTGAGGTGTGATTGCTGGATCATTGGGTAGCTCTATTTTTAACTTTTTGAGGGACCTCCACACTGTTTCCCAGAGTGTCTGCACCAGTTTCCATTCCCACCAAGAGTGCGTGAGGGTTCCCCTTTCTCCACATCCTCACCAACACTTGCTCTTGTCTTTTTGATAAGACGAGACATGACATAGTTTTTCAATATTACTTTTTGTATGTCCCAACAAGAACCAGCAACAATATAACATTTGGAAAAGAGGATCCCAAAGGCAACAGACCACCAATACCGTGCATGTGAATGACTTTAACAACAAATGTGTAGGATAACATAAAGAAATGAGAGAACATTTCAGAGCTATAAATACTTGAATAAAAGAGAGATCTGGCATACTCCTGGAGCTGACAACTTCACTGTTACAATGATGCTCGTTCCTTCCCCAAAATGGTATACCTGTAATGCAATTAAAAGAAAAAAAATCTATAGACTCTACGCCCTGATCAAGTTCTTCTGAATTTCTAAATTATTTTAAATTTCATCTGGGAAAATGAAGAAGTGATTGTTTTTTAATATAAATTGCAGACATCCATAAATTACCTATCAATTAGAAGTCAGTTGTGACCTTGTACCGTTTTTTTTAAATATTTTTTTTATTTTTAATTTTCCTTTACTTTCTCCAATTTACTTAAACTAGAAAAGAAATAGATCTCTTTCTGACCCAAAAAACTGGGGTATTTAAATCTAATGAAGGGAGACTTTCCTTACCAAAAACAAACGAACAAACAAACAAAAAACAAAAAACAAAAACCACCACGCAATACAGTTCAAAGTTATCAGTATAAAACAGTGTGATCATAGCATAAGAATTACTAGACAGGTCAACAGAAAAAAAAATATCTTCAAAGCGGACCTTTAGGATATGTGTGGTAGGAACCTAAGTCAGTGGATGATAAGGTGTAATTCACATCAGCAGGGAAAGAAAAAACAACTGATTAGTACTGGAGCAATTGTTTATTTAGAAAACTAAATGAATTGGGAGCCTGGGGGGCTCAGCCAGTTAAGTGTGCGACTCTTGATATCAGCTCAAGTTGTGATCTCAGGGTCATGAGATCAAGCCTATGTCCAGCTCCATGCTGGGTGTGAAGTCCGCTTGAGATTCTCTCTCTCCCTCTGCCCCTCCCACCCCTGCTCACCCTTTCTCTCTCTCCCAAAATCAAAAACAAAAACTAAATGAATTTAGATCTTCACATTGCACCTGATACTAAAACAAATTACAGAGATTAAAGAGATACACATGAAAGGCTAAGCCATAAAAATCTAGAAGAAAACAAAGGTAAATATTGGCTCTCATAAATGGAGAAAGAAAGCTCTAAAAGCATAAAAAATACAAAAAATTAAAACATAAAAATTGGATTCAAGAAAAATCGAACTCTTCCAAGCTCTTAAGAACATTATAAACAAAACTAACCAGGCTCATCCCAAACTTGGCAGTGTTTGCCATCAATAAGACAGGAGGACTGATCTTACTACATAAAAACTCAGATTGATAAGGAAACAATTCAAATGCCAGTGGAAAGACGAACAAAATGTACGTGGAAAATTCCCAGGGCAGATGCCAAATAATGGCCACAGAAATGCAAATAACTAAAAATGTACCCTAGATAATTTCTAAATCAGGCTTAAACTTTGAAATTAGCGAAGACTTTACAAAATGATACACTCCATGTGGGCACAAATACAGAGCAACAGCATCGTCCACGACAAAGCAATTTAGTGTTATATTTTAAGAACTCTAAAAAAAAAATCCCTTTGACACAGCAAATTCCCTTTTAGGAATCTAATTGTCAGACTTTGTCGCAAAAATTTATGTGGGTAAAACAATGCTGGTCACAGAATTTTGGAAACCATGTAAATGTTCAACAACATAACGTTTTGGGGGATTGGTTTAATGAGTTAAAGTAGTCACGTGATGGAATATTATACAATCTTTTAAAATAATGCCTCTGAAAGACATTGAAGGCGTAAAGAGGAAATGTGACAATAAAATCGTTGGTGAAAAAATATATTTGTATTTAACAGTAAGATTCAAATTTTCAAATATTTAGTGCAAAACAAATACTTTAAGCATTACGGATTGTTTTTGATTGCCGTCATTACTCCTGTATTTTTCAGATTTTTGACAATAAGCACATTTATGATTTTTTTTTAAGCACGCAAGATTACAACCTGACCTGCAATCATGTGATGGGAGATAAGAAGGCCCTTTGACAAGTCCAAATTCTTCCACAGTTTGTGTTGTTATTTTTACTACAAATCTCCTGGTGACATGACAAGTGTCCGGGAGCGAGCCTTCTGAGTTGTCACTCACACACAATCAGGTCTGGCTTCACAATCCTGCCGCAGCACATGGGATGGAAACCACACTCGTTGCTGGGAGGACAGCTGGCTTGACTTGGCTGCTCCTTGCCACCTTCCTTCTGCCCCGCTCCTTGCTCGTGTGCTCTTCTCTGCAGAAACACCACCATTGCTGCAATCCCTGGGTTTGCAGGAAGAAATGCAGAGGCTCGGTCTCTCGCTCTCACATTCTCTCTCTCTCTCTCTCTCACACACACAGCATTTCCTTGCCTTCAGCATGCCCCAGCTTCCCATTTCCTTAATAAGAGAGATGAGCGTGAATGTTCTATGACCTTCATCCGTCCCCCTTTCTGCCATCTAGCTGAGCTCCTGCCCTGCCCTGTGTACCCCGTACCTTGCCTCACTCCCCTTTTACGTGGTTGCCACTCTTGCAATTATCCAAACTCGGAACGGGGAGCAGGTAGAGCAGATCATCGCTCTGGTTCTGCTACCAATTCAGTGGAGGACCAAAGGCGAGTCACCTCCCCTCGCAGATCCTGAGAATCCTCATCTGGAAAACGGACCAGTTGGAAGAAGCCATCTCCGAGGCTCCCTCCAACACCGACATGCTAATGGGCAAATGTCTCAAAGGCGGTCGGAGATTCTGGCTGTCTTTGACTGCTGAACAAGGGGCCCACAAAGTACACATCCGAGGATACCTGTGCAGTGCATCCGCGGTGCAGGACGATGGAGCATTCCTGTCCTGGAGAGAGGATAAGGGGGATGTGGCAGGTGCCTATTTCAGAAGACTCTGTAGCAATCGGAAGCAAATGCTAGATGTCTATAAAAAAAGAAATAGTGTTTTAGAAAAAATTGAGAAACGGAATGAGATCAAAAGCCCCCTGAGCAGAGTCCGTGGAGGAAGAAATCCTTCGAGATGCACATGGCATAGACTCGGGGAGCCTCCTGGGTGGCCCCACTGGAAAACCCTGCCCCACAAAACCATTTCTTGGGGGCCTAGAAGCATGTCTGCTGGTTTGTAAGACACAAGCCTGATCAGAAGCTGTCCCGGGTTCAACAAGAGAATCTGAGGTGACGGTAGGATACCGGACAGATCCTGTGAGCTATGCTGTGAATCTCACCTCAGGTTCTTACCCCATGGGGCTCCTCTGGTTCACAGAGAACTCTATCCCCGCTCCTTTGAAACTACTTGGAAATGTACTTCCTGCCCTTCCACGGACACCTGTCTCCTACAGCCTGACGCTTACACAGCACATCTTCCCTTCCCTTCCCCAAAGGGCCCTCCCATGAGACCAGTTCCTGAAGGAGGAAAACATCAAGGGCCCCTCTCAGCTGAGACCCCCAAGGCTCTCATCTGTTGGGAGACAGATGAGAATTCTGAAGTGGGAAGGGAGAGCAGGCAGAAGGCACAATGGACAGCTCCTCCTTAAGCACAGGGGCGGCCTCAGGAACAGAAGGGAAAAGCAGCCCGCCCCCACCCCCCCGCATGGCAGGGCTTCCAGGACTCCCAGGGTTGCAGTCTCGTGTGTTCCTTACATGAATGGGCTCAAAAGCGCCAGCCTTGCTCTTGAGTTACTGTTCCTTTAAAAGCAGGTTGGACAAGAACAGCAAAAGTGCTTCAGGAAGTCTTCTCCTACCGGAAGGAGAAAAAAGGGAAGGGTTGTTCAAATCGTGGTAGAGCCACAGGGAAGAAAGATGGGAACGAAGGGAAACAGAGGTCGTTCGCACACTCCCAGAAGTAGGAGCACAAGGTCAAAAGGCAGGGGCATCTGTAAGGAGTCTCTTATCTCTTGTCCAACTGATGTCTGAGAAGACGAAAGAAGAACGCCACTAGGCATGGTCGCCCACACGGGCCTGGCCACTACCTTGCTGCCCTCGGTGGTATTGTTTTAAAGTTGTGTTTGCTCATTTGGTAGATGGGAAGTCAGCTCTTCCTCCTCCCCTGTAATTGCATCCAGCTGGCTTTCAGTGGGCACCTGTTAGGTCCCCCTGGAAGTACCAAGATGACTAAGACAGGGCCCTCGTGGGGTGCCCGGGGGGCTCAGTCGGTTAAGCATCTGCGTCCAGCCCAGGTCATGATCTCAGGGTCAAGGGATCGCTTCCCGCATCGGTCTCCCTGCTCAGCAGTGAGTCTGTTTCTCTCTCTCAGCCCCTCCCCCTGCTTGCACGCTTGCACTCGCTCTCGCTCTCCCTCTCGAAAATAAATAAATAAAATCTTAAAAAAAAAAAAAAGACAGGGCCCTTGCTCTGAACTAGTGTGTGCACTGGCTGACGAGGCAGCAGGAAGGTATGCCTCTGGGGAAAGGAACAGTGCAAAGCGTCAGGAGAACAGGCAAGACCAAGCCCAGGGGCCAGAGATGGCCCAGGCCGGACTCTGCTCACGGGCTCTCCCGCCCAGCTCAGGGGTTCCGAGGCCCGAAAGACCCTGCAGGAGCATCTGCTATGTCCACAGCCTTGAACTTCTCCAAAAGGGTTGGCTTCCCAGGCTCCACCTCACCGGGATGCCGCCCGACAGCACCCTCTCCCCGGGAGAGAAACCAGACCCTTCCCTGAACCCCCTCCTCAATTCTAGAGAAGCAGCCACAGCTCAAAGACAGAAAACACGGGGCTGGGAGCCACGAAGCTGTAATTCTGGTCTTAGCTCTGCCACTAACATGCCAGGTGGCCTGGTGAGCCCTTCCCTCTCTCCTAGCTTGTGTTCCTCACAGAATGGGGGGCTGGGGTGTACTCACATGCACCTGTTTAATACTCCCCTTGGGGAAGAAGGCCCGTCCTCAAGCACATCCAGCCAGCAAGCTGCAGTCTGGTGAGATCCACAGTAACAGACTGTCCATATCTTCGTCCCGAACCAAGGGAGGTGGTTTCTAAAGGGAAGGATGCCAAAGAGGGCATTTCTGAAAAACACCGCCTGAGAACAAGCGGAAGATAAGAGGGCCAGATAAGGATAGATCACTTACCATGTGCTAGTCACTGGTTCCCTGCAGGGGGATTCCTGCGGGCGTTATCTTTAATCCCACCACAACCCTGCGTGATAGCCACTCTTATCCACAGATAAGAAGACAGAGGCCCCGAGATTAAATCACTGTGCAGGCCCCCACATCAGAGAGTGGCGGATGAGACGCAAACTCGGTTGGCCTAACCCCAAGGCCTGTGCTCGTTTCTGAGCAAACAGACACGTTCTGCCGCTCGCCAGGCTCAACCTGGCCCCCAGGTGCACGTCCTTTGGACTGAGTGAGGCTTTGAAAAGTGGGCATTTTTTTTTAACAGAAACCCAGCTTCTAGATTGGAAAGTTAGGAAATGTGGCAACCCGGAGCTCTCATCCCATGTGGCAGCCACGGCAGGAGCTGCGTGGAGGCCCAGACCCTTGGACAAGACCCTCGTTAGCCACATTCCTCTCCCACTTGCTCTCCTCTACCTGCTGGGCCCCTCCAGGTCCTGCTGCACCTGTGATCCCCTCCCCCGCCCCGGGGCCAGGCGCAATACTCCTGACCCTGCATCCAACCGCGGGGTGGGGGGGCGGGGGGGGGGAGGCGAGATAATGAACAAAGTATTCTGGCTGCAGCTCCCTATGCCTTCCTCTTCCCCTCCCGTCCCCTCCCTCCTCTCTCTAGTCTTCCCCACCTAGCTCACAGCTCCATGCATAAGCGCTCTTTCTGAACACACGCACGCGTGCACACACACACACACACGTCCTTCAGTCCCTTTCCCAGTGAAGACTGCAAATTCTCTGATGACCGGGGGTGTCTCACCTCTTTGCACACACAGACTTGTGCAGCCCAGCAGGGCAGGAGCTCACTGTCTCCCGGACACCGTCCTAAGCTCTCATGTGTCCAGGCAGAGACCCAGCTGGCTGGGGAGGGGGCGAAGGTTGGGGGAGACCCAGCTTCTAGCCGGCTGCCCTGAATCATCCCCCCTCACCACACCAGTGCTTCTGGGGTGATGCTTTGATGTAGGAGGTGTGCAGAGGTCCCAGAACTGCTGGCCGAATGCCCTAGCCAGGAATAGCTTTGGGTTACAGCAAGAAGGCCAGGGGCTTTCTAACTGGGAAATCTTGGGGGAACTGCAAGCTGGGTGCCAAGTCCATGTGTTGGGCCCCTCGACTGTGCCCTCGTGAGCCACTAGCAGAGCTCTTGCTGGCCTGGCCAGGACTTTGGATCCTTGGCGGCTGATGATCTGAGACCCCACCCACCCACCCACCCTCGGGTCTAATTTCCAGGAAGCCTGGGTTAGCATCTCCACTCTGCTCCTAGGGGGGAGACCAGAGAGCACAGGGCCTGGGATTCAGCCCAGAGCACGGCCGTATACTGCCTGCAAGGCTCTAAGTGAGTCTTGGGCTCGATTTCTCCATCTGTCAAATGGGACTCAGGAAGCAAAGACATGGGATTGTAAGGTGCCATTTCAGCAGCCCTGAGGGGGCGCAGGGGAAGACTCAGACTTTCTGTGGTGAAAGGGAGGGTGAGGCCGGGTGGGCGAGCTGGGGCCTGGGCGGACACTGTGATCACTGGAGCAGCTCCCGAGCATTAGGCAGGGCAGCCTGAAAACCATGCCTTGGGGTGCAAGGGGTCCTACCTTTTCCCATCACAAATCATGGGATGGGTTTTTCATTCAGCAGCTTTTTGGTTAGCTGCAGAATCTTCAGGAACAAATCCCGGTCATTCAGCCAAGGACTGACCTCAGGGCAGAGAAGCAAATGAACTGGCCTAGATAATATTAATCACCATCCCCAAGTGGCTTCTGAAGTAGCCAGAGCCTTACATGTATTTTGTCATTTCAACCCTCCAATAGCCACATGCCTCTAATATAGTGATGGGGCAGGCATCCGTATATTCATTCTCTAAGTAAGGAAACCAAGGCACAAAGAAACTGGAGACCCCCCAAGATTCCCTGCTTGGCCAGTGGCAGAGCTAAGATTTGGAACATCTGGCTCTCAAATCAAGTATCTTTCCTGGTCCCTTCTGATGCCTTCCAGAGGAGAACCATTCAGCCTTAATATCCCACCCCAATCCCTCCATCTGTCCCTAAAAAGTGACCATGGGCTATGCTTTCAAGACTCATTCTTTTTTTTTTTTTAAGATATATTTTATTTGAGAGAAAGAGAGGGAGAGAGGACAGGGGTGAGAGGCAGAGAGAGATAGAATCTCAAGCAGCATCCCCGCTGAGCATGGAGCCCAACGAGGAGCGCGGTTCCACGACCCCAAGATCACAACCTGAGCTGAAACCAAGAGTCGGACGCCCAACAGACTGCACCACCCAGGCATGCCAAGACTCATTCTTTTGGGATCTATTGGGAGGAGCCCTCAGAATTAGTTCAACTGGAGACAAAGGGAAAAGAAATACAATTGTGTTACTTTCGGCACATCCACAGAGCCACTGAGGAGCAGATGAGCTGGCTGGAGACAGTGCTGCGGTGAGAAGTCAGCTGATGCTCTGGGCCTCGGCTTCTTCAGCTGCAAAGTGGGCATGGAAATGTCCACCGCACTCCGTTGGCACATGGATTATGAGATAACATATGAACAAGTGCCAGGTAGACCGGAGAACAGTACCTGTGCAGAAAGCCAGGTTTTTCTAGAAGATTCTAGAATGCCCAAAGATTACTTATCAAATTACAAGTTTGATTTTATATTTCGGATCTCTGACGTCACTGGTATTCAACTTGCTATTTGACAGTAAGTCAGTCTATGGGCAATGACATGAACCTGTTTGGTTCAGCAGGTAAACCACAGTGTTCCGGACAACGGTGCATTTTCCCTGTTGGTGCTGCCATGTTATGGGCAGGCCTTAAGTCGTCAGAACCAGAAAGAGCAACTTCCTGCAGCATCCAGCCTGGTATACTTACATTAGCCACTTTTCAGGGAACTTTCTTTCTCCTAACATGTTTCTGAATCCCTCAGAACGAAGGAGCCCAAGCATCCAGGAAGACTAGGAAAATGCACGCATGTAAAGCAGCCTTGCCACAATCCATGACCTGGACCCAGTTAACACGAACAATAAAAGTGATCTGGAGAAAATGGATTCCTGGTAAAATGGTTACACAGTGTTACATAAAACGCGCATGTTACACAAAATTTTAAAAACCATTAGGTATGTACAAATTTCAAGTGGATTTGCGTAAGTGGTATTCCTTAAGGACCTGGTTCAAAGAATGGATTTTTTTTTTAAAGGAAATAAAATCAGTTCATCCATCAACAAGAAACAACATTCTACCAGGACCTACCTTGATGGTCCATTGCACAAACCAGGGTTCAGAAGTACTGGGATCTCCTTCGTTCTCCAGAGTTGGTTAAATATTCCTCCTGCAACACCGCGCCCTGGGGGGGGTCACTTGGTGAACCTCTCTGGCTCTCCCTGGCTATCCATGCTGCTGTGTGTGAATGACCACATTCCAAATAAGCTGAGTAAAAATTACCATCTTAAGGTCCCTCTTTAAAGGTTTAAAAAAGGGGCGCCTGGGTGGCGCAGTCGTTAAGCATCTGCCTTCGGCTCAGGGCGTGATCCCGGGGTCCCGGGATTGAGCCCCACATCAGGCTCCTCCGCTGGGAGCCTGCTTCTTCCTCTCCCACTCCCCCTGCTTGTGTTCCCTCTCTCGCTGGCTGTCTCTATCTCTGTCAAATAAATAAATAAAATCTTTNAAAAAAAGGTTTAAAAAAAAGAGTTGAATGACACAAGCTTTCCTATATGAGCCGTCTTCCGAGGCCCCAGGCCACTACCTTCTCTGAAGGGGAGCGGTTTTGGGAGAGACTGGCCAACGCAGACGCCGTAAGACACCCATTTCCTGGCCGGAACTCTGGGCATTGGTTTGTGGTTGGGAACTCCACTACCTGGGAAGAGTGACCTTCCTCATGAAGGGAGCACTGATTCCAGAGTCATACTCCCTGGGTTCAGAGAGTGGCTCTGTCTCTCGTTGGTTGTGCGACGTGGGTCGAACGGCTGAACCTCTCTGTGTCTCATTCCCTCCTTCATCAAATAAGGAAAATAGGCTGATCACTTTATCAGGACTCCAGTTTCACGGGCACTGGTGGGTCTAGGGCCGGGTCGGTAAACTTTTCCCTGTGAAAGGCTGGATAGTGCATTGTTCTGGCCGTGAGGGCCGCACATACAGTGTCTGTTGAAACAGCTCGGTTCTGCTATGGTAGCAGAAATGCAGCCCCTGACGAGACGGACACAAGCGAGCATGAGTGCATGCCAATAAAACTTTACCAAAAGGTCAGCAAGTTGATATGGCCTGCGGGCTGTAGATTGCTATCTCCCGGTCTCAAGAATGTCCCAGTCAGACTGAGAGAGGAGCAAGGAGAAGAGACAGAGCCCGGCCACCAGAAGAGGCATGATCTGGGTGCGTGGAAGGAAGACCGAGGAGACAAAAAGAACCAGTGTGCTCCCGGCACCGTACTGGCGGCCTGCACTCTGGTCACGGGGCCCAGAAGCCCTCACCTGCTCCCAGCCTGTTTTCCGAGCCCCAACTCCCAGGGGCCTCTCCCGTTCCATCCACACCGTGGTCAAGGGAAGGGGGCCAGGTCTGCCCCCACCTCCGTATTCTGCTCTCAGTGAGGACTGGGGTAGACTGCCTGGATGCGAAGCATCGGGTAGAAGGGCCGGTTTCTCGTCCCACCTGCTGTGCAACCTTGTGTCTAGGGGCAGTAAGGCAGATGTAGCCCCAGGGTCTCCCCTACAAGCCAGAGTTCGCTTCGTCGAGCACCACCAGGTGAGTCTGGGGACGGGAGGGCTGTGCCCACTCTGCGCTGTGCCCCCATCCCTCCCTGCCACTGGCCTTCCCCACCTGTGCCCCAGAGCTAAGGCCCACACCCGGTCACCCCTCAGCACGCATGGCCGAGTCTGCAGCCTCTCCATCTTCTATGCATCAAACCCCCTTACAGCCAGAAAGGCCTTCGGGATGATCTAATGACCCTCTCATTTTTAAATGAGGAAACTGGCCCAGAGAGGGGAAGGGACTTCCCCAAAGTCTCATCGCTAGCTGTTCTGACAGCCTGTGCCCCTGCCTCTGAGAAAGCCCCACCCTCAGATCTCCATGGAATACAAACCACCAGACACGCTAGGCCCAGTCAGGGCCATCACTGGTCCAAATGATGCCTTTGTGAGAATGATAAAAACGTACCCCTTCTTCCAGCCGAACCACCAAGCCCCACACCAGCACCCAGAGAGGGCTGGCAGGCAGATTATAGGCATCCAGCCTCCATTTACCCCCACAGCTGGATGCGTTGTGCAGTGAGCAACCCACACAGCCTTACATGGAGGCCCCGGGCCCATGCCTGGTAGCAGGGATTAATGCTAACCTTGGCAAACCCGAGATTACAGTCCCACGTGGCAATGTCGGGGACACATGAGCTCTGGGATGTCACTGCCATGTAGGAGTACGTGCCCAGTGTCATACAGGAAATTTGCATTTTCACATGAAATCCACAGTTTGCAAATACTGCTAAAAGATTTCTGGTTTTTTTCCTTTTACGTCCCTGCAGACGGTTCCCTGCGCAGAGCATGCAGGACGAGTCTGAGGGCAGCAAGTGTTGCCATTCAGTGACCCCCACCCCCTCGCGATACAGATGTGAGCTAAAGAGCAGTGACTCGTCCAAGGTGACACCTTAAGGCAGTGACAGGCTGTCTTCCAGGCTTTCCTGGGGCCGGTGACCCACGCTGGGCCTCCGTGTCACTAGTCAGCAGCAATTGCACACACACCTCCCGGCTGGCCCAGTCCCCGCAGATATTTTTACCAAACATCTCGGCGGTTTGCAGGAAGGCCCAGGGTCTTGGCTTGAGCCAGTCAATTATGATCGCTTGCCAGAGAGCTGTAAACAGGATTCTGATGAATGAATTCCTTAATGGCCGGGCCCTGGGTGCAGACATTGTGTGAGTGTCGCCGCTGGCAGATCCGCGAGGCGGAGTTGGCCAGTCGGTGGGAAGATTTGTGTCATGTCTCTGCCTGGGAAAGGGAGCTCCAAACCGGCTGGCCCCACGCGCTGGAAGAACCACCCCTCCCTCTCTCCTCATCTTGCGCCTGCCCCGTCGGAGTTCTCGCCAGCTGACGTGTGCAGGAGACCAGGGAAAGAGATGATTGATCCTCGGGTGGAAATAGAATTGGCCGGCCTCCGCCGTGATCTCAAGAAACTTGAAAATGCCCTTATCTGAATCCAAACAAAGAGGGAGAAGCATTCTCCCCTCCTCATGAGGCCTGCTTTGCCTTGGTGGGACCCCAGAGGTCCAAGCGAGCACGTGAAGCCCTGAATCTCCTCTCCTCTTGGCTGCGGACTGGAAACTCGGGCAGTGGGAGTAGGACACAAACCTGTCCAGGCACCCCGAGGGGCTGGGAAGATTGGAAACAAGGAAAGTCCCTGACAGGGGAATGGTCCCGCTGTTTGACCTGGGGCCAGTGTCCTGACCATTCTGGACCTCGTGTCTGTTCTGTGAAATATGCCCGGAGCGCCTATTTCACTCCATGCTCCATGCGTGGCCAGCCGAGCACAAAGGCTAAGGCCAGAACGGGCGTGACAAATAAATGGCATGTGTGGCCCACTCTCCCTCTGACACCCAGGGCAGGCATCGCCGATCGATCCCAGCTTTCCTTGCCACTGAACCGGGACCGGCCCCGCAGACCTTCCGGGTGCAGGACTCAAAGCAGCCACCACCAATCAATCCCAGCGAGCAAGTGTGAGAAAAGTGATTTGCTGTCCCCGCACTGGGGTTTGTGTCTTTTCTGCTTGAGTCTCAGAGCGGCAGGTTGTGTGGTTGGAAAGAGCCCTGGACTGGGGGTCAGGAGACCTGGATAACCATGACAGGTCTGCTGTCTCCCTTGGGCAGGGCCCCAGGCCTCTCAGAGTTTCCTCAAAGCCCCTTCCTGCTCCAAGTTCATGGACTGGCCGGAGCAAAGTCTTTTAACATGATCACAGCGGACCTTTGGGTATCAGGCCCTGTGCAAAGCGCTGGATGGCATTCTCTCACTTACTCATCGTAATACCTGACAAGAAGGAATTACTACTGTCCCATTTTACGGAGAAGGACATTGAGGTACAGACAGATGAAGTAGAAAAAAGCCCAACATCACAACTAGTAAGTGTCCCAACAGCCGAACCCAGGCATCACGGGACAGATGAAATGTATCTAACTCCGTGAGGCTCCTCCCACCGAGGGGTGGGACCGCAGCAGAGGCCCCCACCCCTTGAACCTGGGCTCGCTCTGATGGGTACAACGGGGCAGGGGGAATGTTGGTTGTGCACGTCCTGCAGCCCTGCCTTCCAGAGCCTCACCGCTTCCGCTCTGGCCCTGGGAGATGCTGCCCAGAGACTGAGGGTCCATCCCGCTGGAGGACGAGCGGGCGTGTGTGGGGGGGGCGGGCGGGGGGAGCAAGGCACTCCAGCCAACAGCCGGCACCAGACGTCCCAGGGAGGCCACAGGGGACCTTCCAGTCCTGCAGATGCTGCAGCTGCCCCCCCCCCCCCCCCCNCTGAGGGCGGACCAGTGAGCGAGCCCGGGAGAGACCAGCGCCGGCGGCGCCCCGCCCGCCGGTAGAAGCTTTGGGAAAATAGCGTGGCTTGTTATGCAGCAGCAGCTAAGGGATACACGATCTTACATCTTACCCCAGAGCCGCGCTCTGGATATTGTTGGCGTATCTCACAAGAAGCAACTCAGAGTTGGGGGTAAGGGTGTGGTCTCTGGAGGCAGACCCAGATCTCTGGGTTCAAACCCCAGATCTATCTTTTACCAGCTGGGTGACCTCAGGCAAGTCACTTGACCTCTTTGTGCCTCAGTTTCTGGCTCTGTAAAATGGGAGTGGTAATCATACTGTAGCTACCTTCCTGGGTTGTTGGGATGATTGAAGGAGTTACTAGAAATATATGTGAAGTGTCTAGAATAGTGCCTGGCACAGAGCATTCACTGCTGTTGTCCCGAGAGAAAGGCAATTTCCAGGCTTCCGAGCAATCGGGGTCACTTACACAGTGAGGGTTCCTGGGGACTGTGGCAGGAGTCCTGCCCATCTGCTGCCTCTGATATCCTCAGTCCCTCCGAGAAAGAGACTGAGCCAGAACCCCAGAGGGAGCATCTGGGTGAATGAGCCCCCTAGAGTTGTAGAGCGTGGAGACTGACATAGTGGGCCTGGAGGTAGATGCTGTTTGCCCTATTTTTCCCAGAGGAGGGAACTGAGACCCAGAGAGAGAACTAGCCCTTAGCCAGCCTGCTCATTCCCGGTCCAGGGCTTACCCTTCAAGCCCACCCAGCCTGCTCGTCCTGGTCTGAGGCAGTGATGGGGGTCCTACATGGAGCCCACTCCCCAGCCTTGAGAGCAGGGCAGATGCAGCCCGTTGGGGTTCGCTGAAGCAGCCTTCCTCCTCCGGGTGGAATTGGGGCAATGAACCAGGCAGGACTAGCCCGTCTTCTGGGGTCTCCTGCACCCAGAAATCCACAGGCAGGAGGATGGGCCAGATTCCAGCAAGAAGCAGAGCCCCAAACTTTATCTTTCAAAGGGGGGCTATTCTGTCCTCTCTTCGATCTCTCTCCCACTCCATTTTTCTCTCTCCTTGGTCCTGTGCTCCTTCACCCAGCATCCCCTCTCCTTCCATCTCCAGGAGGAGAATCCTCTCCCTTTCCTTTTTCAGCGGGCTGAGCACCAGGCAAGGAAGAATCAAAACCGAAGATTTCCTGGACACCCAACATGTGTGACACCTTGACAGGTGTCAGAGCTGGGACTTGAATCCAGGCCCCCTGACTCCAGAGCCATGGCCACTTGCCTCACAGCACCCGGCGTCCCCCAGGGGAGGCTGAGGGCCCAAGTGGAAACTCCAGTGTGGGAACAGCCGAGTGGAAACTGCATTAATGAAAGGAGAGACTGAACGGGGCCGGGCCTCCAGGGCTGGTTCCTCATCAGCCTGAGCCCCAGAAGGAGCCGGGGAGCGATGTTCCCAGCATCCTCAGCAGCTAATTACCGGCTTCACTTTTTCCTTTCCCTCTTTGGATGTTTCCGATGCCCTCATCAAGTGCTCCCAGTGCAGCCCGCGGAGCATGGCTGCTCCTCTGAGCTGGCAGGGTGGGGGCGCGGGGACTGAGAGGGAGCAGCTGCCTGGGAGGCCATCCCCAGGGGGCAGGACCCCCGTCGGTTCCACGTGTGGCTGAATCCAGGGTCCCTGATCAGGATCTGTTGAATTACTAAATCGAGCACTGCTAGGTGCTGGCTTCTGAGCTCGGATGTTCCTGTCCCTGACTCAGACAATCCTTGGGAATCATCCCCATCATCCCTACGCGTGCCCTCCCTGTGCTAGATGGCTGCCGTGTGTGGTCTCACTTCCCAACCACGTCGACCCCCGAGAGGACCCTCACCATGTCGTCCAGCCCCGAGGGCACAGCGGATGCCCAAAGAGCTAAGTGAGTTCCCTGGGGAAGTCTGTGCCAGGCCGGCAGGTCCCTCGGACGGCGGAGCCCGCGCTCTTTAGCACAGTGCTCTGGGGACCGGAGGGAAAAACAGGCTGGGAGGGTGATCACGGTCTCCAGAGAGAGGAGCTGCCGAGCCCTCAGTCCTGCCGTACCCGACTGACCCCACCGACCCCACCGGGCTGCCTCCCCTCCCAACCCCGCCCATCCTCACGGCTGCTTCTTGCCGCCTCCCAGCCCGCCTGCTGCCCATCCGAAGGCCCGAGCGGTGCTGGTGAGAGTCCAGTCTCCTCCTGACCACCGAGTACCGCGGAGGGAACCTCTTTGGGCAAGCCTGATCAAGCCTGCGGCAGGAGACTTTCCAGTCCACTGGTGCTCTTGCCCCCTTCCCTCTCTCACTTCCCTGAGCCCCCACATCCCCTGCCACCCCGACTCCACCCCTGCCTTTCCCTTCCCCTCTGTCTCCGCTTTCCCCTTCCTTGCCCTGAAATGGAAAGGACACAGCCCTCGGGGGGTGGGAGGCTCAGGGCCCAATGTCAGTTCCCCACTCTGTGGCTAGGTGATCTTGGACAAGCCACTTGGTGCCCAGGGCTCTGATTCCTCACCCTCAGCTAACAAACCCCACAGCCGAGTGGGGTGTTGGGGTGGGGGCGGGGCCCTCTAACATTTCAGGGTGCCCACACTGTGCCTGGGTCTCCTTAGAAACCACTCCGCCTACTTTCCCCCTGAAAGCCTCCCCCACTGGCCTGAGTGGAGGTGGAGGTAGAAAGAGGTTCACCCAGAAGGGCAGATCTTTTTTATGTGAGAAAAAGGTGATTCAGAGAGGTGAAGGTGCTTGCCTAAATGCGCCGAGGCTAGTAAGAATTTCGGGGAGGGGGCATTCTTTCCCGGGTTTATGCAAACGTAAAACCTGCCTTCTTCCATCATTCATTCAACATATGCACCCTTGAGTGCCTACTGTGCGCCAGGCACCTTCCAGCGGATTAGCAAGACATTTGAAGGCCACGTCCCCCTCTCCCAGGTGACCGGAGCGGCGTCAAGGGCAGTGGAGATGGTAGATGGGAAAACACCTGCTAGTATTTAAAGGCGGGACATGCCCACCCGTCCTCCATGGCAACCCCACCGCTCCACCAGACAGGGGGGACTGGATGGACAGACAGGCCTGAAGTTGCTGGCAGACCACGACCGGAACAATGGACCACCCAGGTCCTGCCTTAACCTGCACCTTGAAGGCCCAGGGACTCACTCCTCTGAGAAAAGCCCCTGCCTCTCCCCAGGTCTCTGGTCCTGCTGGTCTTGGCCTACAGAAGCCCTGCACAGAGACAGAGCCATCAGCAGAAGGCTGCCAGGGCAGGGCCAGCGCCAGGAGGAAGCCCGGAGCGTGTGCCAATGCTGGGAGCAAGATGGGAGGTTATTTTTAGAGGCAGCCTGATGGGGTAGCCGTCTGTCCCCCTGCACGGTGACAGGGAGATGCCCTCTGGAGAAGGAGAGGAGCTCTGTGATCCAACAATCAGCCTCTTCTGGCCTCGCTGGAGCCTGGGCACAGCCCACCTCCTCTAGGGAGACATCCCTGGTTCCTGCAACCTGCCAAAGACCCCTTATTTTCAATTGGGTAGAAAAGGAAGCAGGCGAGAGCAAGAGAGGTACTATTGGGTATCGACCTTCCTGTGCCATGTACCTTCTGCACGTCCCCTCATTGAACCCCCCCCACCGGGACTCCTGAGAGGAAAGCATTCCTCATTCTCATTTTACAGATGCAAAAACTGACACTCAGAGAGTCTAAGTGACTTGTTCGGGGTCACACAGCTTGTCAGTGGCAAAGCTGGAATTTGAACCCAGGTCTGCAGGATGCCAAACCCCGCCCTCTTTCCACTTCCAGTGGCTTTTGGAGACCTGTCCTCCTCCTGATTTCTGGATGTGCCTCTGGTCACCTCCTTGCCTTCATTCCTCCCTGTGACCTTCAGGCCTGACCTTGCACTGGACTTTAGAGGCTGGTGCATGAGTCAGCCCTGGCACATGGCTCTCACTGTAGGTAACGAACCTTCATTATTAGGCATCTACTGTCTATCAGGCACTCAGCTCTGTGAATCCCCTGGGGATTAATTATCGGGGCACTCCTTACGCTCAGCTCGCTGCCCTCTGAAGCGTACCTCTATTTTTCTATTTAATCCTCATGATGACCCTGGGCAGTAGGTGTTATTATCTCCATTTCACAGATAAGGCGAACAAGGCTGCAGAGATTCGCTGTCATGTGCCCGGGGCTTTGAGCTCACATGGTTGGCGGTTCCTCTTACACCTGCCTTAGCTGTGGAAATGTTTCCTGCTTCGTTCCTAGGAAGTGCCTTCCCGTTGCAAGAATGCCCTGGGCCTGAAGGAGCCTCAGACATTCCCTCTGGCTCGATACCCATATCCCTCGTTTTATACTGGCCTGGAGGCAGGCAACAGTTGTTTCATTGTGTCTATTTTGCAGATGAGAAAGGCAAGGCTGGGAGAGGGGACGGAACTTTCTGCATGTTGCACACTGTCAAAGACAGGTTCGAGAGGCTTCCACCTGTACCCTGTCTGCCCTGAGCTTTCAGCAGATGCCCTGGCCCTGAGCCTGAGCCATCCAGGACACAGTCACAAAGGTGGGGGGGATCCTCTTAGCCCTCCTGTGCTGTTGATCTCACAGGAAGCCAGAGACCCCGGGGCGACTCAGAAGCCCCAGCATCAGGAAGGGTTATAGGTTTTGTAATGCACAGAAAGCAAGCATTTCATTAGGACCCAATTGCAGTGGAAGACTCAGCTGAGAGCCAGGCCGGGGGTGGGGAGGTGCAGCCGGAAGGGTGGGTACAGGGAGCCACGAGCCGAGGGGTCTGTCCCTCTGACAACCTGTGGGGCCCGGGCACCAGCGGCTGGGGTCCTTGCCCTCTCCGGGTCTCCTTCCGATCTGTAGAATGGGGGTGGGTCACTAGCTGTTCTCTCAAGTTTCTACTTACCTCTGTAAAGTAGTAAATGAGGCCTGCCATCCCACTGAAGGAACAAAGGGACACCAGGGACCGGGCAGCCATGTTGGAACCTTCAGGAAAACGGCTGGAGGTCTGCATCACCCAGAGGCTGGGGGAGCAGTCCAGGGGCCTCTGGGCTCTGGCAGGAGCAGGGGTGAGCCACCTGCAGGAAAAGCACCCCTCTCGGCTCCCCCGGGAAGGCTGCTGGTGGACCAGTACAGGGGCCTACAGGTGAGGAGCGGTCACTGGAGGCCACCCGCAAAGTCGCCTCCTGCTGCAGAGCCAGTGGCACGGGGAGGCCGACGCGAGCGCGGCTCTGTTAGCCTCCTGTGGCTGCTCTAACAAGTTACCACAAAGCACAAACTGGGTTCTCTCCCAGTTCTGGAGTCTGGAAGTCCAAAATCAAGTTGTCAGCAGGGCCGCGCTCCCTCTGAAGACTGAGAGGCACTCTGGGCCTTGCCCCCGCCAGCTCCTGGGGGCTCCAGGCGGCCCTGACTTGTGGCCACAGCCCTCCAATCTCGGCCTCTGTCATCCCATGGCCCTCTCCTCTCTGTCACGTGTCCCCTATGTGTCTCTCCTAAGGACGCTTGTTCCTGGAGCTGCGCCCACTTAGAGAGCCCGGGAGGATCTCCTGTCTCAAGATCCTTCACTTAATAACATCTGCGAGGACCCTTTCCTCCATGTAAGGAAACAGTCCCAATTTCTGGCTATTAGGACATGGACATCTTTTTGGGGGGTCACCATTCAACCCATGATAGCGGGATTTTGGGAGCTCAGGGCCAAGGCTCCACGCTCACTGGCTCTTGGAGTCTGAGAGGTATTGGCAGTTCAGCCCAACTAGCTGGACAGTCCCAAGCGAGGTGCCGCCTGCTTGGTCCCTGCTGAGGCCGAAGGCTGAGGGTAGAGACACTCCGGGAGCGAGAGAGGCCTTTCTGCAAAGGTTCTTCGAGCTCTGGGGGGGCGGCAACTGCCTGTAAGCCTGGCTTCCAGCTCAAAGACAAAAGAGCCAGCTAATTCAGCTCCATCAACCGGAATGACCAAGACTGAAGGGGACTTAGGGCAATCCTGTTCTACCCAGGGCCTAGGAAGACAGCACAGGGAACCAGGTGGAGGCCCCGCAGGAGGGTTTAGGCACAGCGGCCGGACACGTGGTGGAATCTCCCAGCGCAGCTCAGACACACTCCGGGGGCACCACATTCTTTCCGGCTAGCGCAGGCCCCAGAGCCCCGCTTTGGCTGATCTGTGTCCGTTTGAGACACATGATGTCATGATCAGAGCCCATGCCAAGCATGCGTTCAGATCTGGGACCTTGAAAATACGTCAGTGAAGACATAAGGCCCTTCTTGCTCCAGATCAGAGATGAGCTCTTGGCCCATCAGCCAATTTGCTGAGTGCTGTGGCCTGGCTCGGGAAGGGACGGCGTGGGGGAAGAGAGGCACAGGACGCTGTCCCAGTGGTCGGAGAGATGCAGACTGCATAGAAATTGTGCACACAAACAGAAATAACAGTGTGGCCTGGGGGTGGGGACCAGGGGACAAGGGTGTGGGCAAGAAAATATTTTGGGTGCCTGGGGACAATTGGAAGGGGTTTGCATAAGGGGATCAGCTGTGGGGCTATAAGACTAGAAGCAGGTGTTCTGGGATCCCAGGAACCACCCCATCCAAAGCTTGGGAGTAACAGCACCTGGCTGGGTTTCAGGGAGATCCGGCAGAGGCCACGAAGGGGATGGATTGGGGGGCAAGAGAGAACAGGGCAAGGAGACCAGTGGGGGGCTGTTGCCCAGACTCCAAAGAGATAATGAAAGCTTGAACAGGGTGCCGGCTCTGGGGCTGGAGGAACGAGGATGTGAGAGGGAGGGAGGGAGGACACAGCCCCTCCGTGCCCAGCGCCCTCCACGAACCCCATCTTCCCAGCTGCCCGCCACAATGGGACGACGGTGCTCAAGAAATGTCACGAGCTCCCAACACGGCAAAAGGAACTTCCATGACAGGGACAGGATTTCAGAATGAGAAAGGAAGCGGATTCACAATAAAGCTATTTGCTCTGTGGTGATGCCAGTCATGGCAATGTCTTCTTGCCAAACTTGGAGTTTGTGACGGCGAGCTAAAAATAATGGGGTGCAGTGTCCTGCCGTGATTATGTCATCACCAACAGAGGTCAGGGAGTGTGCGTCGTGCTCTCCAATTAATTGACCGTGACATTTTTAACTCAAGCCGCGGGAGTGTGTGCGTGGAAGCGGTGTCAGGGTTCTTCTTCCCATTCTACAGATGGAGAAATAAAGCTTGTGGATATGAACTCATAAAGCCCAGGAGGGGCCGAGCAGAGACATGAACCCAGCCTGTCCCACGGGGCCTCTTCCCATGCCCTCACCCCCAGGAAGAGGAAGGGGCCGGCCCTGGGTGAGTAATCCCCACTGACAGGAGGCAGGCGCGGGCGGGGCTCCAGCCGGGATGGAGGCCAGCTCCTGGAGGCCGGAGCCTCCCCAGCAGGCAGCCAAGGGAAGGCCATTCCTTTCGCGCTTGGCCAGGCTGTCCCTCCCACCCCCGGGAGCCCTGATTGAGAGCGGCACTTTCAGAGCAGTGAAGGATGAAAATGGGAAAGGAGGAGAAGGAGCAGATGGGGAAGGAGGCAGCATCTCGCCCAGAGGGAAGACAGCACCCTATTTAGGCCAGACTGAGGACAGCTATCACTGCGCTACCTTTTAGCTCTTTAATCAAATGCCTTATGAATGGGTTCGCCCGGATGTCAAAAATCCAATCGGATATATTTATTGGCCTGACAACCAATTTTCTGTGACGTATCATCAGGGACTGATGGCCCATTGGCAGCAGCAGGAGAGCTGGTGATAGTGGAGCTGGGAGAGGCATTCGTGCCCTCACTATTGCCTTGGGCTGTCACAGGGAAGGACAGGAGCCTGAGCCCAGGGAGGCGACAGACCGATGGGTGGACAGGACATGCCGTAAGCCTTGGATCCCCACACGGTGGGGAAGGTGCTGGCCGGGGCATCTCTGGCTGGCCAGTCACCGTCTGCAGGGACTGAGGCCCTGCCCCTGCCTGATCTGAGCCCCCTCGGGCTGTCGCCAGTGCCTTCCAGAAAATGGGGGAGCCAGACCCTGGCAGGGCTGATGTGAAGACCAGGCACAGACAGTGCCTTCCCAGGAGCCACTTCGTGCCCTGCCAACTACAGCACAGCTCCAGTCCGTGGGGCGCTTCCTAGAGGGTGGGGGAGACGGAACTAAAGGGTCGGAGGGGACCACAGATGCTCTCCCATTTCATGCTTTTCCCGCTGGCATTCAGAGCCTCAGAGTCCCCAGGACACACTCCCCCCACCCCCAGGAGTTACTAAAAAGCTAAGAAGCAGGCCCCCGGCCCCCAATTCAACCACAGCAATGCCATTTATATCTTTTATGTCTCTTATGTGTTGGGCTCCTGGGTAAGAGTCCGTTTGTGCAAAGGGTTGTCTTCCTTTAAAAAGAAGTTTGAAAAGCACTGATTTAGTCCAGTCCTCTCACTTGACTTACAGGGAAATTAAAGGCAAGAGTGATGAAGGGACTCCAAGGCAGGCTTGGAGGGCTACTCGGAGGAGGTGACGTGCACCCTGAGCCTTGAAGGATAAACAGAATTTCCCCTGCGTTGAGAGGCAATGAGAGGAGAAAGAAACACTACATTGCCTCACGCTGGTTTCCACTTCGGCACCTTTGCTCAGGGGCCCATCACATGGAGGGCCCTGTCTTCCACTCACCCGGTGCCTCACTTGCTCACTTGGCCCCTCCTTGGACAACCAGCTCATGCCACCTCCTCCACAAAGTCTCCCCATCCAGAATGAATGGTCCCAACACCCTTGCTCTTGTAACAGAGCGTTTGTGGGACAAGTTAGCTCATCCGTAATTCTGCCCTGCCCTGCGCCCAAGGTCAATGGTGCCAACGCCATCCAGCCAAAGACCGAGGAACACACTTGTATTTGGACAAAGGCGGGTGTATGACCCGTTGCAGCAAGGGAAAATGCACATCTCGGGGGACGGTGGGACCCCTCCGTGAGAGGGTATAGGAATGAGTCCAGGGTTTGAGCTGCGGCTAGGTGCTTCGGGGAGGACTCAAGGAAACAGAGCTCTGTTCTGGGATTCACGCCGTCAGGAAGCAGGGGTGAGGGGGCCGGGGGCTCTGTGACTGAGCATCCTCATGGATCGCATCTGGGAGGGAAGACTAAAGCAGAGCCCAAGCTATGATCGCTAAAGAAACAGTAGCCCCTGATATCAGCCGGGCTAGGGGGCTGGTTGGTAAGTTTTGTGGTTTGGACACTGTTCTTGTTTTTGTCTGCGTTCAGACACCATTACGGAGGGGTCTTGTTTTTGTCTTGCTTGTGGCCTGCTGTTTATGTTCTGGGAAGTGTTTACGTTCCACAGGGGACCACTGCAGCCCGACTGGGGTGCCAAGCCAGCTCTGGCTGTCAGGCGCTGTCTGCGTCCTCCAGGGGCGGGACTGACTCTTGCGACTTCCTGCCTCTCCAGCGCTGAGCCCCGGGGCCTGGCACAGGGCAGGCGCTCAGCATTCGGTCCCGCGTGGTCCAAGAGCTTGGGTGTGCAGGGTGGGGTCGAGGGACCAGCATGGCTGAAGCCAAGGACAGGGGGAAGGTGCAGCTGGAGGTCAGGAGCAGGCCTCTGATGCCAACTAATGAAATGAGGGAACAGAGGCGCCTAGGCTCTGGAAGGTATGAAGTACAGCGGGGGGGTGAAGGATTAGTCTTATCTCCTGCGCCTTCCTCCCTGGACATTGGCCTGGAGGCTCGCAAGCTGTTCGGCAATCTTGCCAGCCCCCAGAGACCGGAAGGAGAGAAAGCACAGCTCAGCAGAAGCTGGAGAGGCCCATCCTGGTGGGCAGGCCAGCGAGGAGTGCCGTGTATCCTGAGGACGCCCCTGACCTTTCCCTGCACAATAGGGACAGACCCGCGGAGCCTGGCTGCATCCTTCTCCTTTAAAACAAGAAATGGAAGCATTACTCACCACCCCGGCCATTTATCATGGTCTGGGGACATTAATTTGACAGTGTGTCATTTTCCATTTGGTTTGGGCCCGGTGGAGGCTGCCCTCGAAACACCTTCAATTAAATGCAGCTAATAACACAGAGCTATTTTGAGCCAGGAGGGCCCTCCCCCCGCCCCCTCCCCCCCGGAGCTCTGGTGTGTGTGTGCTGGGGGGGCGGGGGACTGTTGCAGGGACACTGCAGTTCATGGTGATCCCAGTGATGTCATTGATGCCCACAAATCTGGACCCTGCCCCACTGCGGGCAGGTACAGCACAGATAGGCCAGCGACAGTAGGGAGAAAAAGTACCTGGCTCCTGGATGACAAGATTCCAGAAGCAGCCAGTCTATAGCCTGGATGTTGGAAGCCTATGGCTCTTGCCCGGCACAGAGAGAGCCTCTTTTGGAGTCCGGCAGACTTGGAGGTGGATGCCAGCTGTTCTACTTCCTGCTGTGTGACTTTAGGCAAGTCCCCTGACCTCTCTGAGCCTCGGTTTTCTTACCTGTAAAATGGAGACAAGACTTAGTTCCTCTTCCGTGGAGTCCTACGATGATTCGTATTGTGTTATGAGTGCTAACATGGTATGCATGAGGCTGCTTAATTCTTCGGAAATAACTCGTAACAACCTTTTCAGGTTCCTAATTTAAAATTTGGGGGAAATGTCCTCATTTCTGGCCCCACCACTCGGGACTTCTTCAGTAAGACACAGAAAGTGGCAGCGGACTTCGGGGAAAGCAGGTGATCTCCAGAGTGAGAAACATAATCTGGGCTCCAAGCCCAGCTCGGCCACCAACCTGCTGTGTGATTTGGGACAACTTTTAAGCTCCCTGTGCCTCAGTTTCCTAATCTAGAACACGAGGACAATCATGCTAACCCTCCCTGGGGTTGTGGCGAGGGTGACATGACATGACACATGAAGTCGCCCGCAGCTACAGCTCCGCTTACTTGTTGTTCCCTGCCCGGGGCCCCGGGGCCAGAGACTGCTTAGCGCTCATGCGAGTGGTTCCACACGTGAGAGGTGCTGAGCGTGGGATAGGAGCGCTCTCATCTTAATCCTCAAAATGCTATGAGGTCGGGACTACCAGCGGCGTGAACAATAGGACACGCGTTGTTTTTGCAGGCCAGAAGGGGTTGGCCAGCAGCAATTTGCTCCGTTCCCCCGACATCTTCCATTCTACTGATGAGGCAGCCAAGGCTCCGGGATGCCCGCGTGCTCAGCCCAGGCCCACCTGCCCGCGGTGAGCTGAGATGGGCCCCTGAGAGTGGACATGGAGGCTGTCTGCTTAGCCGGGCTCAATGGGGAAACAGAGAGGGTCCATGAGAAGCCCCCAGGATCTGGAAATAAAAGCCAAGCACCACGTTCTGCTCTCACAGGACGATCCCCAGCTCAATCTTGCTGGAGCTAGAGCCAGTTTCTAGAAGTCTAGAAAGGGTAGGGGTCCAAGTGAGGCTTAGGGTTTACATAGCAAGTCCTAAGGGTTGCTAGGCTGTGTGGGGAGCCCAGAACCTAAACTTCCCATTCTGATGCCCTGCCAGCCTCCCAGATGGAAGGCCCCGAGCACGGATGAACCGAGAGCCGCAATTCGCTGCACGTCCAGCTGCCAACGGGCTCCCTGCAAAGTGTGATATTCATTCGACGGCTACTGTCCTAGTCCCTCCATTGTGCTGTGCTGTGCTGGGGAAAAGCCCACAGCCCCCCTTGGGCCACCACTGACATCCTGTTTGTCGCAGACGAGATGTTGACAAATGCTAGCCATGATTCAGTCTCACCCGATTGACAGGGAAGCCTCTTGGTCTGGGCAGCCTGGGCTCTCTTCCAGGAAGGCCCTGCGGCTGACCTGCTCTGTGGCCATGGGCCAGCCCCTTTCCCTCTCTGGGCTCTGTCTCCTCATCTGTAAAATGAGGCCTGACACAAGGACCTGGCCCGTTCCTCTCTCCGAGAAGGTCTGCAGATTTCGGAAGGGGACCCACCTAGTGTACAAAAACACCTGTGTTCCAGGCGGAATGAGGCCAAGGGGTAAGATTCTCCCGTTTACAAGTTACTGACATCCAGGCTGGTTTCGACTCATGCTATTTTTTCAAAAATTATTTTTAAAAAATTATTTTCCCTTTCCCTGAACTCCACCCCCCCAACCCAGCGTAAGACTGAGGAAGAAAATGAAGTAATCTACATTCCTTTCTTCCTTCCCCGACATTGCTTTCGTTAACTGGTCATGGACGTTTCTCAGCAAGAATGAATGCCTTTGTCAGTCTCCGCAGAGTCACCGGAATTCGGTGTCGGGGAAGCCTGCGGGAAACCTAAAGCTTCAACAAGTCCTGCACAGACATAGAAGACCAGACAGGTGGTTACGACAGCCGGCCCTTTCCCTCGCCCACAGGTGAAACTGGGGCAAACATTCTGGCAATTTGGCAAAACTGATCAGGGTTTTTCAAAAGATTCGGATCCTTTGGAATATGGCCTAAGGAAAGAGTCCAAAGAGCAGAAAAAGCCATATGCACAAAGGTGTTTCGTATGTGCAAAACTGGAGCAAAGGGAATGTCCGTAATAACGGATAGTAGGGTCAGGAAGTCACCCCACATCTTCTGGATGGAATATAAAATATTATACAGCAATTACAAAAGATGTCCATAAAACTCACAGTCACATGGAAAAATATATATGTTGTATGTGTAGGAAAAAACCAGATTTAAACAAGATCAAGATTCTAATCCCGTTCAGCATGGCAGACTGACACCCCTTGGCTTTTTCTCACTCCCAGCCTCTCGTTAAAGTGACAGTAAAGGGGGGGCGTGATGTGTAAAAATCCAAGTTCAAAGCGGTTTGTGACACCAGGAGATACGAGATTTCAGCAAGTATCTGGACTCCGTGAAGCAGAGGGACAAGTGGTGATGACTCAGCAAGGGGGGGAAGCTGCACACTCCAGAGCTTGCAGCAGGAGGGCCGAGGAGATGAGAAAGTCCCGGCTGAGGTGCAGGGAGGGGGTGGTACGGGTGCTTGAGAGTCTCCATCTGGAGCTGTCGCACTCGCAGGGCCCTCTCCCGCCCTGCCCAGCATCCACACGGTGCCAGACCTCAGCGGAACTGGAGAAGGTAACGGGACCTTGTCCGCAACATGCGGAGAGGGCCATTATTCCCAACACGGAGCTCTATACTGGGCCTGACTCTAAATCACGTGTGACGATGGAACAAAAACATTTCGGACATGCAAAAAATTAACCTCTCTTGCACCTTTTCATAGCAAGTGACTAGTGCATGCGCGTCAGCTGAATGAGAGAATGAACCAAGAAATGGGAACATGGGAGGAAAGAGCAAGCAGGGGGTCCCACTGAAGAAAGCGGTACAATTTCAGGTAACTACTGTGTAAGGGTGCGGAGCCCCCAGGGAGGCCCAGACGGCAGCCTGTCCAAACAGGAGGGGAGGGTAGGAGGGGCGTGGAGATGAAATTTGTGTGCTGTCTCAAACTTTAACAGAAGTATTGATAGATATTCAATAACCCCCGCAGAGCACAGACACCCGAGCAACTGAGAAAGCCAAGAGAAGAATGCCAAGGAAAACACGGTGGTGTCCAAAAGGGGGAAGGCGATCATCGGACCTGGCTTGAGTCATGGGGAAAGGGTATTTTCAGAGCTGGGTAATGGGAGCACCCACAAACTGTGGGCTATGCCACAGCAGAGCGGTAGAAGGAGAAATGGGGAGGAAAGCTGGTAAAGTGCTGAAGTCTCAATGACCAGAATGAGAAGTCAGTAGATGATGAAAAAAGAGAGAGAGAGTGAGAGAGAGAGCAAGCTGCCTAGCAAATTATTTAGAAGTGTATGGAGATAAATAATAGAAGCAGGACCTAAGGGAGCTGAGATCGCCTCCCCTCGGGAGCGGGGGAGGAATGAGGAGCCAGCGTTTTGCACATGAAGCCTTTTAGTGTTATTCGATTTCCCAGAACTATGTGCAGAGATTACTTTGGAAAAAAGGGAAAAAAGAGATTATTTTTCAAAACTGGTTGATTATGGCTGCCATGCGTGGTTCTTGAAGCTGGGCTGACCCAGTCCCCTACCAGACCCTAAAGGCAAATGGCAGAGCCCATGGGAAACATCGGCTAGTTCCCAAGAGGAGGGCTCCCTGTTTGCTCCCAACCTGCCCCACTGGGGTCTGCCCCAGACCCCCCAGCTCCATACAGGCCGATGGGGGTTTTCTGCCTCCGCCTTTCTGTGGACTTAGAGGTGTTCTTGGTTGGTGGGACTCGGCACTTGTATGGAGGTTTCCCTCCACTTCCTCCCTCCGTTCTCATGGCCCGGGGTGAGGCTCCCGGAAGCCACGTCTCCTGCCCACTGGCCACAGCAGATTAGAGCAAGGAGACCACCTGACCCGGGCAGAGCCAATCCGGTTCTCCCTGGGAAATCCGTAATTGAGACGGAGAGACAGCCAGACAGCTGGACTGCTTTCTTGAGTAGCGGAAATGTAAATGGAGGAGCTGTGGGCTGGAAGGTTTCCAACTCCACGGGCATGAAGGGCAGACAGTCAGTCTGGAGGAAGAGAAAGACAGAAAGGGCCAGACTAGCAGGGGAAGCCGACTCACAAGACCACGGAGTCTCAAGTGGAAAGATGGGCCAAGCGAGAGGCTGGGTCCTGGAATAGCTCCACCTAAGGCCTTGAGTTCTTCACGCTTCTTGGCTGCCTTAGCAGAAGGCCCCCTTTTCGGACAAAAAGAGTTTGAGTCGGTTCCCTTCACTTACGACCAAAAGGATGGCCCTTAAGAAAAAGCCAACCCAGCCCATCTCCCTACACACCGCATGGGGGGGGGCCTGTGAGAAGAAGATATTTGATTTTTTTTTTTTTAATTCTCTAGCATCCATTTCCCTCCCTCAGCAGCCCCCAATTTCCTCTGGGAGGAGTACCTCCCCTCACAAAATACAGTCTCAGTTTATAGTAAACACTGGAGGCTTATGTTTCCCTGAGAGGGGGAGGGGGAGGGGGCCCCAGAGGCTCCTTTCGCTGGAACCTTCCTCACCCCGCCCTGGTTTCACCAGGGATGGACCCTAGCCAATGAGACTCTCTCCTGGGACTCTGAATCCTGAGCAGAGGCAAGGAAGGACACGGGGTTGGAGTTCATTCAGCCGACGAACCGTGGCCAGCCTGGAAGACAAGCAAGCCTCGGCCCCTGAGGTGTTCTGGGGCCCCCCTGCTTCCTGTCAGTTAGTTCCTGGCTCAGCGTCAGTCCTCTTCCATCCCGTGGTCTCCCCCACATTCGTCCACCAAGCTCCCTCTTTTGTTGAAGTCAGTCCAATCTGTCTTCTGTTGCGTGCAATCCGAGAACCCAGACCGACCCTGGGAAGAGGGCCCGAGCAGACGCCGGACGGATGTGGGTGGCCCTGGAGAGCTCCTGTGGCCTCCCCTCATCTGTGGGGACAGCTGGAGGCGGCCCCCCATGGTCAGCGGGGGCACGCGAGGCAGCCTTGTCTGGTTGGGCCCCAGCGGAGGCTGGAAACAGAGGCAGAGAGTGACCCGCGGTCCCCAGCCGCTGGGCAGGCGGACTCCCAGACTGGAGCTCTGGAAACGTCGCCAGCGGGGCCTGGAGTTAGAGGTTTACTGTGTCCTGTGTGATCGTGCCCCCATATTCGTACCAGGTTGGGGTGGCCTTCATGTGAAGGAACGAGGGAGTTGGCTGCAAGATTATATAGTGGAAAAAAGACTGGCAGGAAATGAGCGGGTTTTGGTTTTCTCCTTTTTGTTCTAAGATCCATGTCCCCTTTCCTATCCTGTAGTGCCATCCCCGTGACCACTCCCCGGACCCCCACGCCATCTCAGCCGCCCGCGCTAACGACTTAGTGTGGGTCCTTCTGTGTTTACGCACACACTTGTGTGTTCCGATTCCGAGCCAGGCCTACACACGCACCGGTACGCGCAGACACAGAGGCAGGTGGTTTTTGCCACTTTTTTACAAAAGGTGGATCGTGTCATACACGCTTTTCTGCATCTCGCTTTTCCCTCTTAACTGCCCCCCGCCCCAAGTCTGATGCTGACTAGTTCTTTTTATGGGCTGTATACTAGTCCATGATGTATGTCACTGTGTATCCATCTACCCTCCCGGCTGACGGGCAATCACTACATTCTGCGTGTTTGCTCACACGGGCACCATTCGAATAACGCTGCAACAGGGCTGCCTGCGTGGTTCAGTCGGTTAAGAGTCCAACCCTTGATTTGGCTCAAGTCTTGATCTCAGGGTCCTGAGATCGAGCCCTGGGTCGGGCTCCATGCTCAGCAGGTCGTCTGCTTGAGATTCTCTCCCTCTGCCCCTCCCCCCACTCAAGCTCATGTGGGCTCTCTCTCTCTCTCCCAAATAAATAAATAAATCTTTTAAAAAATAATGCTTCTACAGACATCTGTGTACTTACATTTTTACCTAATGGAGCTTTTATGTTTGTGGGCTTTTTATTTTCCCTGGGATATGATGGCTGAGTTGAAGAGTGTATGCATTTTTTTTTAATAGATGTCACCAGATTGCTTTCCACAAAGGTTACACCCGTTCCCCTTTCCCCCAAAACATAAGAGACTATGCTTTTCTCACATTCCTCTAAGACTGGCAGGGCGTGTTTTAAAACATTAGCTGGGGTGAGATTTGGGTATTGGGACTGTGGCTACTTTTTCCTTCTCTACTTTCTTCAAATTTTATCTTCCAATGTCCTTCTCCTGTAAAAGGCGGAAAGTTGGGATGCTTCTATTTGAACCCGCCCCAGCCCCAGTCCCTCCCGTGCTGATCTCCAGGCAAGATTCTCAGCAGCCTGCACCCCCTGGGGGGCTCACCTTTCAGCCACTCCCCAACAGCAGGCTCCCAAGCACCAGCTACCCCTGGGCCCACATGGACCTGTCATCCCCTCCCAGCAAGGCCGGGACCCCCAAGGCCCAGGCACATATCCACACATCACCGAGGTTACCTGCATGGATGGCACAAAGGTGTTCTGGGGGGAAACTTCCAGAATCCAAAGCAGACCAATTGGGGTGGAATCCTATTGACTGGCTGCGCTCTGTCCGTTCACCGAACATCTCTGAACCCCAGCTTCCTTGTGTTTAAAAGGGGGGGGGACAAAGCAACCATACCACAGGTTGTTAAGAGCCAAGTGGGTGATCTTCATAAATGCTTAGAATGACATCTGGCACCTAGTGTGCACATGACGGTTTGTTACGTAAATAATGTCTGCCTCATAATGTCGCCGAGAGAACATGCAGCAAGATGCTTTTCTCAGCACACACTTGTTGAAAATCTGCATTGGAAAGGGTAGGCCCCGAGCCAAGTGCCCAGTGAGCCCGGCGCCCTCCCGGGCTCTCCCTTCGCCCCGTGCCTCTGGCCGGCCCCGTTCTCACAGGGCACTGCGGGGGCATCTCACCTTGCGGGACCAGCCTCGTGAGCTGTACTCACAAAGGCCCTGCATCCAGGGCTTCGCCCCTAAGGCCCTACTGTCACCATCTTGAAGTTCTTGAACCTCGCCCCCCCCGCATACAACGTACCGGGTCCTGCCTAGCACGGGGCCTACGTGAAGTGAGCCCTCCGTAAATACAAATGAAGCACATCAAATAATAAATAAGACCCTACTTCTGCCTCTGAAGCGCTCACAGCCTCATCGGGAAGACAGGCTGAGGCACACTAGACCTCCATGTCTGGTTACAGCCCCGGCCTGGAGTCGGACAAGCCTGGGCTCGGAGCCCAGAGTAGAACGCCGGACAAGTGACCTCACCTCGGGGCACCTCGGTCTCCTCAGCTGTAAACTGGACCTGGACTGCCAGCCCGTACTGGAAGGCCAGTTCTGAGGTGCGGGAGAGGAAACGGGGGGTTGGGGAAGTACTGTCCTGCTGCCTCGTGGTTCGCAGCCGGACTCCCGCAACAGGATCGCTGCCTCTGGGGTTCACAAAAGGCCCCATTTCCCAGCTCTTGGGTCTCCCAACCTGGTCCTGGCGTTCCTCCATCATAACTGGGCGTCCATGCCTGGGGACTCGGATGTGGGTCCCCATACACTGAAACAGAGGGGTTCCTTGGCTGCAGGGGAACAGCCTGCCTACACACCAGAGCTTGGCTGACATAATGAGGTCACGTGATGTTGTAGACATGTCCTTAGAAGGACCACAGGGCAGTGTTAGCAAATCCTCAGTTCCAGGAAGTCCCCTGATGTGACACCTGGCCTGGTCTTCCCACGCTTCTCTCCCGGGTCCGCACCCCTGCCCGCGCTCCGAGGCACCGCTACCTTTTCCCATCTGTTCTGCAGTCCTCCCTCAATGCTGCAGCCAGCCCCTCCCCACATGGCTCCCCCCGCACGTGGCGTTGCTCCCTGGGGCAGAGATGGGGGCAAGGGATCTGCCCTCGCCAACTTCAGCTGGGCCAGGGCGGAAAGCAGTGGGGTTCTCAAGTGATTTCCAACCTTTCAAACACCTACTGGGAGGCGGCTGTTGACCTAAACTTGACCTCACAGCAAGGACCACAGAACTCCAAGGCTGAAGCCATCCCATTCCAGGGGCAACCAAGGGCTCTGGGACCTGGTCGGATTCTCTGAGCAGGAACTTGGAGAGATTTCTGATTCACAAAATAAACAAATAAATAAGATAGCAAAAGGAATTCATTTGGCAGACACAGTCTTTCACATCAGGGGGTTCGTGGTGGTTAAAAATAATAAAAGCCCCTCTTGGCAATGAACGGCTTGCAGAACGTGAGCCGGGCAGTCTCGCTAAGAAGTCAGGCTTTGATGGTGCCTTCTGGGGGGTCTCTCCCCCTCCCTTTTCATTCTGCCATCATCCCTCCCGGTGGCCCCCTGCCTCCGCCTCTTCTCCCCTGAATCCTGCACTAGGCAGGCCCCCAAATTCCCTGGTGGGGCGGGAGCAGGGGAAGATCGTCAGAGCTGGAGCTCTCCTGCGGGAGAACAGGAACTTAGGCGAGCTCTTCCTAAAAGTCACAAGGGCCTCCCAGCACCTGCCCCCCACCTCCTCCCAGCCCGCCCCCACCCATGAATCTTCCCGAAGGTCACCCTGAGGACAGGCCATTTACTAACTCAAGGGCGAGCAGGGAACTCAAAGGCCAGGTATCAATGAGATTTATGAGTCATAGATATCATAGGACCCTGTTTTCATTTGACTTCATTCACCACTTCCTTTCCTCATATTAATTTCTCCCAACAGCCCACTCATCTTCCCTCTTGGAGCGCTGCCCTCCCCCACTCTCCCTGATACCGTGCTATCTCTAACAGGCCAGGGCGCTCAGCACCCTGATGGTTCTGGAGCTGGCTCGCTCAAGCGCGCAAAGTTACCCTCTGGGGCTAATCAAATATCCAAACAACCTCCCACCGCGATTTGGAGGAGCTTGGTGACAGCAAGACATTGGCCACAGAGAACAGGCCACGTTTGTTTGGTGGCAGGCAGTGAAGCCGGTCTCTGTTCCGTCACATTCCTAGTGGTGGCGGGCGGTGGCTTTTCCTGAGAAACAACTGCTCTGTGGTCGCTGGGGTTGGGATTTTTTTTTTTCCTCTTCTTTTCTCTTGAACACAAAGCGATGTTCCACGCCAAGGGTCAGCTGGGTGGCGGTTAGATTTTTTTTTACGACAAAATGAATCAGCGGCAAGAGCCGTGGTTGAAGGGAAGAGACTGCATCTAGAAACTGGTCTCAGTTCTGCTCAGAGCAATGTTGGACAAGTCACGGCCACTCTGAACTTCTGTTTCATCTTCTGGAATATGAGAGAATTAGGTTAAAGGCTCCCTAAGGTCCTGGAACCAGAAGGTGATTCAACTGTATACCAGACCTTACAGTTTAAACAACACTTCACACTTACTATTTCATTTGATGTTCGCAGTAACCCCACGGGTGAGTCAGGGGAGGGATTAGTATCTCCACGGATAGCCGTGAAGTGATTTGCCTGTGGTTACCTATGCCACCTGCAGCAGAGCAGAGCCTCGGTCATGGGCCAGCCTCCTGGTGCAGACAGGGCTGACTCCCCACTCCACGGCACCCTCCCCCTTCACCCCCCCACAGGAGCTTCTGCTCAAGCCAGAATTTGGGGTTCCTCCTGTCTACCCCACTTTCTGCTGAAAACACTGAAATCCATCGAAGGAAGTGAAAGGACCTCCCCAAGATGACGAAGCACTCTAGTCTCCTGAAACGTAACCCAGGGCTGCCCTACCCACCATTCTCCTCTCAGCACCATGGGGCCCGAGGGTGCGTCTGTCGTAAAGGTGACACTGGAGAGCTCTGGGCACCTTTGGGACATCTTCACTATGTCATCACTACCCACACCGCCTGGGTGGGGCCTTGAGAACTTGCCATCGGGGTCCTCTTGGGGGGTGACGTGCTGAGAAAGCTCCTGACAGGATCTCCAGGGCCCAGTCGCCCCTCGGTGTCTCCCCGACCCCCCAGAACCGCAGAAGCGCGGCTCACCCACTGCACTCCTCCAAGTCCTCGGATTTCTGCCGAGGCCCAGCCCTACCCCACCGTGCCTCTCCCAGACCTCAGGGTGAGTGGTCAGCTCCTTCTCCACCCCAATGCCCACGCCGAACGAACACAACATGCATGAGTGGGGGCTGGCCAGCCACCAGCCTGCGGAGCCCTCTCCCTCCCATCCCCCCCTGGCAAATGGGACTCTTTTCTCAGGACTCAGCTCAGCTGGTCCCTCTTCCTCCCTCAGAGGCCATCACTTGCTTTCCCCACTCCCATGACATTTGATTAGAGCTCAGTGGGAGCCTGTGTCCCCTCACAAGGCCATCAGGCCACCACCGACGGCACGACTGGCCTGCTTTTAACCTGCAGCTCCATGAGGCTGTGTCTTCTCTTCTCAGTGCCAGGCCAGCTGTGGTGGGGCTCAGCAGCCTTGGAGAGAGGGACGACAAAAGGACAACGGCAGAGCAAATGTTATCCACCTTTCCTGCCCACAAGGAAACCGCCTCCACCATTTACCAGCCACCATGGGAGCCGATCTCCTCCGGGCCTGGTTTCTCGTCTCCAATGTGGGGGCAATGTCTACGCAGACCCAAGCCGGATGGTAAGGGATAAGCCAGGACAAAGGTTCAGCACCTCCTCCGTCACCAGGAAGCGTTGTGACCATTACTAGGGAATTCCCTGTGAAGTTCTTCCCCAAGCTTGCAAGAAAGCCCCAGGGTCTCCACACCATTTGCAGGAAGCGCCCAGGGGCTTGGCAGCCACCTTCCCTGCCCTCCCTCTCCTCTAGCCCCAGTCGGAAAACCCCTTTGTCAGGTCGCCCCAGACACAGCCAAGCTGTTTTCCTTTCCCTTGTTGACATAGGGAAGACCTGGCCACCGAGCCTGGGGTTGGGCTCCCACCCTTTTAAGTGCAAACACCAGCCTGTGTATTTTGGGCCCCTCTGAAGGGCCGTGTCTGGTGAAATACCAGGTTTTGAAATACTTCACTGCTTGTTTGCATTCGAAAGCCCATAGGTGTTCAGGTCTCTCGAGGCCTGTGTTCAGAGAGGTTGAAGGCCCTGCATGGTCATAGGATTAGGCCCCCAGCAGGAATGCACGACAGCCCCTGCCCTGAGCTGGGTCCAGGAGCTGCCTGGGGTGGAAGAGGGCCCCACGCCCTCCAGGGTCCATGTCCTGCCCTGGGAGAGCGGGCAAAGGCACAGGGAGAGGCTCCCAGACTGCACAGGAGGTGGGCCAAGTGCAAGGACAGGATGGACAGGCTCAGACCAGGGTTTGGGGTGAAAACAATCTCCCTGTGATGTCTGAGAAACCCTGGGCCCAGCACTTCTGCAGTCCTTCCCCCTCCAGACCTGCACCCATCTCTCCGCCCACAGGAAGCGCAAACTTCTCCTGCCAAGAGCCAGGTTGAGAGCAGTGGATGTTTATTTGAGCTGCACGGCTCTATGAAGGGGCCAACTGGCCCAACAGCCTGCCGCAGGTCTAGTGGGATGGGAGACCAAGGCAGGGCTGGCTGGACGGGAACCCGTGGGTGTCATCTGGTCCTCTCTAGAAGGAGCCACTGTGCCTTGGGTGGCCATCGGAGTCACGTGCTCTACATGCCTTGTTTACTTACAACTTCGTGAGATGTATGATGCCGTCCCCACTTCACAGATGAAGAAACTGATGCTCCCGGGCGGGACCCAGGGCCTCCCTTACAGGCAAGTGTTTGCTGCAAGGAAGTGGGGGCAGGGCTCACAGAGAAGAGACGCTGGAGGAAGCCGGCACAACAGCATCAAGGTGAGACAAGCTCGGAGGCTGGTGAGAAGCCCAGTGCGGCAGGAAGGGAAGGAGACTGGGAGCTGAGGACAGACAGAGGCAGGAGCTTGATGAAGAGCCTCCCTCCCTCCTTCCACATGGTGGAGTGCAGAACAGACAGCAGCCAATAGCGACTGAGCTCCTCGGGTGTGCCTGTTGCCTGGGGACCAGCCCCCCTGGAGCCAACAAAAGGCAGACAAGTGAACTGATTTATTTATAAAGCCATCTCACAGGTCCCCCACAAGGAAAGCAGATTTCCAAAGCTTCCGGCTTAGAGCTTACATGCACTTTCCCCAGAAAACTTCCTCTCTGCAGGCCTCCGCTGGGATCCCAGTTGTTCAGTCTGCGTACAGTCCCAACCAGCTAAGCAACCAGCATTCCCCGCCCCAGGCAGGCTGGAAGCTCTGGTTCAGGGTGGTGTGGCAAGGTTAGAGGAAACCACCTGTGAAGGAGGGAAGACACAACCAAAGCAAAGGATAGAGGCGCCCCCAACGCAGAGCTGGCCGGAGCCGGCTCACGAAGGAGGGTCTGGGACCAGACGGAGCCGGACGTCCTGAGTACCGTCTAGCTAAGCGAGGGTGGACAGGTCCTGCTCCTTCCCATCTGAAAAGCAGTGCCTGCCACCACGGGCAGGAATGAAAGGTCACGAGGGTCACGTGGGTCACCCGCTGCGTGTCCAGACTCGGGAGCAGCGACTAGTGTCATGACTGCTGGGCTGGGGGTCATGGCCGGAACACGGCATGTATGAGCAGCGGCGTTCTCAAGCTTGTCTACACATTGGAATCATCTGGGAGCTTTAATACACACTCCAGCCTGGCTCCACCTCCCAGAGATGCTGAGTAAAATAGTCTGGAGTGAGGCCTGGGCATCAGGATCTTTTATGCCTTCCAGCTGATTTGGACACGCAGCCAGGGCCGAACCCCACCCCGCAAACGACTGTCACCCAGCCCAGCCCAGAAGCAGACGCAGGGTCCTGATCAACAGGGCTGCTGAGAAGGGCTGTCTCTGTCTGGGTACCCAGGGTCTGACAGCAGAGGGATGCATTTTAGAACACTTTCTGTCAAAGTGCTTAATTTCTCTTAAGCTTTGGCTCTTGAGGGAATAAAGTTCAATTATCTGGAAAACTCACTTATGTGGAACTCCTCACTCCCGAATGGCCCCAGCTAAATGAGGTGTTACGATTCTACAGATTCTCAAATTAGAGTCTTTGTGATTCTTCACCCAGAAAAAAAAATTATCCGGAGGCTTGGCTTGGAAGCACGCCCTCACTGCCCTGGCTTCCTGGGCAGCCGGGCTCTGCCTAACCCCAGGTCAGGGAAGGGCTCCTGGGCTTGGGGGGAAGAGCTCGGCTGGAGTCCCAGCCAGCCTGAGTCACACGCCCCGGGCCCCTGTTGTCTCGGCTCCTCAGCCGGTTAGCCCGTTTCTGCCTGAAGCAGCAAGCACCCTCCTTTCCCCCATCCAATAACCACATCCTGATACGCTGGGGGCAATCACTCTCACCATGCCATCCTGCAGAGCGCCTGGCTCCGCACGAGGATTTCCAGTGGTTTCTTTTATGAAGAATACAAATAAAAGATTTGTTCCATTTGTTTTATGACCTCATTTTTCACTGGAGGGGTGAAGAGGAGAACACAAAAGGTGCTTTGATTATTAAAATCTCCTTTTGTTCTTAAGGACCCCATGCACGCAAAACCCAGAGATGGAACATGCACCAATGAGTTGCCATGACCCAAATATGGGGGGGAAAAACCCAAAAAACAAAATAACAATAACAACAACAAAAAATGGAAAGCTGGGTCCACATCCCAGGATCCTTTGCAGCCGTGGTCATTAGACATTAACTTCTTTGTTTATGTCATGCCTGTCCCACACCAGAGAAGCTCCAGGAGAAAAGAGACTTGGTCTGTTTGGGTGATTGCTGCGTCCCTGAGGCCTACAAAAGTGCCCTATCAACGGGAAACCACAATAAACATTTGGGGAATAGATGACCTTTGAACTCGGTGCTGGTTTTGTAAGTTTTGAAACCAAGTTCTAAGGTCCCCGAGTTGCCAGTTACGGGCTGTGTCCGTTTGCTCTCGCTACTGTAATGAGGTAATGTCCAGTGACTGGCTCTAAAGAGCAGAAATGTTCCGTCTCACAGTTGTGGAGGCTACAAGCGTGAGATCGGGTGTTGGCAGGGTTGGGTCCTCCCATGAGGGCTGAGAGGGAGAATCACCTCCATGCCTTTGCCCGCCTCTGGTGGCCTGCTGACAATCTTTGGGGTCCCCCGGCTTGTAGAAGCATCACCCAACCTTTGGTTTCTTCTTCTTAACATGGCATTCTTCCTGTGTCTATATCTGTATTATCCAGATCTCCCCTTCCAATAAATGAAGACACGAATCATCCAGGGTTAGAAAGCACCCCGATGACTTCTTTTCCCCTCCATTACCATCATCAAGACCCCACCTCCAAATAAAGTCACAATCTGAGGTATTGACGACTCCAGCATATGAATTTGGGGAGGACTCCCCTTAACCCATAACACCTGTGGGTTGATTAATGATTAAATCAATCATGGATAATAAATCATTAATTAAATCACTTTCTATCACAATATGCAGCCGGCACCTCTGATCTGCCGGCTGTTTTGTTAAATACTGGGAGGCTGTACAGATGACCCAGAGAAAGTGACAGAACTAGAAACCGAAATCAGCCAAGGAGCACCGCTCCCAACATGGCACAGGTCTCCACCAGACAGGGTAATTAACTAACTAATTAATTAATTGCTGTGATTGGAGACCAAGGAGTTTTCACAGAAGGGGTGACGCGTGAGCGGGGTCCTTCCTGGATACATGCTGTTGCAGGGTGGAGGAGGGAGGAGGGCAGACGGCCCCTGGGAAGGAGGCAGGAGGACAGTTGGCATTTGAAGGGAGCTTCGAGCGGTTTAGTGAGGTTGGGTTGTAGCCCTCAGGAAGATGTGCAGTAAGAGCCACGCCTACCACGAGGCCAGGTGGGGAAGGCTCGTCTGTTGTGTGTCTGCTGTCGGCAGGGCAAGGGGAGCCAAGGCATGCGGCCGAGAGGGGAGTGACTTCCGAAGCTCACACCTCCACCAGTGTGGGGGTAGGAGCATAGAAAGCAGCCTCCAGAAAGCCCAGGCTGGAGCCCGCGGCTGATGAGCGTGAATGGAAGAGCCGTGGATTCCATACCTCCCCAGATGCAAACCAGGACAGGAGGATGGCGAGCGAGAGGAGGTGCTGGGCGTGGCATGAGTGCCATGTGCCCAGACGGGGTGGGGTGATGCATAAACAGAGAAGACAGGGAGACTGAGCTGGGGCACCGCAGGTGGGGAAGGCAAGGCAGGAAGCCAGAAACGGAGATGGGAGAAGAGGATATTACAGAAGATGAGGTCCCCTGGGAGACAATGGTGAGCATTTGGAGGGAAGGAGGGAGACAGGGCCCAGGGGGCCTCTGTGAAGGGGAGTCTCAGTGGTGGCTACCCTGGGGTTTCATCTGGAAAGCTTGGCAGTCACACGAATGGGCCAGGGGAGCCTGATTCGACTGGGCTGGAGTGGGAACCAGCATTAGAGTTTATTATTTTATCTTATTTTATTTTATTTTAGGGAGGAGGAGAGGGAGAGGGAGAGGGAGAATCCCAAGTAGGCTCCCTGCAGGGCTTGATCCCACAACCCTGAGATCATGACCCCAGCCAGAGTCAAGAGTCGGGCGCTTCACCAACTGAGCAACCTAGGCATCCCCAGAATTTTTTAAAACAATGGTTCTCAAACTTGACTGTACTTTGGAGACACCTGGGGAGCTTCCAAAACTACTGATGCCCGGGTCACACATCCAGAGATCCTGATGTAATTGGTCCGGGGACAGACCTGGGTGTCCAGAGCCTCTCCCCTCCCTGAGGGAGTCTAAGGCACAGGACAGACTGAGAACGGCTGCTCTGTGGGGTGGGGCGGGACAGATCCACGGAGGAGGAGGGAAGGGCAGCAGGTGAGAAGGAGCGGTAAGTAGCACACTGCCCAGCCCCGGGGGCCCAGGAAGGGGTCAAGTACAGCAGGAGATCAGAAGGGGTCGGCGCTAAGAAGTAGGTGCTGGGCAGGCTGCCCGCCCCCCCAAACTTCTGAGAGCGGCTTGCATACACTTCCGGCCAACCACGTGTCCTGTGGCTTCGCGTTGGTACCTTGAAATCGGCCACAGTGAGAAGATGCCTACCACGGAAACGGGCGCATGCTGGCAGTCAGAAGAGAGATCCATCCCTCCCCCCACCGCCACCTCCAGAGAGCGGGTCGTTAACCATCCAACAGCACACCGCTGTCTTTCCGTTCGGCTGCCCTCTGAGGTCAGAGTTTTAATCCCTACCTCCTCCATTCCAAGCCGGGCTCCATCCTGAAGCGCCCTCACTTGCAAGACAGAAACCTGTCCTTCTGTGCCTCAGCCCCGGCCCCTGCTCTCGCTCCATCTGGGTGACTTTGCTGCCTCCGTCGCCTGCTGCCCACAGCAGCCCCGAGCAAACACCGCCAGCTGGCCCCTGCTCTGTGCGGGCCCTGGAGAGACCACACAGAGATGATAAAGGCAGGCCTTGGCTCTCAGGGACCTCATCTCACCAAAGAGATGCCAAGGGCAAAGAGCTAAATGACCATGGAAGACATGGGTGACAGATTAAGTCAGAAATTAGAGAGTCTCACGGCCCAGATTGTCCAATGGCTGTGCCAATGACACACGCTGCCAATGCTGGGGTCCGGGAGAAGCGGGGGGCTCAGCTGAGAGGCACCCTAGCTTTGGCAGCTGGGTAGGAAGGTGTCAGCTTCTCAGTCGTCCCTGGTCAGCTCGCAAGGGGAGGACTAGGCTTCACGTTATTTTATTGCCCTGAAGACATTTCCACATGGATTTATACTTGTTATCCTCTGGGCCTCTTTGGCATTTCCCCCGAGCCCCTGCTAGGAGCCCCGGCTGGACCCCCTGTGAACCGGTCATAACAGAGAGCCAAGGTCCTTGAAGAACCGATGATGAACCCCTGCCCGGACCTACCCAAACCTCCCCTCTCCATCTCCCACCCACGTTCATGACCGATCAGCAATCCTCTTTCCTTGCAAACCCCAGGCTGAGCAATGGCAGCTGAGCTCACCCCATCAGCCCCAGTTGGCTCCCACACAGGTCCTTCAGAAGCGCTTGCACAGGAGAAACGAACATTAGCTCAGTTTTGGGGGGGGGGCGACATTAATAAACTGGAATGGATTCAGGAGCAGGTGATCAAGCTATACCCCAAAAGCCAAGTCACTGGAGGGAGGGTGGAAGCCTGGGGATGGACATCATTGGGTGTGATGAGATTTTTTTTTTAAAGATTGTATTTATTTCAGAGAGATAGAGAGAGAGAGCACGAGCAGGAGGAGGGGCAGATAGAGAAGCAGACCCCCTGCTGAGCAGGGAGCCCAAAGCAGGGCTTGATCCCAGGACTCTGAGATCATGATCTGAGTCGAAGGCGGACGCTTAACCGACCAAACCGCCCAGGAGCCCTGGGATGTGATGAGATTCTGACCACAGGAACTTACTTTGGAAGCTGACAGAGCCGCTACGTGGACGTGGAGTTTGTCTTCTGTGTGGCAGTGGAGGACAGAACTCAGCCAAAGAGGGAGTACTCACCAGGCAAGCATGGCTCAGTCCCAGACGGTCCTCTGGCGTTCAGAGCTGTCCAGCCTGCGGTTTACCTCCTCTGATGGTAGGCCCCGGCCACACCGGGACACAGACATCTGTGAAGCTCATCTCGGAAAACACCTGTTGAGACGGACGTGACCAATGGCAGTGAGACCCTCTCAGGCTTGGGGAGGCATGTCCACCTGGACCACTTCCTTGAGCTAAAGAGAAAGACTAACCAGGTATAATAAGAGGGGATGCCAGCCATGGGAACTGGCGTTTGGGAGCAAGTGCTACAGACCTGAGCGTCGAGCCTATGCTGGGGTTGGACCTTTGCTCTCTCGTCCGATAGCCCTTCAGAAGGTCACCGACTATTCCAGCTCTGGGGGCAGAGTCAGGCCTAGTGTAGAGAGGGGAAGATGAAGCTTTTAAAATATCCATTTCTGTGCTCTCCCCTCCACCAAACAGCATTGTGCATTATTAAACAGAACACCACACCTGAGCAGATCTTGCAGGCAGATGAAGTAGGTAACCTCAGCCCCACCACGCCAGGATCCCTCGGGTGGCAGAAATAGCGAGAGCCTCCATAGGTAACACTTCCTCCAGTGTTTGTTTTCAGATCATTAAATACTTAACAGAGGGAGAGACGAAAAGCCAAAGAGTTCCAAGCCACCGCTGATTAAGTATCAATCAGGAATTAAGACAGAACAAGTCTGAAATTGTAATGATCTTTTTTAAGAACAGGTCCGTGTCCACTTGATTTTTTTTTTCTCTTTTAATTTGCTTGGCAGGAAGCTGGACGCCTAAAGTACGTGGTTAAACACAGGACACCTGTCGTCCTTGCCTTTCCTGATGGGTATCACTCTCCTCGATTTACAGGCGAGGAGCCTGTGGCTCTCAGAGAGTGTGCGGCTACCCCCAAAGTCACAGGAATCAAGAATGTGCGCACATGAGGGGCCCAGGATTCCATCCCGGGGAAACTAACTCCACGTGGTAAGCACTACCCTCCCCCCCTCCTGGTGTACCTCACGGGCAGGCAAAGGAATCTGGGGAGACCTGACCTGCAACCACAGGACCTCAAATCCCATTCCCCTATGTAGCTGGCAAAGACCTGTGCTCGGGGGCAAAGCCAATGAATGACATTGGCTTACTGAGCTTCTACTGAGTTCTGAGTCTATGCTGCTCTGGCCGTCACCACGAGCAAGTCGAGTAGAAACCACTAGGAACACCTTTACTGATGAGAAAAAGACTGAGGCCTAGAGAGTGTAAGTAATCTGCCCAAGACACATGGATGGTAAGGTCTGGGCCCAATTCACAAACCCAGGCAGTGTGATTCCAGAATCCCCATGCTTAGCCTCTGCCCCCACAACCCCAACTACTGGGGAGGACAGCCAGCCCCTCCTGGCTGCAGACTGGGTGGCCAGCCTTCCATTTGTGTTCCCAAATAGCACTCTGAAGATGAGGAGATGACATTTGACACCAGCCCTCTCTAACTGGCTTCTAGAGGAATCAGTGCTCCCCGTGGTTCAGGAGTCAAAGGGTTAACTTGAACTCAACTCCCTTCCAAAGGAAATCTAGCAGAGGCCCTGTGTGGGGGTAGGTCCTGTGCCCGAGTCACTTTGGCACTTAATTGCTTATTATTCAATTGCTGTATTGGGGAGCACGAAGTGATCTACTGCAAAGTTATTAGCAAATTCCAGTTTTCAGGAAATAATTGCTGAATTCTCCCTCCCTGGGTTGAGTAATTCCTTCCAAGATGTTCAACGACATTAAGCATTTTCACCAGGGCCGCTAGCAGCTCTGTAATATGCAAATAAAGTAACTCTGTAATTACCAATAAAATGCTTACTGAAGTGACAAATTTTTACTCAGCAGTGAGTTGGGGGAAAAAATGGCATCATTTGTTTTTTAAGGATCCTTTAACCTTGTTAGTTGGCATTCATTTCCGTGCTGTTTTATGGTCATTTAAAAAGACAATGGAGCCAACAGGCCTCCCTGGATGGGGAGAAGGCCCTCCTGGGAGTCCCCTTTTCTGACTAGCCTTGCTCATTCTGTGGATGCATGGATGGCCCACTCTGTGTGCTGGGGGATCACGGGCACTCTGCGGACTTGCCCTGGGCCTCTCTGTACGTATGCTGGGAGTCTGGCTTTCAGCGGGGCTCCTGGCTGATCTTTCCACATGGGCAAATAGAGAGTGACCTCTCAGCAAAAAGCAGGTGCCAGAATGTTCCTCTTGAAGTCCACTCTGTTGTTTCTCTATTTTCAAGCCCTTTCTTGTACTCCAGACTTAACTGCATAAAGTTCAGCGGTTTGCTTGATCCCTCAAGGCCTTGCAGCATCGGCCAGGCAGGCCAGGCACTGGGCACAGGGAGTGCTCCAACTACCTCTCTCCAAGCCCATCCACGCCTCCCACGCAGCCTTGATTTCTTCATCTGTCAAATGGCGTCATGGTCAGCATAGGCTAGGTTATGCCACATTAACAACCAAGTCCAAAAATCTCAGGGGCTTAAAACAATCCAAATGTATTTATGCTCCCCATCCATCATGGGTCACCCTGATGATCTGCTCATTGTGCTCACGCCCCAAAGAGCAGGCTGATAAAGCTGTCACCTTCTCCATCACCATTGGCCTGTCACCATATTGGAGGGAAAATGGAACATTCTCCAACCTGGAGTGACGTGCTACTTCCTCTCACAAGTGGCCGGCCAGAACTGTGCCCGTGGCCCCATACCACCAAAAAGGCTCAGGAAGTGAAATTCTACTTTGCGCTCAGTGACAGGAATGCGTGACAAGGACTCCACCGACTACCACCAGGGCAGGTCTTCAGAACCTGTAGGGTTGATGCGAGTGCTAAGTGTGATCGTGCTTGTAGAGAGCTTAGCACCGCACCCGGCACACAGCAAGTACTGCGTGAGGAACTAATAGGTGCTCAGTGCATGCTTACTGGACAAACATTCCAGCATAACCCCCAGGAGTCTGCAAGAACCAGCACCCCCCTTACAAAGCCTTCAGAGGAAAAGAAACAATTGAACCCAGTTGGGGGGATGCTGCAATGTCAAGGGCTGACACTCTGGGAGGAGGAAAGGCACGAGTAAAGGCAGTGAATTTGAAAAGTAAGCTTGTGTACACGGAGAACAGGGACGAACCTCACTGGGGTAGAGTTTTTCAGTGAGGGTCCTACACTTGGTAGGGGTGTGGCCTCTAAGAGTAAGAAAAGGGGCTTCATTCTGAAGCCTCAGGTAACAGAAGCAATTCACAAATCAGAAAAATTCCTTTGTCGTGCGCTGCATCTAATTCTTGGCTTAGAAGTTTTTGCTGGCAAAGGAGGTTGGGGTTAGATGATCAAACACCTTGATCGGAAACCCAGACCCCAACGGGCAGCTGAGGCCCCCTGGCCCCAAGTCCAGCAGCCTCTCCACAGCCCCATGGAGTGGATGACCTGGTTTCTTCTCCCTCTTCTTGTTGCCAAAGTCTCCATTTCTGGGTGACCACGTTTGCCCCCGGGGAAAAGCCTTTCTCTTATATTTGCATTGGTAACTGCTCAAAGTCCCACTAAGGCCTTGGAAATGTGCCACCCACATCCCCACACACTGGTCCAATTGTGTGTGGCAAATGCCTCCCTTTTGAACTCTGGACCTTCTGGAGGAAGCAGTTTCAATAGGAATAACTCGGAATTCTCCCAGGCCTTGCCATCTGGGCGTCTGGAATGTAGCTTCCAGGATATATGGCCCTTTGAAGGAAACAAATTCAATCGGCGATTGTGCTTCCACTTAATATGCCTAAGGAGTGGTCTTGGACTCTTGCCAGGGCTTTTGGTTTTTCACTCAACAAACACTTACTGATCTTTTACTGTGCATTTGGCACTGGGCTGGGTGCAAGGGCAGGAAGGTGGGGAGAGTGGACACTTGAAAAAAACGACTTTGGCCAAATAGGATAAGGACCCTAATGGAGACAGGCATGAGGGATTATAGGGTGCAGCAAAGGGATGGGTGATTGCAGAAACTTAGGGGGAGCCCTGCACTTACTCCACAGTATTTCTGGACAATTCTAGAATGCATGCTGTGAAATGAGTGACCCAACTGAACAGACATTTTAATGGGGACCTGCCACTTGCCGGGCACAGAGCTAGGTGACTGAGGGACCCAAGACGGACGAGGCATAGTCCCTTCCCTCCCGTTGCTTGTTGTCCCTAAGCAGAGACTTAGGCTCGGCACAGATGTCTCTACCGTATGGCCCACCGGGAGGATACACACTACCTTAGAAAGCCCTGCTACAGTCCTTCAACTGGAAAGATCAAAATAGTCCCAAGAACTGACAGATGCCCGGGCAGGCTTCCTACAGGGGGTGGCAGGACTGGGGTTTGGGAGAGATGGAGGGGGGGTGCCGGGGGGGGCCTGTGGCACAAACGGGTAGGGTGACCACAGAGCCAGGACAAAGGCACAACCAGACACAGGGGTCCCAACTTGAACCCGGGTCTGTCTGAGACAGTGCGGGCTGAGCTGGTGTGATGGAGCGAGGTGAGACCTGACCTGCAGGCCTGAGGTCACCAACGCTGTCCCCACCAAAGACCTTGTGTCCAGCTGCCTCTAAGGATTCCATCTTTCGTCAGGCTTCTTCTACTGAATACATCGCATCTAAGAAACCATAATCCGTGTGTGTTTCCCACAGGCTGACCAGTGTTGGCTTATCTGAGATTATTCTAACCAAATGGGAAAAGAGTCACTCTAGTGCCCCAGATGCCAATCGTTCCCCATCGTCCTCAGGATAGAGTCCAGCATCCAAGGCCATTGGCCTCTGGGCCCCTCCCTGCTCTACTGTGCTTCGCCAAATAACTGTGATTGTTTAGACCCAGGTGTTTCCCTCTCAAGACCTCTGAGCACACCGCTCCCATGCATGGAAGTCTCTTACCCTTCCCCGCCTGCTTATCACCTGGCTTGTTGGGTTGGAACCTTCATTGTCTGAGCCCAGATCTAGGCCGGGTGCTGAGCTCTGATCACACGGTGTGGGCAGGCTCCGTCTGCTTGTCTGCATCCCCCAGGAGTCTGTGAACACCAGGGGCAGGGACTCCGCATCCAACCCCAAGTGGCCCACAATGGAGGTCAAGGAATGAGCGAGCCAGTGAGGAAGTGAATGTGATGTGTCATCTCAGGGTGACCCCTGGAGCCCCATCACAGCAAAAAGAATCATTCGTACCCACTTTTTGAAGGGTTGGAAAGAACCTACAGATTGCCAAGCAACTGTCGTCACAGCTACCAGACCAGGGACTCCCGGCATCACACGAGCGCGCCAGTAGGGATTTGGACCCAGAGCAGGACATGCTTTTCCGTGCCCCGCCACCCCGGCCCTGTCCAGCGTGCTGAGCCAATGCTGGAGCCTCAGGCGGTACCAACTCCTCCCGTGAATGTCTCACGTCGTTCCTGGTCCTCTCTCTTTCAGCATGTCTTGACCTTCTGACCCCAGACAGAAAGCAAGATCAGTGCTTGTGATCCCTCCGGAGATGACGTCCTTCCAATCCCCCACAGTTCAAACCCCATCCCTTAAGCTGTCAACGACAGCAGACCCCTGCTTCGGACAGGCTTGAAGAAAGGGCACAAAGAATAACATTGTCTGTCATTAAGTTGCTTCCATAGGAGCCCTAAGTGGGGTGAACGATGGGTTTGAAGGGGTCTCTGGGGCTGAGATGTTAAGGATGGTCTTTAAAAACTGCATACGGGGTTCCCGGGTCGTGCAGTCAGTTAAGTGGCCAACTCTTAGTTTTGGCTCAGGTCTGATCTCAGGGTCATGAGACGGAGCCCCATGCAGGTCGTTCTTCAGATTCTCTCTCCCTCTGCCCTTCCTGCTCGTGCCCTCTCACTCGCTCTCGCTCTCTCACGCAAATAAATAAATAAATCTTTAAAAAAAATAAATAAAGACTGTGTACATTTTTTGGCCCTCCTTTCTCGCCCCGTGCCAGTGTGAAGAGAGGCTGGAGGCAGCCTCGCTCCCTGTCCCATGGGGCCACCACCCACCAGTACATCTCATGCTTCAAGCCCCGGGTTCCCCCACTGTTGCTGGTGACTTTGGCTACCACTTACCCCATCGCTGAGCTGCGTGGTACTCACAGAATCTCACGGAAGCTCACTAAATCATCCTAAAAGGTGAGGGGAGCAGAGGGGCCATTGGGCCCAGGCCGGGAGAGCCAGAAGTGGGGGCTGTGGCTTCGGTCCTCTGGTTTGGCCCTCACAGTGGCACACAGGCCAAGCAGATGGGAGTATCGTCACCCAGGAACTCCAAAATGGTGCTCTCCGTTGCTGACAGTTAGGTTTGCCCGTGAATGTCAACGGTTCACAAAGGCGAATGAAGTCAACTGTCTCTGTGGCCAGCCATGCAACGCCATGGATAGCGGCTGGCCTCTGGGCAGAGCCCCCCCAGCCATGGGGGTAAGGATTAGAAGGGGCAATGAAAGAGAAAGAGCTCCTCCCTCCCACCGAGTCCCCCAACTTGCCTCTCTGTACCTCTAATCTTCCCCCTCCCCACGCCGCCAGGATCCACACTCATTCTCCAAACTCATTCGTTCACACCTAGTGAGCACTAGTCTGTGCCGCTTACCTAAGCCTGACAACTTGAAGAGGGCTTTATTATGATTCCCATTTTACAGAGAAGAAAACAGAGGCTTAGGGGCCCCCAAATGATCCAAGCTTGTGCTATCGGTGGGGGCTGGGTTCTGCCTCCCAGCTGTCTGCCTCTGAAGCCTCTTGGAGCCTCATTCTTATGGGGGGGCTCTGACCCCCTCCAGCCCTCAGTTATGCTGCTGGGGAGGAGGGGAGGAGGGGAGGAGGAACTCAAGAGCTTGGGATCCATTAGAAGGTTCCAGAATTCAGGGCTCCCCCCTGTTCCTCCTCAGACTTTTGCTCAGCCCCACGTCCCTCAGAGCCATCCCCTCAGTCCCACAGCTTCCATAGGGTTCCCCTCCCAGGCCCAGGAACACTTACCTCCATCTTACCTCCATCTCGGGGTGGGGCAAGGGCAGCCAGAGGACTAATTAACAGTCCACTGAGGACTTTGAAGATGAAAAGCAGTCTTCAAGTGGCAGCTTATTATCTGAAAGCTTCACACACGGAATAATGAAATTCCAGGTTCCAAATGGAGAGTAAAAATCCTTTAACAAGGTGATAAAGGGAGGCAGGCGGAGGGGAGGGAACAGGGCGGAGGGTGAGGACGTCCACTCTCACCTCCAAATGCACAGGCCTCAGCGGACCCCAGCAGTCTGAGGCGAAAAGCATGTGGCCAGGGTCAGCCTCAAGCTGGGAGGCCTCTTCCATTGCCAGCCGCTGTCCCTGCCAGCTACCTGAGATTCTGGAAGAGGAGAGAACCAGGCCTCCCCTGAGGGGCCCCAGGCCTGGGGAAGCCAGGATCCCCGGACCCTGAGGCCCAACAGTAGCTTTGAAAGGAGCCAGGTTGGGAGTGAGGAGCCCCAGTTTCTGGTGCTGGTCTGACACACTCACTCGGTTCCTGACCGTAGGTGGGTCCTGCCCTCTCTGCGCTGTGTGCCTTTGGAGGTGACCTGCACGGTCCCCATCTTGCTCCCACACAGGGATACCCTTTGCGCTGGGGCCCCGTGTGCCCAGCATTGGGGAGCCCCGAGTTGGAGCAGGGTAAGTGATCAACGACTACTGTTTAGCTGAGCAGCTCACTCTAGAGGCCCTTCTTAGTGCTGATTGTGTGGGGTTCTCGGACTTTCGGTGTTCGGTCAGTCCAGGTTCCCGCAGCTGGGAAGGAACAGCCCCCCTGTGCCCTCCTGGAGTTCCCTGACAATGTGGGCACCGCTGGAGACTGGAATGAAGCCCCCCACCTCCCACCCCAACCTCAGAAGAACGTGAGCAGCCATCTCCCTCAGAGACAGTGGGTTCCCTGAAGGCAGGGATCAGTCCCACTGACCTCTGGGCCCCCAGTGTCTGACACGGGAACAGGGTCACCCGCAAACATAAACTCTTGCTGTTAACAATCCAGTCACCAGTCATCCAGTTGAACTGGCGAAGTTATTAGATTGAAGGGATTCGGCGTAAGTCTCATCAAAAATTGAAACTTGGGGGGCACCTGGGTGGCTTAGTCATTAGGCATCTGCCTTTGGCTCAGGGCGTGATCCCGGCGTTCTGGGATCGAGCCCCACATCAGGCTCCTCCGCTAAGAGCCTGCTTCTCCCTCTCCCACTCCCCCTGCTTGTGTTCCCTCTCTCGCTGTCTCTCTCTGTCAAATAAATTAATAAAATCTTAAAAAAAAAATTGAGACTTGATTCCACGTGCTTTATTTGGCATATTACTCGACCTCTCTGAGCCTCGGTTTTCCTTACCTGTAAAATAGGGATGGTGATAGGACCCGCCTCAGGAGGTTGTTTTAAGGTTATAAGAGTTAATTCCTGGAAATTAGAGTGTTTCGTTATTATCACTCTTATTAATCCTTGGTTATCATCAGTTAGAAAGTTACGAATCGCTTTGCTTTTTTTGCTGCTACCTGGAGCTCCTTTAACCCCTTCACTACACAAGGGAGGGGACACAGGGAGAGTAGATGCCATTTAGACAGCCATTGTAACTTAAGCCCTGGAGCCCCAACAAGCTTGAAATCCAGAAAGATAGGTGCTGTTCTCCCTGTCTACAGATGAGAACACTGAGGCCCCCAAAACAAGGGGATTGTCTATGGTGACGAGGTTAGGCAGGGCAGAGCCCAGATCTGAGCATGGGGTAGAAATCATTTGCGCAGTGCAGAAATGTGCACTGAGCACCAGTGGACCAGGCCCCAGGGATAGGAAAGTGAAGAAGACAGACACGTCCCTTGTCCTCCTAGAGCTAATATTCTGGTAGACAGATGATGAGCCAGAAAAAAGTGAGGAAATGAATGAGTGTCACAGCTTGTGAGCAGGGCTCTGAAGAAAATAAAATCCTATGATCAAAACTAAAGAGGTTATTCAGAGAAGACTTCTCTGAGGACGTCTGGGCTGAGCCCTGGGAGACGAAAGGGGAAAGGAAGCCAGTGCCTTCCCATTGCTCCTGACTGCCTCACCACCAATTCTCGCTAAGGTGTGAATGATTAACTGCAGGTCCCAGCCTGGAAGCAAGATTTGTAAGCAGAAGGGCAGAGGGAATACGAGGGCAGTGTGGAAGCCCCAAGGGAGGACAGGAAGGATGAAACTAGCAGAGAGAGCTTGGAAAGGCAATGGAGCCTTGCAGAGGTAAGGACATGAGTTATAACTTTCAAAGGCTTTGCTAAAAACAGAAAGCTGGGCTTGGGGGCTCAGGGAGAAACTCCCATTGGTAAGAAGGAAGGATGCGTGCCTGAGTCCTCTCTATCCCAGAGACAGGTGGCAATTTGAGGCTATCAAGGCAGAAAAATGAAAATCATCTGTTCCTGTGAGGAGGGATGCAGGAAGACATCATTCCTAACCAGAGCAGACAGAGGGATCACTACACATAAGTCCCCCAAGAAGAATGACACCATGACTTTGCTTCTCACAGCTGGCACAACGAAGCTGGTCCCATGCACCACCCCACAACCTTAAAGACACCCTACTAGGTGTCCCACACTCTTCTCAGCTCTGAGGAGAGACAAGAGAAATAAGCCTGTAATAACAGGTATGGCCAGGCCCCAGGGAAGCAGAGACGGTCTCACTGAGGAAGCCCCATTTGCGCTGAGATCTGAGGTATCAAAGGGGAGGGAAGGGTGTTCCTGGTAAAAGGAACAGTATGTGTGCTGGTGTGCCACTAAATTTCCAATAACTGGAGCTGGTGGGAGGAGGGGGCAGCTGATTGGCAGTGTTTGCCCATCTCCGTGGTGTAAATACACTTGCCATGCATGATGTCGCTGAACGTGGGCAATCCAGACAGTGGAAGCTGGCTCCAGCCCATCGCTGCTGTGTGAGGCCTGAGGCAGGTGGACAGCCACTTGGCTGGTCGAAGGAACAGGAGCCAGCCAGGGGCACCTGAGGAGGCTGCTGGCCTTGGAGGGGGTGTGGGCTTTAGCTGGCAAGTGGCATGTGTAGACTGTGACCACGGGTCTCTGTTTCACCTTCCTGCCCCGACCCCTAGCCCCAGGGCTCTGCCAGGTGACATGCTGGGCCCAGAGTTCCTGGTGTTAGGTAACAAGAAAAGAATTAATTAGTCAGATCCCCAAAGAAGTAGTTTTGGGCTTTTTATCAGGTCAAAGGGGAGCAGGTGTGGGGTAAAGCATCTGACTCTTGATTCCAGCTCAGGTCCTGATCTCGGGCATGTGGGATCGAGCCGCACATCAGGCTCCGCGCTCAGTGTGAAGTCTGCTTGGGATTCTCTCTCTCCTTCTCCCTCTGCCCCTCCTCCTGCTCTCTCTCGCTCTCTCTCTCAAAATAAATAAATAAAATCTTTTAAAAAGAAAAGAAAAGGGGGAGCAGGTACTCTGTGACCATGGATGGGATCCCCCTGGAAGTGCCTGTTTCCCCTTCAATGGCAAGCCCGAGATCACAAACAAGCTGATGGTTCACCGGCCCTTTTGCCTGAGGAGGACCAGCTGGGCAGCCAAGCTAGGGGTGTGTGTGTTTGTGTGTGTGTTTGTGTGTGTGCACACGCACACGAGCGTGCTCTTGGTCCCAAGTGCTCTTGAACCATGGGGCATCTCTCCCACCCATTTAAGAACAAGCTAGAACAAGACAGAGGAGGACCAGGGGATGACAGGTAGGTAGAGAGCCATGCCAGCCCCAGCACCCTGGAAGATCAGCCACTCGCGGGAAGGAGGAGGAGGAGGAGGCTTGGAAAGGGCAGAAATGAGCAGAAGGGCCTTGAGCAAGGGAGAGGATGGGGGGAGTGCCCTTACTGCCCCACCCCTCATTCCAGAGCTGGCACCCTGCTTCTAGGCCATCCTAATCTTCTCAGTCTGAACCTAGCCTAAAATTCCTCTGTGCTCTGCCTATTCATCCCTTCCTCCCCCTGGCAAGCACTGATCTTGTTACTGTCTCCATAGTTCTGCCTTTTCCAGAATGTCTTATAGTTGGAATCATACAGTGTGTAGCCTTTTCAGATTGGCTTCTTCACTTACTAATATGCATTTAAGGTTTTTCCATGTCTTTTCCTGTCTTGATAGCTCATTTCTTTTTAGCACTGAGAAATATTCCATTGTCTGGATGTACCCCAGGTTTTTTATCCATTTACCTACTAAAGGATATCTTGCCAAGTTTTGGCAATTATGAATAAGGTTGCTATAAACATCTGTGTGCAGGTTTTGTGTGGACATAAGTTTCCAGCTACTTTGGGTAAATACCAAGGAGTGCAATTGCTAAATTATAGGGTAAGAGTATGTTTAGTTTTCCAAACCAAACTGTTTTCCAAAGGGACTGTATCATTTTTCATTCCCGCCGGCAATGAAGGAAGGGTTCCCCTTGCCCCACATTCTTGCCAGCATCTGGTATTGTCAGTGTTCTGGGTTTTGGCCACTCTAGGTGTGTGGTGGTATCTAGTCATTGTCTTAATTTGCATTTCCCTGATGCCATAGGATGTGGAACAACTTTTTATATGCCTTTGCCATCTGTATATCTTCTTTGATGAGGTGTCTGTTCAGATCTTTTGCCCATTTTTAGTGGGGTTGTTCATTTTCTTATTGTTGTATACTCTTCGTGTATTTTGGATAGCAATCCGTTATCAGAAAGGTCTTTGGGGGCGCCTGGGTGGCACAGCGGTTAAGTGTCTGCCTTCGGCTCAGGGCGTGATCCCGGCATTATGGGATCGAGCCCCAACATCAGGCTCCTCCGCTATGAGCCTGCTTCTTCCTCTCCCACTCCCCCTACTTGTGTTCCCTCTCTCGCTGGCTGTCTCTATCTCTGTCAAATAAATAAATAAATAAAATCTTAAAAAAAAAAAAAGAAAGAAAGGTTTTTGGCAAATATTTTCTTCCAGTTTGTGGCTTGTCTTCTCATTCTCTCGAGGAGTTAATTTTTTCGTTATTAGAGCAATGACTCACTGTGTATCCAGCATATCGATGATGAGGGTCAAAACAGGAGACAAGGATTCTTAATTCTATTCCTCTAAGGGTAACACTAATGACGCTAGTGACAGCCATTCCCATCTTTGGAACACTTGCCGTGTTCTGGGTGCTCGGCAATGGTCTCAGGTCCCCCGCAACGGTCTCAGGTCCCCCGGCCGCAGAACAGGCAGAGGATGATATCAATGTCCCCAGTTTACAGATGCTAACGAGGAGGCTCAGAGAAGCCAAGTGGCTAGACGTAGACGGCACACTCTAAAGTCCTGGGGCCAGTATTCAAACAGAGCGCGTTCAGCCGCATAGTTCTTGTCCCAGCGCAGGCACTTGGGGACTGTGCTGTTTCTGTCTTCAGCCTCCCCAGCGTCAAGAGGTTTAAATACGGTCCACGTCTCTGCTAACCAAGGCCTCTCAATTTTTGGCACCTTTTTTTTTTTTTCAACTTCAGGATCTCTCTGGGAATTGGGCATCCTTACAGAAGAACGAACTGAGGCTCTGAGCAGTTAAGTGACTTGCCCAAAGTCACACAGCCAACTGGAGTGTCTACAGCCACTTTTCAAGGATCCACCTTCTAGACTCCCACACCTCACAGTCTAGCTGTTTCTGCTACCTCGACTGGCCCCAGAAAAGCCACCCCAGCTGGATTGTTTTCTCTCAGGGCTGTGGCTAAATGGCCGATCCAATCATGGCCCTCCCCAATGACAGTCACTCCGTGGCTTCCATCGGTCCTGGGGAGGACCCCCGAACTCCCTGGCATGGCCCCCCAGGCTGCCAGCATCCTATCTCTTCTGCTTCTGAGGCATCACTCTCCACACATGCCCTTCTCAGCCGACTCAAACCACCTGCATCTGTTCCTTCTGGAGCCTCCAGGACTCTGCCCACGTTGCTCGTCTGCCCCACAGGCCTTTGTCCTCCTCCTTCACCCACAACTCCACCTGAGGCCGAGGCCAGAAGAAGTAGAGATGGCTCCTCTCCTCCAGCAGTTGGAGGAAGAGCTGCCCTTTATGGAGCACTGACTCTCAGCAAGAACAGCGCCAAGTGCTTTATTCAACTTCTACTCGATATCGTAACAATTCTATGGTAGGCATCGCTAGCCCCATTTTATGGAGGAGTAAACTGAGGCTTAAGAGAGTTTAAATACTTGTCTAAGGCCACATGGTGGGTAAATGGCAGAGGCAGGATTTACAACACTATCTAACTTCACATGCAAGGGCTTGACCCCATCACTGATTCCCACCCTCCCAAACCCTCCCCACCCCTACCCAAAATTGCTCTCATAGCACCCATGCATTTCTCCATGATCATACCTCATGGGGCTCTTTTTTAAATAGACTCTCATTATTTTTTTCCAGCAGTGTTAGGTTTGCAGAAAAATTGAGCGGGAAGTACGTACAATTCCGGTATATCCCCTCATCCCCGCCCCACCCAGTTTCTCCTATTGTTAATATCTTGCCTGAGTGTGATACATTTGTTACAACTGATGAGCCAATCCTGAGACTTCATTTAAACAAAAGTCTGTAATTTCACGAGGATCACTCTTGGTGATGTACATTCTATGGGTTTGGACAAATGTATAATGACATGTATCCACCGTTATAGTATCATTCAGAAGAGTGTCGCTGCCCTAAAATCCCCTGTGTTCCAGCAATTCATCCTTCCCTCCCTTCTAACTTCTGGCAAGCGCTGATCTTGTTATCGTCTCCATAGTTCTGCCTTTTCCTGAATGTCATATAGTTGGAATCATACAGTGTGTAGCCTTTTCAGATTGGCTTCTTCACTCAGTCCTATGCATTTAAGGTTCCTCCATGTCTTTTCATGGCTTCATAGCTCAGGTCTTTTTATCCCGGAATACTATTCCATGGTGTGGATATATCATAGTTTGTCTCTCCACTCACCCGCTGAAGGACATCGTAGTTCCAAGTTTTGGCAATTATGAATAATGCTGCGATAAACATCCGGGGGCAGGTTTTTGTGCGGATGTAGCTTTTCAATTCATTTGGATCCTTACCAGGGATAATGATTGCTATTTTCTCAAGGTGCTCTTTCACATGAGGTCCCCGACCCTCTTGCACCCCCGACTGAAGAACTTTGGGGAAGCAAAGAATGTACCTGGTACTCTCTGTCTCCAAGACTTCCGCGTAATAGGTCCTCAATAAATATTTGTTGAAACAAAAAACACAAGTAGGCAATCGTGTGTCTCAGATTTTCCAGGACACGTTAAGTCCCATATAATTTTATTCTTTGCAACCAAGGTCATTTATTATAAACACAGCCAAATTGGATATGGAAAATGCCTGCTTAAGGCTTTCCACGCTAAAACATTTCACAGGTCCATCTTTTTAAAGGTCCTTTGCCAGATGCTGACTCCAGCTTTGGGACTCCAGGTCCGCAACTGCTGGGGGTATGGTGAGAGGAGCACCCACTGGGCATCGGTCGTGTCCTCTCTGATCTTGCCTCGCCTCTTTCCCGCAAGGGCCTTGGTGTTCCCTTATGAAACAGACCCCGGGGGCAGGAACTACCTGACCTCTGGGTTGCTTCAAGCTGAGCTGTTCTAGGATTCCCCATCATATAAGCCACCCACCCCCACTCTCTGGGCGGGAACAGAACTGAGAAGGGGGGGGCGGGGTGTGTGTGTGAAGGCCAGGACTCACAGAAAGGGACCTCAGGCCCCAGCAACAGATAGGAGGTGGGTAGGAGCTCCCTTCTCTTTCTCACTGGGGATGCTCCTTTGTACCTTTTATCATTCTAAACCATTTAACATATTAATCATAAGAGCATTCCCTGGACACTTAACCACCTGCCAGACGGTAGGCTAGTGTTCTTACCAGATTGATTTAAATCTGACATAGCCCAATGATACAAGGATTGTTATCCACATTTCTAGATTCTGTCCACTCCACAAATATATACTGAGTGCATACCACAGGCCCTCGGAGACACTGTTTTAGGGCTATGGTGGTAAGCAAGGGAGCCAGAGTCCCTGGCCTCACGTAGCTGACCTTCCAGAACAGGAGACAAACAGTAAGCAATCAGCACAAGTGAACTTTAGGATTTTTTAGAAGGTGACCAAGCTACATAGAGAAAGCAGAGCAGGGAGGGGGGTCAGGAGTGGTACAGCACAGAGTGGGGCAGACTTTGCTATTAAATAGGATAGTCAGGGCGGGCCTGGTTCAGAAGGTGGCATTCTTAGCAACAATTTGAAGGGGGAGAGAGAGGCAGCCCAGTGGATATCTGGGAAGAGCACAAGGCATGTATCTGGAGAGGAGTAGTTGAGTAGAGTGAGTGGGGCAGAAAGGCAAGAAGGACTGACTGCTCGTGGAGGGCCTAGGGGTGGCACAGGGCATTGGGGGGGGGGACCCTGTAAGGACTCGGGCCTTTCACAGGGAGAAATGAACAGCAGAGTGACCTGATTCTCCTGACTTCTCTGTGAAGAGTACATTCTGGAAAGGGGGGTGGAAAAGTAGAGAGACAGAGGCCCACTACTGGGGCTACTACAGTCATCCAGCAGAGACTTGACAGAGGCTGGGACCTGCTGGTGACAGAGGAGGAGGTAACAAGAGGTGGGATTTGGGATCTATTTGCAAGGGGGAGCCATCATGAGTCCCTGAGCAAACTGTGGTTCACGTGAAAGATCCGGAGTGAAAGCCCTTCCCTGGCCCCGGGCTCAGGGACAGCTCTGCGGGTGGGCACACGGGCCGTGGGAGATTCCATGTCTGCTCCTTCCCCAGGTAGGATGGTGATACTGGTGCCACCCCAGGAGCAGAAAGTACCGCCTACACCTCCCCTTGCCCAGACTTCTTGGGCCCCAATCCAAGTTCCGCTCAGTATTATCATGGATGGGACAACGATGGGGCTTCCTACTACCCGCCCTGGAAACTGACCTCCCAGTCACCTGGCCCAGCATTCCAGTTAAAGAGGAAGTGGGCAGAACTGGGAGTGGAACTCTTACCCTCTCATCCCCGTGCTCTGTACTCTACCAGGAGCCGAGGCTGGCACAGGGGGTGGGGACAGAGAGCAGCGCAAGGGGGTCCTCTCAGCCTTACTGAAACAACTAGACATTGCCACATTTTTGCAAAATCTCTGCTTCACTGCAATTAATCCAGCATTTAATGAGCTCCTACTGTGTGCCCATCCACTGAGCTTGGTGGGGCTCATATATAGGATTATGACGCCAGCCTCTGGTGGGAGGGAACAGCACTGGCCATTGACTAGGAAGGTCAGGGTAGCTGAGTACTGTTCGGCACTTCTTAGCTACCTGACCATCGGCACCCCAGGAAACACTCCAGGCCTCCACGCATCAACTTTAAAATGGGGTCAATGGAATATATCCAAGAGAGCTATAAAGGAGCATGAACGTGAATACGCCTTGATAAACACTGCGCAAAGGTCAGGGCCTAGAGGGACAGACCCACACATGCCCAGCTAATCATAGGGCAGGACGCTCTGAAGTGAGGGCATCAGACACAATAAGGATGTCACTGGAGCCCGGGGGTGGGGGGGTGCTGCTGAGTCATTCTGACCTAGCTGGGGGACAGCGAGGGCTTCTCAGAAGAAAGGGCTTTGGAGAATGGATGGGATTCCATTAGCTCGAACAGAGCAGAAAGGGCATTCCAGGTAATGGGACCGCGTGGGCAAAGGCCAGGGGTGTGAAAGCACAGGGTGGCCTAGGGCTGCAAGGAGCTAGGGAAGGGTATTGAGCAGGGCAGTGGCAGAATCTGATTTGTCTTAGAGGTCACCCTGGCCCCCAGAGAGGACTAGAGTGGAGTTGCCATGGCCCAGCTGAGCAATACCGAGGCCGGAGCCAGCTGCACTGGGCAGAAGACAGGGGTAGACGCTGGTCCCCCCGCAGTCCAGTCCGGATCTGGCGGGAAAGGCAGATGGAGTGGGAAGCAGTGAAAGGGGGGTGGGTGGCCAGGCCAGGCTGAGCCAGCTGGCTGCCCATGCCCCTCCCCCCAGCCCCGCTCCTTCCCAGCCCAGCCCACTCCCACCCCCACCCCCTGGGAGCCCAGAGACCTGTTTGTTTTCCTTGTAAAGAGGGGAGCCCTGCCCTTTGTGAGATTTCTGCTGGGGAAGGAGCGAAATGTCTGCTTGCGCTGCTGCCTGGATTTCCAGCTATTGACACAGACTCTGACAATGAAAGCAAAGGCCAAGAGAGGCCGAGACAAGGTGGCTGATGAAAATGTTCTTCCCGGGGTGGCTCAGCCCGGCCCTGCGAAGGCTGGCTGGAAAACCCGGGAAGGAACCCTCTCTGCCGCCGGAGCCGCAGGCCCAGTTAGAGGGGGGGGCTCTGAAAATGGTTGGGGAGGCTCTGGAACCCCTTCCCCCCAATCCCACCTCCCTTAATAGCCGGGGCCACTAGCGTGACTGTAACTTCTTGGAGGCTCACTTTTCTTTCTAAAACAGGACGATGGTAGTGTTCCCGTCATGGGGTTTGTTATAGGTCAGATTCCCCGAAGAAGAGACTCTGAGCTGGAGCCTGGTTACAAGGTAAGATATAGGACACCCAGTGAAATTTGAGTTTTGGATAAACAATGAAGGATTTTTTTCTTAAGTAGAAGTATGCCCCATATCGTATTTGGGACACACTTCTACTAAAAAAAATTGTTGTTTAATAACCAGAATTCAAATTTAAATGGCTATGCCGCATGCTAACTTGCCAAATCTGACAACTGTAAAAGGGAGAATGTTCCAGGGCAGGGAGTGGGTGGGTATGGAGGAGTCCTCTCAGTGTCAGGGAAGCAGGAGGGGCAGAGGGAGAGGTTGAGTATAATGCTGTCACACAAAGGTCTCAGCTGACCTGGGGACTGGGGGGCACTCTGGAGTTGGCCTGGCCTTTCAGAGCAGCTCCAAACGGAGGCCAGGTAGGGCTCTGGGCCCTTATACTCCCACTTCCCACCTGTCGCTGGATCCTGGCTTTCCTGGAGGGGGTGTGACTCTTTGCAGGCCACGTGGCCCTGCTCTGCTGAGGGCAACTCCAGAGGGGACTCAGCTCAGCACAGGACGTCCCCCATACTCCCCGAGGTGGGGGCCCCGGAGCTCTAGTCCTGACGGGGATCCGGGCAGCAGCCCACCACAGCGACCATGACCTGGTTGTTAGCCAGTTCCATGAGACACCTAGCAGTCAGTGACTTTGGCGCCCTCCGAATGGACACCAGGTCACTCAGCCTGGCCTTCAAGCCCATTAACCAACCATCACTGCCCAAATTCTCTGCTCCATCCATCTCCCTCCGCTCCTTTTAGGGAGCGCCTTCCCAAATCAGGTCTGTTGATTTAGCATCTGGGCGAGAGTAGGGGGCACGTTCACAGTCCCCCTCCCGTGTTTGATGGCCAAATCTGCTCCCGCTCTCAATGCCGCAGATGCCAACCCATGGCATTCACCTTCAGTCTCCCTTTCCAAGGATTCCCAGGGCTGTCTGATTAACACTGACCTCCGGCATGCGGGCCCCTGGGGCTCCAGCCACCCTTCTTTCCCTGCCTCCCACTAACGTGGGACATATTTCAGAGAAGCTGGCTCGAGGAAGAAAAGCGTCTAAGCTCGGATGGAGATAAAGAGGCTGGGGGGGGGGCAGTTCTGAACACACGGAGACAAAGGGGTGCACGTACCCTCATTCATTGAGAATCACTAGCAGTCCGGGAAAGCTTGCTGCCAACCCTTGTGATCCCTCTTTGTTTCCACCACCACCCTGTGGGGAGACACTACTCATAGCCCCATTTTACAGATGAGGAAATGGAAGCTTAGCCAAAAGGAGGGTCTCGCCCAAGGTCCCACAGCAAGCAAAAAAAAAAAAAAACCAAACAAACAAAACAAACCAGGAGAATCGGGATTTCAACCCGCCTCTGTCTATCACCAACAGCACTTGAGCTCTGAACAGTAGTTAGAGAATGCTCTAGAGAACAGATGGCACAGATGGACCTGTTTGTGGTTAGGCTTGAGGGCCACGAGTCAGTGGATTTTCAGTCACCATTCTCGTGCAACAGGTCAACAGTAAGGAAAGACAAAACCACCCCAAAAGCCCAAGCCAGCCTGAGATTGGCACAGCCAGGGAAATTAGCAGGAACAAGGGGGAGCAGACTAGCCGGCATTCGGGAGCAGGAGCCCTTTAGTTCTGTGACACAGACAACATTCAATGAAAGGGATTCGTGTGTGAGACACCATTGGAAGGGCCAAGGGGAGAGAGGGTTGGGGGCTGACCCGTAGGAACCATGCCTACAACTCACTTGCCAGAAGGGCTGCCTCTTTTTTTTTTTTAATTGTGGTAAAAATCATATAACATAAAATTGACTGTCAACCATTTTTAAGTGTGTATTCAGTAGTGTTCAGTGTAGCCACATTGTTCGCAACAGGCCCCTAGAACTTTTTCATCTTACAACACTGAAACCCTATACCCATTGAACAACTCCTCTTTCCCTCCGCTCCCCCACACAGGCTCGGCAACCACCATTCTACTTTCTGTTTCTATGATTTTGACTACTTTACATACCTCGTGTAAGTGGAATCATACGGTATTGTCTTTTTGTGATGGACATATTTCACTTCGCATAATGTCCTCCAGTTTCCTCCGTATCGTAGCATGCGAAAGGATTTCCTTCTTTCTTAAGCATGAGTAATATTCCATTGCATGTAGAGTCCCCCCACTTTTTTTAAAGATTTATTTATTTATTTTAGGGTGAGGGTGTATGTGGGAGGGGGGCAGAGGGAGAGGGAGAGGGACTCTCAAGCAGACTCCATACCCAGCGTGGAGCCCGACCTGGGGTTCGATCCCAAGATCCTGAGATCGAAGCCAAGAGTTGGACACTTAACCGACTGAGCCACCAGGTGTCCCAAGACCACATTTTCTTTATCCATTCATCCATGAATCGATATTTGGGTTACTTTCACCTCTTGGCTATTGTGAATAATGCTGCATTGAACATGGCATGGGTGTGCAAATATCTCTTCGAGATTCTGCTTTCAATGTTTTTTGGTATATACCCAGAAACGGAATTGCTGGGTGATATGGTCATTCTATCTATAATTTCTACTTTTAATTTTTTGAGCAACCTCCGTACCGTTTTCCAGAGTGGCTGCACCATTTTGTACTCTCACCAACAGTGCACAAGGGTTCAACTTTTTCCACATCATGACCAACACTTATTTCCTTTCTTTTTTTGTTTTAATAATGGCCATTCTAATGGGGTTGAGGTGATATCTTCTTGTGGTTTTGATTTCCATTTCTTTAATGATTAATGACATTGAGCATCTTTTTATATGCTTGTTGGCCATTTGTATATCTTCTTTGGAGAAATATCTACTCTCAAGTCCTTTGCCCACTTTTTAATCCAGTTATTTGCTTTTTTTGTTGTTGAATTGTAGGAGTTCTTTACATAGCCTGGATATTATCCACTTATCATATGTGTAATTTTTTTTAAAAGATTTTATTTATTTATTTGAGAGAGAGAGCAGGGGGTGGAGCAGAGGGAGAGGGAGAAGCACATTCCGTGCTCAGCGCCGAGCCCAATATGGGGCCTGATCCCAGGACCCCGAGATCACGACCTGAGCCAAAACCAAGAGTCGGACGCTTAACCGACTGTGACACCCAGGCGCCCCCAGACTTAGGATTTGCAATGTTTTCTACCATTCCTTAGGCTGCCTTTTCACTCCTTTGATTGTTTCCTCTGAAGCGCAGGAGTTTTTAAGTTTGATATGATCCCATTTGTCTATTTTTGTTTTTATTGCCTGTACTTTCGGTGTCATATCCAATAAATCATTGCCAGATCCAATGTCATGAAGCTTTTTCCCTCCGTCTTCCTCTAGGAGTCTTGGGGAGAGCACTGCCTCTCTGGCACAGTTAGGAAGCTGGGGAAATGACTAACATCCAGAATACCTGCTGTCAGCAAGATTCAGAGTTAGAACGCCGCACCACCTCCCCTCCCTGCCCCGATCACCACAATTTACCCTTTGCATTTATGAAGCTAGTGACTAGACACTGGAATCTGGGTGCAGAGAAACCCACCATCTCCGTAGACACATCACCAGTGAGAAATAACTGGGGTAGCCAGAGGCGGTCTCTGCCATACGCCTGCTTGCCAGTCTTTCTTGGAAGCATCTCATCGTGGAACCATATTTTTGTTCAGGGTCCGAGCAGCGAAGGAGTCTAAAAGGGTGATGTTGAGCTGTCAGCCTCTGCAATGAAGGCCGATGCCCAGTAAGGAGGTTGGACTGGATGATGAGGGCGGACGGGGGGTGAGGTGGGGAGGAGGGGGGGCAAGGTAATAAATTAGATCATGTACCAGGAAGCTCCAGGCTCCCGCTTAGCAGCAAGCGGAACGCTATTATATACCTCGACCTTCCAGGCATGAAGATATGGTGGGTTGATGAGGCAGGCTGGAATTGGGTAGGGTGGCCCCATGGCCATGAGCACCGATTTCGCAGCTGGACAGGGCTGGTGTGGAATCCCACTTCCACCACGCGTGAGTTGTGTGACTTGAGCAGGTCACTGAGGGTTTTTTTTGGTTTTTTGTTGTTGTTTTTTTTTTTTTTTTATCTCTCTCTCTCTCTCTTTTTTCCCCTCCACTATAAAAGGAGTGTGGGGGGTGGGTAGCCCAGAATAATTTGCAGCTCTCCTTTGGGCTGCCGGGTCCATTTCTGACCTGAGTTTTAGTCTTCCCCCTCTAATAACCTGCCCTGGGAGGTGAGGATGGCCCTGGGCCTCTCGTTCCCCTTCCCCCCTGCAACATCTCACAAGAGCCAGTGGGACGCTGGCTCAGAGCTACAGGGCTCCCTGATTGTGATGATGGCACAAGGCCTTCTGCTCTCTGGCACCATCAGGCCCCTCCAGCCCCCACTTCTGAGCAGGAGAAAATGTTGTCGTCACAGCTGAGAGTGGACGGATGGATGTTACATAGTTCGGTAATCCCGAGACTTCTTTTTTGGCGCGAGAACCTCCCCCTTTTGTTGCCCCAAACAAAATATTTTGTAGAGCCTAACCTATAAAAGAGATAAAAAACTGGAGCCTGTCTGAGTAAAGTGACAGAGGGGATCCCTGGGGCCCTATGGAAACAGTGAATTCCAATGCCAAAAGGCCTAATTCTGTCCCAAACTCACTATTATTGGCTTGCGTTGTGGTGGACAAAACTGCTTAACTCTCTCTGGCCCTCAGTTCCTTCATCTATCAAATGGGGATAATTTCCCCGCTCTCTATGCTGTCTCTTGGCTATGAGTCCATAGATAGGAAAGTACTTTGAGCTAAAAACATAGAAGTAAGGGGGTGTTGGTTTTGTTTATAACTTGCGTCTGTGTGTGTGTGTGTGTGTGTGTGTGTGTGTGTGTATGTATATACACAGTTCTGCAAATTTTTTGCAGTTGGGGGTTAGTAGTGGCAGAATAAGTTGGACTTCTGGGCTTTCAAAATGAGTCTTTCTCGTAATTCTACTCCAACCTCAAAATCTGAAACGGTCTATCTGCTTGATTTCCTCCTTTCCTACACGGAAGCCCCCTTCCTCTTCCCCTGCCCCCCCATGTTCCCAGTATTCCAAGGTCTACCTGCAGCCTGGACCTCCAGTCTCCAACTCCCCCTTCTCCCAGCCCCCTCTTCCCTGCCCTGCACCACACTTCTTTGTTTGCTTCAGTCTCCCTCCAGCAGAAACCCCTTCCAGAAAGGGCACTCCCAAAGAAGCCAAAACATACACCATTTCTGGGTCACCTTTCCCCCCCTAATGCAGCTTCTCCTTCCACCTTGATGTCTTTCAGAGCCAGGCCTGTTTTCCAGTGTAACACAGATACTCAGCGGGCCCAGCCTTGTTGTCCCTGTTTGTAGAAGCTACCAGGGGATCCCAGGACCTTGTCTAGAGCCAGGCCCTCATAGACAGACTTTATTTATAATTGCAAATGCGCAGGGCAACCTTTACAATGGCTTAAACCCACACACAGTAGGATCCCAGAACTGCTTGGTTTTAATTACTTTCACATAGAGAGAGCACTGAGAACGGAGAAAAGAGAAGAGGGTCTGAAGACCCCGATAAAAAGGTTGGAGAGAGAGGGGCCGAGCTGCACAGCCACTCCCTCCCTTCCTGCACACCCGAGATTTTCCTTCTTGTATCTTAGTTTGTTCATCTGCAAATGGTGACGTAGGGAACTGTCGTGCTTGTTCAGATTACGGGAGGTAGACAGTGTTGTCCGCCCGCGGTCCTCAGCCAGCACCGGGGACACTGGGGACCAGATCATTCTTTGCTGTGGGGGCTGTTGTGGGCTCTGTAGGATGTTTAGGGGTGTGTCTGGCCTGTTCCTACTGATGCCAGGAGCACCCTGACCCCGAGTTGTGACAGCCGAAAATGTCTCCGCATACTGTCCATTGGCCCCTTGGGGGCAAAAACGCTCCCTGTTGAGAACCGCTGGTTCGTGCGAACACACCATGTTAAACAAATTCTTCACGATTGCCGCATGTATGTGACCAACATGCATCTATAAATTCATCTGCTGAAAGGACGGAAAGCTGAGAGCAGGTCTGGAAGTGAACGTCAAAGCTGTCAGGCAAAATCCCTCCCCCCCTTCCCCCCACCCCCGCCCACANCTTCCCCCCACCCCCACCAACAAAGTGCAGGTGTGCTCCGTGAGAGCCCTACCTTAATCATCCTGGCTAACCCCGAGCACTCCCCTCCACGGGCCTGGGTAATTCTTGCAGCATGGGCCTCACCCTTGTGAAGTCGGATGCATTAATACCAGCAAAATATTTCTTAATCTCCTAAGCCTCAGCTTTGAATCCTTAAAAAGGAAAGAAAGAAACAGCACAAATCTCTTAATTAGGACGCCCAATCACTTCGATAAATATTTACCCGGTTCCAGCATGAGGATGGAAACCCCGTGCTTTTAGTCAATAGAGGTCAGCAAAGTGCACCCTGGGAGCCGAGGGATGCCGTCCAGCCTGGCTTTGGATGGCGGCTTGGAGGATGCCTCTTGTAGTGACAGGTGAACAAACACATTCCGTGCCTACTCTGCATACCTGCTCCCGACAAAGTCCCAGGCAGACATGGGGGGCTCATCGTAAATCACCGTCTGGCTTCCTCAGCTTTCTGGAGAAAGCTGGTGGCCTCCTCTGCCAGTTGGGCCATCAAGCCAACCAAACTATCCCCCGCATTCTCTAGAGTGTCCCGGCTGAGCACCTTTGCCCCGATCTGGAGCTCTCCCCTTCTTCTCCACTTAGCCATGCTAGCAGCCATGCTCTAAAGGCAGCTTCCCTGACTGCCAACTCCATCCTTCTACCCAATGCTGCTTCCCTACGTAAACTCTATATACAGAGCTCTTGGGGCCCATGTGCAGCCTTGAAGGAAGTAGGAGCTGTCTGGCCTTGCGTACAGCCCAAAGGCAAGGGCTTCCCTTAGATTTTGGTACCTCCGAAGGGGTCTTGCGTAGAGTAAACTTTCTGTCAATTCTCGCCAGGTAAGCAATCAGATGCCACTATTCCATTCCCATTTTACAGATGGGGAAACTGAGACCCTGAGAGTTTCAGGGTCTTGCCCAGGATCATGCAGATCTTCAGGCTTCCTGATACTCAGGCTGGAGCCTTCAGAGACAGATGCCCTTGGAGCCTGAGATGGAATTAGGGACGAGGGCAGAGGTCTTCAGGAAGCAAGCTTTTAGCTCCCTTCCTCAGGGAGCAAAGGCACCTTGTCAGGCGGCAAAACACAGAAAGGATCCAAGAAGCAGAAAGCACCCTGGTGCAGGTTGAGGGAGAGGGGAGGGTTTCTGTTCGAACTCTTGGCTCATCTTGGCCTCTTCTACCCACTGGACCTTCTGTCCATCCTTGTGGACTGGGGTCAAGCTCCGCCCTTCCCGGAAGTCCTCTGAGAACACCCCGCCCCTTCACAACTCCTGTTCTCCCACAGAACCAGACTGCACAGTTACATGTTGATGCTTCATTGCCTTGCCTTATCTGCTTAGAAATGCTAAGGACTCCACTGCTGTTGGAGTCAGATTTCTCTGCTTGCGTTCCCCCCACCCCACACACATCCCCCCTAAGGCATGCCTTTGAATTGCTCCCTGGTCCTCCCCCACAGACACACCCCTTAGGGGGCCTTGGGCAGTAGGGATCTCCAAAGTCACCTGCTGGCCAAGATAAAGAATGGGAATTCCAGAGAGGGAGGGGACCACCCAATAAAGTCAGGAGGGCATTGGGGGAGCTCAGGGGAAGGGAACTGGGTGTCTCCACTCGGGCATGCTTACTGCCTGGTTTGCTCCCCTCAAGAGCCCTGACGCTAGACCTTACTGTCTCTGCAGACACCCAGAAAATGCACAAGGACTTGAATCACTCTGTGGTTCTCCATCATCATCGTGGCCGCCATAGCTGTATTGATGATCACTTCATGAGCTGGGTTCGGTACTAAGTACATCGCGTGCATTTTCTCCATCGATCTTTCAAACAATCCTCTGCAGTAGACAAGATTATAATCTCCACTACAGACGAGGACATGGAGCCTCTGCACGATTATATAAGTCCCCAAGGTCCCATAACTTGGACCAGCCAGAGAATTGGAAGAGGGCTTGGGAGACCCTGGGAAGTCCCTCCCCCCCAATCTCTCAGAGCTCAGTCCCCTTCCCTGAAATGAAGTGGCTCCCAGATGCGCTCTATAGGGGCTCTCTCTGGGACTTCCTGGGGCCCTGCAAGTGTCCTGTGGTGTGTCCCGAAGCCTGATCTGCATTGCCAAGAAAGCCAAGCTCCTAGAGCCAGTGGCGGGTGGTGGTGAAGACTACAGAGCTGAATTGCCCAGGTTCAAATCTGACAGCCACTGAAGTGACCTTAGGCAAGTCACTGTACCACAGTGTGTCACTTGCCCCCCTGTAAGATAGGAGTACCCTGATAGCACCCACTTCATTCACTGTGAAAGGATTAAGTGTGTTAATATTTGTCAAGTGCTTAGAACAGTGTCTGGCACAAAGTAAGCACTATGTAAGAGTTTGTTAAATAAATAAAAATTCTCTTTCCTCTTGCTCTATGGCCAGGTGCTTGCTTGTGGAGGAAGGCCTGGGATGCCTGCGGGTGGGGGAAGGGGCCTTAGCAATGGAGCCAAAGGCCAATAATCAGAGGAGCCTGACAAAATCAACCAAAGGGAGGCTGGTAAAGGAGATTTTTCTTTCTTTGCAGCAGTCCAAAGGAGAGGTCTTAAAAAAAAAAAAAATCAAAGTCAGTGGAGGCAGTAGAAGGGATGACAGGGAGAGGTTCAAAACTCCACCCATGGCACTGGGATCAGTTCCTCAAATAGGAGGCCACAGCCTAGTGGCTGACCTGAGCCAGACCCTTTAATTTCTGAGAAAGGGAGAAAACATATATTAAAACTCTCTCTGAAGTGTTTGACAATTATCTGGCAAGAACCAGAACAGCAGCTCTTGGAGCTGGCCAACAGCTGCCCACCAACCACCCGGCACCCCAAATGAGGGGCTGGGGAGACTCTGTTCGGCAAATCCAGGCCGGGCTTTCTGTCTCACCCGGGTGACTTTTTTTTTTTTTTAATGTGCCAGGAATTCCTCTCCCACGTGGGGTGGACTCCGAGGTACTCAATTAAGCAGCCAATGAAAAGTCAGCTCTCCGGTAGCAAATGACCCTGACACTTCTTGTAACATAAACAGTTGAAACGTTTCCAATTAGAACTGGAGACAGAGACGTTTGAACTCTTTCTCTCCACTCCCCTCCTTCTTTAAAAATAATTGTCAAGCGCTTTGGACATGGTGTTGTATACATGTTTTTTTATTTTCTCTTTCTCGAGCATAAAAGAAATGTATATTTCTCCTTGTTTTTTTCTAATTTGTGGGGTGTTGCGCGGGTGGGGGTAGAGCGGTGGCAAGCCTAAGGGGGTGCTGGCCTGGTTACTTACCTCCCTCCCCTCTTCCTGTTCTGGGCTCCGGAGAGCTGGGAGTGAGGCTGGGTGCGCAGCGAGTAGGATTCTGGAGGCGGGCGAGCTGGGCCTGTGACCCTACAGCCTGACCCTCAGAAAGGGCTGCTAATGAATGAAACAGTGAATGAATAGGAATGAATCAATGCCTTTCCTTCGGCAAATGCTTGCACGGATCCTCCTCCCGCAAGCAAAGAGGCACTTGAGCTGGCTGTCCTGGATTCGAATCCTGAAGCTTCCGTTCAGCTTGGGGCAAATTCGGAGCATTCACAGCCTCTCTTTTTTACTCTATAAAATGGGGCTACTAGCCAGGCAGCTTCCCCCTACGGCGTGAGGTGAGGACGAAGAGAGTTCTCGCTTAGGTAACAGAGTCCTGCCTCGTGCATAGCAAGCGCTCTAGTGCCCTAACCATTCTTGACTGCGAGGCGGGCCCTCTAGCTGCGCCCTGCCGAGGAGGCGGCGCTCTGCAAAACCAAGTCCGTCTGTGCAGCCGCTCACTCCTCCAAGGTGCGGCGCCCCGCGAAGGCGCTGGGGCTCACAGGTGAACTGGAGGGGAGTCCGCCCTGTGGGAGTGTCCAGGCTGGTGGGGTCTCCCGGATCGCCGACGTCGTGTAAGAACCGTGCTTAAGCCGGGGACAGAGCTGCTGGGCTCTTCGGTCCGCAATCCGAGTAGACCTGACCTGGGGGCCGGGAGTACTCGGCCGACTGCGGGCGGGCGCATCGGAGCCAGTCCGGAATGAGATCGAGAAAGGGAGGCCGGACGAGGCGCATCTTGAAGGCATTGTGTTTAATAAATCCAGGCGAGACGCACACCCGCTACTTCCCCCTCCTCTTGGCTCCCAAATCGAGACCTGCTGTGGGATCCCCAGTTTACGGGGTCTTAAAACCCCCTCCACTTTGATTAGCAGCTTCAAAGAGCTCCCTTTAAAGTTTGCCCCCTCCCTGCCCCCACCTTCCCTTTTACAGGCCACCCCTCCCCCATCTCTCCTTCTAGACTTCTGGACGACAACAACAAAACACGACGCAAGTTTGGGGCGGGGAGGGGAGGGGAGGGAGAAATCTTCAGGTTTCCTCCTAAACGTGGGCCGTAGAAATTACCTGTTTCAGGCGTGCGCAGGAGTCAGAGAATCGTGGATTTTAGGGGTTTTTTTCTTTCTTTTTCCCTTTTTTTTTCTTTTTTTTTTCTTTTTTGGTTTGTGTGTGTTTTTTACCTTTTATTATTTAAATTGATACGTTTCATTACTAGGGAGAAAAATAAAATATTCCTTTGATACACAAAATCAAATTGATATTTAGCCTCTGCTTACTTTTTTATGCATGGCTCCTTTATACCACATGGTAGTGACAGATTGTTTGAGCTGGAAGGAAAAGCCATTCAAAGCTAATTAAGCAGCCATTCCAAGCACTATTTGCAAGCGGGAGGCTCAGAAGCCTCGGCATTTGTCAGCGCTCCCCCACCCCTCGTGGTTTTGACTGACAGCTCTGGCCGCGGACTGACAGCTCCCCGCAGTTTCGCCAATCAGGAACGGAGAGCCCCCTTAGCGGTCTCTGATTGGTCTTCCGGGCCCGGCTCGGGGGCGGGGTCGACGGCACCCACGTGGGGGCAGGAGCGAGAAAGGGGCGGGGCGGGTAGGAAACGGGTGCGCCCACCCGTGACGTAAGGGGGAGGGCAGAGAAGGGGGAGGGGAAAAGGAAGCTCCAAAGAGGAGCCATTTTGTGTCTAATGAATGCTGCGGCCAGATGCTCGCATCTGTCGAGCTGGGCTTCTCCCTACCCCCCCCTTCGGTGCGCGCCGTACACGATTTATGTTTTTATTTAGGAAAATAAATAAATGAAGAGAGGAGCGCGGTTCAGGGCTGGCGGCCGGAGCGGGCGCTGGGAGGTTCAACTCTGAGGCGGGCGCTCACGTGTAACTCCCTGCGCACCGGCCTCCGAGCGCCCGCTCGCTCTCAGCTCCTCATTAAGATGCAAGAGCGAACTCCAGATCCTAATGAGGGGAAAATATAGATCCGGGGGCGCGCGGCCCGCTCGCTCGCGCCCGCCACCGGCCACGGGATGCGTGCGCTCTCATGTAGATGTCGGGGAAGGGCCAGCACCCACCCCCCGGGGCCCGTCCACCCTGCGGTGCCCGCGGGGGTCCGGGGCGCGACCGCGCCCCCACTCCCCCCAACCGGGCCCGTCTGCCCTGACGTAACCCCGAGCGGCAGATCGAGGCTACCGGTTTGCGGGCAAACTGGCCCCTGGAGTCCAGTGGCCTGTGCGACCGCGCGGGGAGTCCCGGGGGCGCGGCGGCGGGGTTGCGAGAGGAGCGCAGGGGGGGCGATCGAACGCCTGCGCGTCCCGGGGCGCCGAGGCAGGCGGCCGAGACACCCACGGGCCGGCACGCGCGCCCCTCCGCAGGCTTCCGCCGACGCGGTGACACCGCCGCGAGCAGGCCTGGTAAACCGGGTGGGAACGGGGAGCTACCGGGCCGGGGCAGAGCAGGGCCGCCTCCCCATCCCCTCCTCCGCTCCCCTGGCCCCAGCGCGCGGTGAGGAGCCGCGGGAAGGAGCCCCGAATGGGGAAAGCGCGAACTGGGCCGGTTGTCCGCCAGCAGCCGGCCCTTCCGTCTGCGCTGCCCGCCAAGCAAGAGTTCCTCAGACTTCTCTAAGGCAGCCGCCGCACATCAAAGACGCTGTTTATTTGGCTTTCTGAAAAGGACAAATGAACAAAGGAGAAAAGCTGGGGGCCAGTGGGGGGTGGGGGGGTGGGTAGGAGAAGGGGTAAAGAAAGGGGCGCCCTCAGTTCCCAACAAATTTTTTAAGGTGGGAGGCAACTTTGGGACCCACCATTTTATCAGTCTTAAATCTTGCGAAGTGAAAACACTGAAGTGACAAAGTGATTCTGTTTGTTTTATAGTATTTAATTGGGCTGCTTTGCAGACCTAATGAGATTCGAGGGAGGAATCGTTCGCCGCCACTGCAGAATAAACTGATACATTACTACCAGCCACAGGTTTTGAGGACCGTACAGCTTGTCTTTTTTTCTTTTGTTGTTATTTCTCTGTTTCCTCTCTTTCCCCCTCCCGCCAAATAATTATTTGCTAGTAGATCGTGGTGGGGGGCAGGAAAGAGAGAGGCGGGGGAAAAAAAGTCTAGCAGCCCAGGACTATAATATATATCTATTTATTATATGTCTTTCGGTTAATTCCTGATCTGAGGAGCGCTGTTTTTCACTCCCATGCGAAAGTCACCAGCGGGTAGGGCCTGATTGCTACTTTTCATGCATAGTTTTAGACACAAGAGGGCATTGTGACGTCGCGCCCGGCGGCGCCCAGTCGCAGGCCGAGGCCGATAGCCCCACGTGGGGGCCCCGCGCTCCCATTGGCCAGCGCCGGGCGAAGCTGCCACATTATTTTGTTACTTTTCAGTCCCTATTTGGAACTGCTCTCGCGGCAGTTCAGACCTCGTGCTCGTCCCCCTCGCCTGTCTGTGTGTGGTATCCGCAGGTCCGGGGCACTTTTTTGGCTGTGTGTGTGTTTAGGGTGTGTATTTGGGGGGTTTGTCGGGGCGCGGAGAGGAGAGCCGGGCCGAGGGGAAGGAAGGAAGCCGCAGAGCTCCCCGGTCTCGGGCTGCGCTCTTCTGCCTGTGCGCTCCGAGGCGGTGGCGGCGGCGCCGAGCGCTCCTCGCTGAGGACGCGGCGCTGGAGCTGGAAGCAGCGAGGACCCCTTTGCGGAGGGAGGCTTCCTGTGCCCGCTGGAGTTACGATGCCAGGGCGGCTGATTTGCACCTACTGAGCCTGGAGTTTCCTCCTCGGCCCTGGGAAGGGCTTGCAGCGGCGGCGGCGGCGGCAGTAGCAGACGGAACAGCAGGCTCTCCTCTCCGAGGGGGGGCGTCGAAGCGCCCGCGCCGGGCTCCCGCCCTCACCCTCCGGCGCTCCTGCGGCCCCCAGCCGCCACCTCGGTGCTTGCCTCCTTCCTCTTCTCCCGGAGCGCCGCCTCTGGGATTGGACCCGCACGCCCCGGATGCTGGGGCTGCCTCGGCGCGCCCCCCTCACTGCGCGAGGCGCTGAGTGATCCCGGAGGGGGCCCGCAGTCGCCCCAGGAGGGGACCCCGGCCTCGGGACCCCGTGCCGGAGCCACCGGGGATACGACAATGTCCGCGCAGCCCCCGGCTCTGACGCGCTCCACGCAGCGGGGGGAAGGCGGCCGGCCGCAGCCCGCCGAGCCCTAGGCGCACAAAGCCCGCGCCCGGCGCCCGGCCTCGGCGCCCGCCGACGACTTTGCCGCCTGCTCCGCAGCTCTTTGTCTCCACTTGGGGCGGGCGCCCGACTCTGGGATTTCGCTGCGAGAGCGGGCTGGGGGGGCCGGGGGCGAGCTCTCGGTTTCCCGGCCGCCCCCCGCTGGGGCTTGGCTCCCCCCTCCCCCGCACCTCCCCGGCCCGAGCTTTCGGCGCTTCCACGCTCTCGGAATCACGACCCCTCCCTGCCATGTATCCGCAAGGCAGACATCCGGTGAGTAATTGCAACTCGGTTTATTTAAGCATCTATCATGGCAGGGTAAACGAGGCAGTTTATCTGGCACCTCCATTTTGCTTGTTGCTACCTTTATGGTGTGTGTGTGTGTGTGTGTGTTTGTGTGTGTGCGTGTGCGCGCGCGCGCTCACACAAAGGGGATGGAGATTGGGGGGGGCGCCGTTGAGAGAGGAGGTTAATTCCGCCCGAGTGGCGTGGGGGGCTGCCTGTGTTCCAGCCGAACTGTTTGTTTTCACTCTGTCCCCCGCCCCCCTCCCAAATCTCCCTACTCACCCGGCTGTCTCCCAGTCCCTGTCTTACTTGGGAATGGGAGTCCATTCGTGCAAGGGATGCAAGCCCTGGCCGCTAATGGGGAGGGATTTGGGGCGCCCCCACTCCCGCCCCGACGGGCAGCTAAGAAACTTGCTGGGAATGTTCTGGCTGTGAGGGTGGCCTCCCGGGTTGGGCGGGGGTAGCCGGCAGAAGCCGCCGAGAGGCTGGGGCAGCCTGGAGCCAGGTCTGACGCCCCCGCCCCCTCCCCTGTCTTGTCCTCCCGGGCTCCAGGCTCCCCATCAACCCGGGCAGCCGGGATTTAAATTCACGGTGGCTGAGTCTTGTGACAGGATCAAAGACGAATTCCAGTTCCTGCAAGCTCAATATCACAGGTAAGGCCGGCGGGGGCCGCCCCGGGGCCGGCGGGGAGGGGCGTCCCCGCCGCGACTCCTGCCACCCCCCGCGGGGACGGTGGGGGCTCCCGACCCGGGGCGGCGGGGCAGCCGGGGCCTCAGCCTTTTGTTTCCCCTTTCCGAACGCGGCGCCTTAACCCTTTGCTGCCCGCCGCCTCCCGGCTCCCCGTGCCGCCCGCGGAGCCCGCGGGGTGAGGGTCGGGGTCGCGGCAGGTTCGCTCCGGGTTCCGGGGGTCGCGAGCTGGGCCCCCCTTCTTGCCCCCCGCGGCCCCGAGAAGTCCACGCGCTCGGCCGCGGGAAGTTTCAAGTTGTTTCGCTCTCCTCCCCGCGGCGGGGGCCCGAGCCCCCTCCGCCCCGAGGCTGCGGGATGACCGGGGTACTCCCGGGGGCGTCAGGAAGGGGAAAAATGGCTCGCGGAGGCCCTGGCGCTGGAGCCTCGGAGGAGGCCGCGCGGGCACCAGGCCTGAGCCGGCTCCTCCTGCCCTCGCAGCCTCAAAGTGGAGTACGACAAGCTGGCGAACGAGAAGACGGAGATGCAGCGCCATTACGTGATGGTGAGAGGCGGCCGCGGGCCGGGGGCGGGGGGGGGGCCCGGGACCCTGAAGCGGGGGCCCCCGCATGCCGCGGCCAGCCCGCCGCAGGGCAGCCCTGGGAGCCGGTGTCGTCCGAGTGTGCCCCGACCCTCCACCAGCAACCCCCCCCCCCNNNCCCCCCCCACCCCGTTCTTAGCCCGGGCCACTTGCAGGAGGGTGGGTGAGAGGAGGGGCAGAAAGAGAAACCCAAGTCCAGGCGGGGCGCTTGAGCGCTACCTCTTTGCCCCTTTCATTTGTGTTTTCAAGGTTTCCCAGAGGGCTGGTTGCCCTGTCTTGGCTAGTAAGATAGGATTGGATCAGCCCACGTCAGGGTTGGATAAAATCTCTTTTAGAGACCTCCTGGGAGTGTTTGGAAACTTCGCTGCTTTGCAGCCCTGGGATCTAGCCAGAGTAGGACAGAAGCCCTCTCCCCCTCCCCCCTGCCTCCCCTTGGGTTTTGTGAGCCTGGAGGAGCCTTGTAAAGCCCTCTGCCTCCATTCCCCTCCCTCCTCAGGGATACCCCAGCTGAGAATCTTGTCAGCCTTGGGGCAGTAGGTAGACTCTTCGCCCTTTTCCCAGCGTCTGTTCCAGTGAGTTTCAATCTTGTGTTTGTGAGAGGACACGCAAGGCACTTAAGCGCCCTCCCTGCACTGCTTTCCACATAAGAGGCCTTCGACACATTGCTAAATAACTCTCAGAGGACAAGAGGGTCCCAGTGTACACACGATTCCCTGTTGAACCCGAACCTTGTATAAACAGGATATATGGCACATGCGATGCTTGTGGGAGGGAGGGCCCAGCTCTTCGCATTACTGCGTATATGATGGTCTATGGAGATGAGAACCCCACTCGCCCCTCGCAGCTCTTAAAACCCTCTCTGTAGCTGGCTTGGGGGTTTGGGTTGAACATCTTGAGCAGACCTTATCATAAAAGTATGGCTTGGCCAGAAACCTGCCCCAAAAGCTGATTTTGGAAAGTGAACAGATCAAGTGTGTTGCCCGTTAATGGCCCATTCTTTTTACTTTTAGTACTATGAGATGTCCTATGGCCTGAACATTGAAATGCACAAGCAGGTAAGCGCTTTTCTACTTAAAAAATCTATCTGATGGTTAAAAACATACAAATACATGGGTTTCTGATAGGCCCTCCTGTTTGAAAATGAGCCTGGTCCTTCTGTTCTTCCTCCTCGAAGAACGAATGGAGCCAGTCTCCCAAATGCAGGGTCTGAAGCGTTGCTGATTTCTTGGACATGTTGAGCTTTTAGTAATTGAGCTTGTGAAATTAGTCCTGGTCTTGGATCTTGGTGGAAGATAAAGGAGCAAAGGGCAAGTTGTACCTTCAGGATCTGCTTTACAAACTCCTGAAACCCGGAGGGGAGCTGGCTGGCCGCTTTTAAATGTTTTAATGTAAAATTCTCAAGAGGAAACGCAGGAGGGATATGTGTGTGTGTGTGTGTGTGCGCGCGCGCGCAAAAAATTGATGTTCTGCCTTGATAAGATTAAACTTCAAGAGTCTTAAAAGCCAGGCTGAGCTGTCAGAATTGAAGGGCACAAGCCACTAACTGCTGAAATATATGAATCCAGGATGAACTGCAGCCGAAATGCCTTACAATTCTGAGGCCGCTTTCTCCTCTCTATCTTAATTTGAAGGCAGCCGGGTTCCCATTTTACAGAGAAGGAAGCCGGAGCGGAGAGGCGGAGTAACTTGCCCAGGGGCAGCCTCGCCAGGACTTTTTGAGATGGCTGGTAGTTGAGCTCAGCTTTGAAATCCTGAAGTCAAACCAGTTGAACTAGTGTGCTGTTGTTTGATGGATATGTAAACTACCTCGTATTGTCACTCTTCTAATAACAGTATACCTCAAACCGAGCAAATACAAACAGCCTTTATCTCCGTGCATATCAGTAACTAGTCCCGGGTGCTAGGCTGGGCTGTGGGAGAGGCCTGTTTGTGTATTTGTGTTCCAAGGAGAGGCTGCCTGTAATTTGGCTTGGCCAGCGATTAGAAGTGACTTGGCACGAATAAATGGCGCAGGCCGGTTGTTCTTTTTAACAATTGGTGTTCTTGAAATCTCAGAAAGCTGTTGACTCATTCTAGCCTTTGGTGACCGTGACTTGAATGGATTTTCTGCCTTAAATGAACAGTCGTTTACAAGGGCTAAATTTTGTTTTTTCAGGGGGCAGGGACCCGGGCAGGTGAGAAGGGCAGGTGACCCAGGAATGCTTGTAGATTGCCGCCTGCTCCAGCGGCTTCCTATGGAGCCTTTTGAATCTGTGGTTTCCTTTCTGTACTGGAGGAGCCCCGTGTTGGGTGGAGGGCGGCCAGAAAGGGGCCTGAGTTTATGGAGCATTGTGGGAAGCCAGTCTGTGGCTTCCTGAGGGATTATGAGCTCCTTAGGAAGGCACAGAAAGGCTACCAGGTTTTTACTTTTTGACTCACAGAAATCATAAGCAGACATGGCTTTGTCCATAGAGATGTTTCTCTTCTAAAGAATGAACTGGAGACAGGTTCTGCCCAACTTTAGGTGGGACTGGCTGGGTCTGACTGGTCCAGTTAGAATGCATGCCGTGGACCTGGGGTCCCAGGTGTTCAAGGACCTGGAGGTGTTATGCAAGATGCCACCTCCTCCCTTTCTCCGCCCCCTCTTTTTTTTTTTCCCCCCTCACTGCTCAGTATCTTGGGTGTGTTTAAAGAGGGTAATTGCACCCAGGTTTAAAATTTATAGCAACAGTTATTCTAAGAGCTTCGTAATTAAGGTGTAATACGTCGTTGCATGTTGAGGTCTGCATGGGTGGTGTTCCCCACGTCTGTGAGTGAATGGTTCTTTGGCACAAAGAATTCACCTTGGCTGGTGGAGCAAAGGTGTTCCCGGAGTCTGGGGGACTCTGAATTCTGGAAGAGTTAACCGTCTTAACGCCTTTGGTGGTGGCGCTGGCATCAAGAGCAGCTGTGTGCATCTGGGACCCTCTGGCTAGTCCCCAGCCGGGGCTCTTAGGGGGAGAATGCCTGAGGTTTGGCGACACGGTCTCCTGCAATCCTCCCAGATGCCAGAGGCAGACAGATGGGATTCTTTGCGCCCTTTGGATAGGCCAGGAAACTGAGGCTTCGTGGAGGCCAGTGGGGCAGAGCTGGGACTCCAGTCCAGGCCTCTGGATTCCCCCACTGGGCACTTTGACCCCGTTTGCCACTCACCTTTGCCTTCCAGCCAGTTCCCCTTGGCTTCCCAGCATGAATGAGTGTGCTCTGAGTGCCAGGGCCTTTGCAGGGTTTAGGGCACTGTCTTGAGTTGGGCGAAATCGCCCCATGGCTGTGGAGGAACAAAGAGGCAAGGAGGTGAAGAAACCGGGGCGGAGGAGAAATGCAACCCTGACCTAATGGGGCTGGCCACTCCCTAGGCTTGCGAGGGTTCTGCAGAAGAAAACCCAGCCACTAATTGTAGTGTGGGTCTTGGGTGCATTTGGCGAATGGTGGTTAGGCCTGAGCAAACAAGTTTATCAGCTGACCTGTTTAGCGGTTGACTGGTGTTTTATCTGCACACACAATCAAGTGACTGGAGTGCTTGAATTATTCATGCAGTGTCCTGCCCTCTAGACTTGACTGTTCGTGTGATTACATCTGCCTGGAACAAACAGGCTGGATTCTTCATCTTTAAGCTTAGGGGTGGGGGGTGGGGACTGGCTGTACCTGTATATAATAGGTGAGCGCCAGAGCCAGCACCTTGGGAAATGTGGGGGTCCTCAGCCTGCTCGCTCACACCACACCCCCTCTTTCCACCAGCTGCCACCACATATTTTTTTTTTAAAGGCTCTCCTTTGCTGTCTCTGGGAAATGCCTATTAGTTGGGAACCTCAGGTTCTGCCAGATGGGCCCCGATTATTGACAGAGGGCAGCTGGTGAGGCACGGCCAGCCCATTTTTATTTTACATTTTTATTTTACGGAGAGGTTAAACTCACCGTGGCTGGCTCCTTTCCTGGCTGTTTTCTCTGTCTCCTTCTCGCTCTTTTTCCAAGCTGTCAAATCCCAGAGAAGTAATAAATGGGTTTTCCTCCTACTCCTCTGCCTACCGCCCTAATTATGGCAAAGCAAAGATTATAGAATCACGGGCCAGGCCTCGGCTTTCAAGGGGTCACCCACCTCCTCCAAGCTCCTGCTTCCAGGCAGAATGTCAAGGGTGATTCAGCGAGGCCAGGGAGGCGATGGTGGCTGCCCAGCTCATCGGTCCCCATCCTGTTCCTGCTGGGGCTCTCCAGTGTCGGCCACCAGTGACAAAGCCGGCTTAGAAAGGAGCACCCCAGAGCACCTGTTGGGTGTGGGGTTTGAGGCAGGAGAAGCTGGGTCAGGCCATCTTCACCCTTCCCCGGTCAGCGCTCAGGTTTCCAAAGAGGACTTTGGGGCCGTGCCATGCCAGCGCCCAATGGTCACCCTTTTTCTGTAAACCAGAGGGAGCAACCCTTCTTCCAAGTTTCTTTTGGCATCCCGGAACCGGGAGAGCCCTCTGGCTTCTCATCCAAACCTTCCACGTTACAGATGAGGAAACTGAGGCCGGGGAGGGGAGCTGAGCTAACCCAGTCCCGCTGGTTAGTGCTGGGGCTACTCCTGTGCCCTTTCGTCCTGTCCCCACGTCTCTGTTTAGCAAGACTCAAGAAGTGAAGTGTATTTGTTTACTAACCAGTCTTACTGTGGCTTTAAGTATTATTGCTTCTTTCTGCCTTTTTATCTCAAGAGGCTAAGGCTACAAACCCGGCTACACCAAAGTACAAAGTACCCCATTTTGGGTTGTATAACCATATCAGCTGAACACTTTTTGCCCACAGCCCTCTTCCGAATTGCCAGTTACTTGCACAACCAATGATTCGATGTGCGTAATAATAAACCGAATACATAACTAGCAACCCCAGAGGTAAGGTTCACTGGCAAGGTAAAGTGGTAAAAACCTGTGACCTTTTTACCCAAGGATACGGAAAGCCGCGAACACAGGGCTGAAGAAGGAGATGGCAAATCTCCGTCCCCTGCCCTCTCATTCCCTGAGTAATTAGGGGCTTGGCTAGAAGATCTCCAGGTAGGAGTTGAAGTTCTGTGACCATCACTTTTGCAGATAGCGGGTGACCAGAGGGAACCGGCAGGTGGCAAGGTTACAAAGACCCGGCCCAGGAGTGCCTGTTGGTGTGGCATCTGGGGTTGAACTAAGAAGAGATCTGGAGTAGTGGTTTTTTGCTGGCACCCAAGCCCCCCTCCTAGGCCCTGGTTTGCACCTCACCTTTCCTAGCTGGTCACTCTTGCCCAGGACAGTCTTCCAATCCCACAGCTCCTCTCAACTGCGCTGGGGCCCTGCTGTGGTCAGCTTTGGGGTCTGCTGAGCTCAAAGTCCCCTGCCTCCTGCCCCAGACTTCCTTCCACACCAGCCTTCTCCGGACCCCTGGCTGATGGAGGAAGCCCCTCGGCTGGGGTCTGTTACGTGCACGAAGTAGGTGCTTAGTAAACACGCCGGTTTTTCCTTTACTCCAAATTAACTCCGGTTGTCAGAGGGTGGGATTTGGATTCCCTGAGCTCTGGCCTTAGGAAGCGAGGGTTTTTAATTGTGGGTTGGCCACCAGCGCTGCAGGCTTCCTCCTACAGCTCAGCATCCAGTTTCTTCATCAGGAAAATGAGGGGGTTGGATGCATGCCAGAACGGTTATTAGGGGCCTGGGATGTGCTGGGTGTGGGCCCCATGGGCTGGGGCCGGTTACACAGCCGAATAAGACACCATTCCCTCGGCTGGGGATTTGGCGTCTAAATAAGTCATGGCAGCGCAGTGAGGTAAGTGCTAATAGGGCCCAGTGTCACTGGAGGAGCACCCAGGACAGAACAACTTATTCTTCCCCAGAAAGGGGAGGGAAAGGGGAGTCGGGTCAGAGAAGTTTACACCGAAGGGCTGATACCTGAGCTGAGTCTTAAAGGGAGGGCAGGGGTTGATGAGACAGAAGCCAGCCACAGAGAGGGGGGGGGGGGCTCGCCCTGTCTCTTTCCGTGGCAGCCGCTCTTGGAAAGGCCATCGGAAGCACAGTCCACAAGTTGGAATGGCAGGGGGTGGGGCTGCACTTGGGGAGTGAGGCAAGGTGGTGACATTTTGCAGCAAAGTGATCTCCAAGGCCTCTCTGCTCTCACACTCCGACTCCGCGGCTCCCTCTGTCCCCATATGGCTCTGCACGGCTGGCCCAGGGCCATCTGCCCCCGTTGCGGGCGGGCTGGAGGTGGAGGGCGGGGGACGGTGGGGGATGCCCTGGGGGACGCCCTGGGCTGGCGGAGGCCTCCCCCCCGCGCCTGCTTCTGCACCCCAGCGTGCCTCTTTGAACTTTCTTCCCCAAAGTGGCCTTGCCTCCTCTCCCGGGTGGGTAATTCTGTAATGACTGGTTCTGACCCGCCCCTCCCCCATATTTAATTCTCATCAGCCAGCTCTCTCCACTTTGCTATTAATGATAGCAGCCGCAAAATAGCTTTCAACATGCCATTGACAGTCTGGTTTAAGAGAGCACTTGAAGCAGTGCTAGACAGCTGAAAGCACCCATAATTGTGTACCAGAGTGAGAACTGCGTGCTCGAGGGCCTTGTTTTTATATGCTTAAAGGGACAATATCTTGTTTTCAACAAATGCTTTCTGAGACTCACAGCCAAGATGCTGGGTCCTCTCGCATGCCTCTCCTCTCCCCTGTCTTTTTCTTTCCTCTCTTTTGCCTTTCCTGAGAAATGTTCCCCCCTCAGGTTGGGGCTGAAAAGAAACCTGGAGGAGGGGGGATTTCCTGCCCACCCTAAGTAAGGACTGTCCGGTGGACTGGTTACTGTGAGGCCTCCCCGGACTGCTGCCTGTCCCCGCCCCCAGCCCCAGCCCTGCCCAGTGTTTCTGGGGGAGGGACTGGGAGTGGTGTTCGCCCCCGTGAATTGATTTCTTGAGTTCTTTGGTTGGCTAAGGATGTCACAGGCTGAGGGTGGGGCGGGCTTCCAGGGAGCCCTCTGGATGTTTCCAGGAAGGCCACCTCTTGGGGGGGGGGGACTGTGGGGGAAGCCTCCACTTAAGGGAGAGGCAGATCAGGGACCTCGGAGCCCCTGGCCTCTTGTAAAGCAGATTCTGGGAGGCCGTTCATTGTGCAGAGGCCCCTCTAGAAAGCAGGAGGGTCTGTAGGGCGGGGACTTACTCTTAAGTGGAGGTTCCTGCAGGGCTTAGGGGCTTAACCAGAGGTTCCCTCTACTCAGCCCTGGAGATTTTGCCTGAGAACAAAACCTCCCTCCCCTTCACCCCAGCTGGCTTCTTTACTCTGAAGTTGCAACACAGCCCTTTGGGCAGAGGTCCCTCACCCCATTATCACAAAGCTTCCTTTCACCAATGGCATCCTCTGAAGGGTGAAGAAAGAACCAGGTTCCCAGAGGTAGGAAAGCAGGGATGGGGCCCGGAGTCTGGCTGTGGCAAAGGCTGGGAGTGTAGATGGGCTTGGCTTGTGTGTCCAAAGAGCCTCCTCCTTCCACCCACCATGGGAGTGACCCCGACAGGGACCTGGGAGCCTGGGGCAGCTGCCACCACCACCGCCACATAATTCCAGCAGAAGGCCTTTACTGAGGACAAAGAATTTGAAAGTTTTGCTCTCTTCCAAATATTGTAAATCGACCTTTGGTATTTCTGTATCACTTGATTGTTTGCAAAACAGGGTAGACCTATTCCTTGTAGGAACCCAAAATGACAGGCATTTGGGTGCAGGACAGACACACCCCGGGAGGAAAGCCTCAGAGCATGGGGGGTGAGGATACCTGTGTACATCCGGGGCACTAGAGGGCTGTGTTCTTAAACTGACCAGGGCGGCAGGGGCTGGGGTGTGTGTGGAATGGCACCTCTGTGAGTTCCCTGAGGGACAGGACCATTTTGCAGTCACTGAGGCCCCTGAGCCCTGCGTGGGCCTGGGCCCATACTGGGTGCACAGTGTATGTTTTGGGGCAGACTCACAGAGGGTGGCATCTCCCTGACCCTGCAGAGCATTATGGACTTTCTTGGAAGGATACAGGTTTTCTGGGAGAGATCTGTTGGCCACAAAGTTGTGACTGGATAAAGAAATGTGAAAGTGTCACGAGCTTTTATGTTAAAGCGTCTTTCATATAGTTTAAGGTTTTTGTTTTGTTTTTGTGTTTTGTTTTTGTGTTTCATCTCAGTCTGCGGACAGTTCAGACGTACAAAGGGAAGATAGGAGGTGGTGAGGAAAGAGGTAGCGGGGAGGAAGATGATAAAGCAGAGATGGGGAGGAAGGAATGAGGAAGAGAAAACATGCTGAATTGGGATTCCGAGAAGGAACCGAGTAGCAGGAAGGTGAGAGTCAGTGGCTTGGAGGTAAATTGGTACACTGTGCTTGTCATGCCTTGGCTGTCTCTTTGGGTGTGGAGTTCCACGTGCTATGCCCTTTTAAATCCTCGGTGACCACCGTTCACACGCTTCAATTGTTTTTCTTTGTTGTCATTTTTTAAAAACAGAATGAAATGTAGTCTAGCCCGATGGCAGAAGTTCCTTTTTTCATTTGCCCCCAAAAGCGACATCTTCCCTCATAAAAAGACTCAGATGAGCCACAGTCCTTCCCACAGTCCTGCAGCCCTGGGGATACCAGGAGCACCTTGGGGACAGGGGAGGGGACTCTTCCTGGTTGGGTGTGAAGGGTTTGGTTCTGGACTCCTACACCACCCAGCCTGTCTCTGACCAGACGGTTGGAGGAGGAGGCCTTCCACCCAATCCCCAAATAACTTACCTAGGGAGAGCCCTCGACAGGTCAGTCCTGACCCTGAGTGTGAAACTGTCCTGTCAAGGGTGTGCTTTGTGAACCAGTGGTGATTTCTGCTGGGAAGAGCCGGGCAGTCTGGGGGAGACCAGTGGGTGAGGGATGGGAGTCAATCCTTGGTCTAGTGTTGGGGACAGGAACTATCCAACTTCCTGTCCAGGAAGAGGTAGAGCAGACTCAGTGGACCCGGGAGCAGCCACAGGTGATCCCAAATGGTCTAGAGTGAGGGGCTCAGTGGCCCGATGGGAGCAGAGTGAGCATGTGACAGCAGGTGGAGGCTGTGAGTCGGCCGGGACTGATGGGTTCAGAGAGGCTTTAGCTTCTCCTTGAAACCTTCCCTTTTGCTTTTCCTGGAAGGGGCCCCTTCCTTTGAGCCCCTCACCACTGGAGAGGGCAGCAGTCCAGTGCTTACCTGGCTTGGCCTCGGGGCAGAAATCCTAAGGGAAAGACAGGAGCTGTTGAAGTTTGCTGTTGGTATTGCCCAGTGTCCCACCCTCACACTTCGTCCCAGAGGAACAAGGACTCTCCAGGAGGCCAGCCTGAAATGGGGAGAAGCAGCAGAGCCCTCAGAGAGCAGCTCTGCCCCTCCCAGAGTCCTCTCACTGTGGGCTTGATGCTGGCCTCCGTGTCACCCGCCACTTGCACAAGGTACGCAGCCTGTAAGACCTTCTTAAAGGGGGGTGGGTGGGTACAGATCCTGTCTAGATACTTCTCTCACTTAGCCTGTTTGAGTTTCTCTGTTCTCTCACCTGGGTCCGACCACACTTGTGCAGGGACCTGTACCTAGCCCTCCCTCACTTTCCCCCTGCCCAGGCCCCCGGTGGGGAGTAGGGCCTGTCCCCGATAAGACTTTTTCTTGGCACCTTTGTGCCGGTGGTGGATTCTGAAGTCACTGGTTTTCAGACGGCCGTCCGGGCAGTCACGTGCAGAGCACCCAGAGCTGGGAGGTGCTAAGACCTGGTGGCTAAGCGACAGGCCTGGGAGTCAGACAACCTTGGGTTTGAGTCCTCCGATAGGACTTCCTGGCCGTGTGAGTTGGGGCTGACTGTGGGACCTCTGTGAACTTCAGTTTGTACTGGGGGGAGAATCGGAACCCCTTACCCGCCAGAGCAGTGCTGTCTGAGACGTGGCTGGTGTGACCGAGGAACTGAGTTTGACATTGAGTTGTAATTAACGTTCACTAGCCGCATGTGGCTCATGGTGTCCTCTGTTGGATGTCACAGTTACAGGCAGCACTAGGAGGAGTATGTGGGGTGATGGATGCATAGTGACTGTTCAGCACAGTCCCCTGTGTGTAGGAGGGCCTCAGCAATCTATTCTCCCAGTGGGACGGAGTCCCAAAAGTTGCCAGGGCTTCAAAGAGTGAGGCCAAGATCCCTGGGGTTGCGGATGTTGTAGGACTTCCCAGACCCTTCCCACATGCTGCTGGTCGGCCCCGCATGCCAGCTGTGGGCACTGCCTACCGGGAGCACTGCCGTACTGGGAGCACTGATGTCTGCAGAGGGTGAGTGACTGGCTCGTGGTCTCCGGTGGCCTGGGGGCAGATTCACAACTAGAAGCTCGGTCTGTGTCACTCATGGGCCACTTGTTCCCCAGCCCATATCAAGGTGTGATCTCCCTACATGCCTGCCCCAGGACCCACCTGTACTTCAGGACTTTGATTCCAGGGCTGGGAAGGCCCCAGACAAGGCCTTAAGAATTCAGTAGAATGTGTGGCAGCCGTGTGCTGATCAGGGTGTCTCAGTTTAGGCATTATTGACATTTGAGGCTAGATAATTCTTTGGGGTGAGGCTGTCCTGTGTTCCCCAAGATGAGTGGCATCTCTGGCCTCTACCCACTAGTCAGGACACCCCTAACTATCTTCTAGACATTGCCAAGGGTCCCTTGGGGAGCAAAACTTCCCCCTTGGGTGTGAACCCTTGGTGTAGGGGGAGGAGCTGGGAGTGTTGGTTGCCACTATCTGGCTTTGTGATGTAGGGCAGCTCCTTGCCTTCTCTGGGCCCCTTTTTCCTTTTCTGTAACCTGAGATGTTGAATGTGGTGGTGGTTTGGGAGGAGGGCCCATCCCGACCCATAAACAAGTTTCTAAATAACCGATCCTGATCCTGATTTTTATGGCCTATGAAATGCCACCGCTCCTGCCATCCTTGTCTGGGGAGAGAGGACCCTCTGACCCTTTCAGTCTAAGAGGGACAGACGTGCTTTTCGGTTGTCAACTCAATGGTGGGCGGCTAGAATGGGGCTCTGTGTCTGCCCACAGTCAGCCTGTCCCCTCCCCCGACACCTCATTTTCCTTTCCTGCCGCCCAGATTTCCCAGTGAGCCTCAGTCCTTAAAAAGTCGTAGCAGTGTTTCATTTGTAGTGCTGACCTTACAGGGAGACCCCCAAAATTTAACGAGCTGCCTCTGCAAGGGTAATGTGACTTTTACAGCCTGTTGAGGGGCAAAGGGAGATTTGCATAATGTTCCAAGGGGGATTAGGTGGCTGGGGGTTGCCATGGCAACCCCACAGGGATGAATTGAGAATTTTTCCTCCTGGCGGGAGTTGGCCAATGGAGTCTGGGAAGGTGGGGGAGGGGGGCAGAGGGTTATCTGAGGGGAGGGAGGGGGGGACGGAGGGCTCAAGGGATGGGGTGGGTAGTGGCGCCTGGGATGAATGGGCAGTGTTGGGGGAAGGTCTAATCTGCAAAGGCTTTCCCTGTTCTGTCGACACAAGCAAGCTCTTTGAGGGCCATCCCCTGGAGTGGGGGTGGGAGGCAAGCGGAGTTTAATGTGTTTGGGAACCAAGAAATTAAAGTGAACAAATATTTAAAGATTATTGGATCTTGTTAACAGGAAGGCGGGTGGATGGAAATTGAGAGTCTGAGAAATGAAAGTTGTAGAATCTGAGAGCCAGGGAGGGATTTGGCTGTTACCTAGGCCCAGGTGCCTCCCATGGAGTGGTGTCTAACCCTTTGTTCCTGTTGGGTGGCCATTGAATGCTCCTAAGGACGGGGTGCTCGCTCTCACACAGCACCTAATTCATTTTTTGAGAGCTGTGCTGATGATACTGCACCGAAATCTTCCTCGTCTATGCAGCGGGACCTGAGGCCCGAGTGCAGGACAGGCCTGGGACTTTGCCTTGCCAACTCTTTCCGGGGTCAGTGGCCTCGATGCCTCCTCTCCCTCCCCTCCCCCTACATGCTCTTCCTCCTTCCTTGGGCAGCTTCACCATTCCCAGTTCCTTTACTCTGTAGACTCTTGGAAGTAAGTGCCAGAGATCTCTGGTAGGCAGAGGAAGGCAAGGCGGAATTCCTTCCAGGGTGGCACATAGAGGGTCACATCCCAAGCCTGGCACCCCGGCCTCTCTTGCCTTTCATCTGTCTTAGCTGGGTGGGGGCAAGCGTGTTGTATGTTCACTGCCACCCTTACCTGCGTGAAGGACACAGGGGTTAGCGCAGAATGCCTGGCCCAGGCTGGCCCCAGCCAGTGTCCCATTCCCTCCCTCAGGAGCCAGATCCTCAGGGTCACACCGGGCTGGGCCTTTTCTTGTATCCAGCCCTCCCAGCATAAAGAATTCAGCAGGCTTCCTCAGAAGGCATAAATATTTAATGGCATTGTAGTTATATATAATTTGATCAATATGTCAGTGCTAAAAGGGCCTTTACGGAGGCTCACCTATCACTGAGTGGTCTGTGATGTAAACCCTTCCAGCCCCTCCAGAAGCAGGGGCCATTATCTCCCCGGGCTGCTAAGTGGATCATTTATTTGCCCCTTTCTTCAAGACACTGGTGCTGCTTTCCCCTAGAGCCCATGGTGGGGCTGGTTCGGGGCTGGGGAACCCCAACCCGGCTTTTGCTGGAGGTCTCACCCCTCTTTGTCCCTGGACTTCCTTCCTGCTGGTGATAAAACACCACTTACTTTATTTCAGAGCTGTCCAAGCTCGGTCCGAGGAGAAACTGCCTGGCAAGGAATTTCATGTTATAGTCCAGTAATTGAGGGCCTATCAATTTAGAATTGCCTGGGACATGCAATGGGATATTTTAAGTTAAAATTACTCAGACACATTGTTCCAGAATCTTCTGACGTTTGATTGCTTCGTGGTTATGGCATACGGCTGCTGCAGCCTCCTTCTTCTGCATGGCCCCCGACTCCCCCCCTGTGCCCCTCTGATTTTAATTCGAGATGAAGCAGACTCATTTGGAACACCCCAGGACTTGAGCCAGAGAACCAGGGAAAACCTGATTAAAATTCAAGAATCCCGGCGTGGACCCAGTCCCCACCCCAAACACGCATGTTTCTCAAGGAGTAAACTGTGGTCCCGGCGAGCAGGGTGAGCCCTTCCTACCATGGCTGCTCGGCACTGAACAGATGGGATGTCACTGCTCTCGAACCCTTTGAGCTATGAAGCCTGGTCCTGGGGACCAAGCCCCAGCCAGCGGCAGCCCAGCCACATCTTGCGGTGGCTCGTCTCTTCCTCATCACCCTTTAAACTCTCCCCGTGCTCTCTTTTACGGAGCTGTACGGAGGAAGGACATGTCACAGCGCCATTCAGGAATGGTTAGCAGGCTACGACTAAATGACAGCTCGCGGATCTTGCAAGTTACCACTTTGCCAGTCTGTGTTGCAGACAACGAAATTGGAACCCGGAGGAGGGAAGCGAGTTGCCCAAAGCCACACAGCTAGCTGGAGGCAGAGCTGGGGGTGGACAAGCCAGGTTGGTTCTGCGTGGCTTTGGGTGGTAACGTGTCCACAGGGTTTAAAGTGGCAGGGTTCTCCCTCCTTGTTTTTATTGGGCTGAGGTTGAAATGAAGTGTGCATTCCCGAAAGCCAGCGGGGACACACAACTGGGCAGTTTAGAATAAATAGCAAGGAGGCCTTCGGGGGGCTGCGGACTGTCTTGAGCAGTCAGCTATGTTTTCAAGGAAAAAAAGAAAAAGGGGCCAAAGACTGGCTGGCTGCTGAAGGCCAGGAGCAGGAGGCTGTGGGGCGAGGACCAAGAGTGGGTGGCAGCTCCCCTCCTTTGGCGTCCTGGATCTGGGGCCCATGCCGGCGGGCCGGACCGTGCATGCTGGAGCGTGATGGGAGAGGCAGAGCTCGAGGATGCTTGAGGACCCTCGGTTTACAGCAAGATGGTGGCAGGTCCTGCTTTCTTGAGATCATCGTCATGAGAACGGGAGCTATGAAGGCGCACTGAGCAGATTGCTCCTTGGGAAATTACACTTGCCCCCCACTATCTTGTTTTCCATCATTTATTAGCCTAACAATCTCTCCAGAGACGCGGGGCAGATGTTACTCCCCGCGCCCAGTTGGGAGCACAGATTCCGAATCTCGCAGGGTCTCTGGGCACGTTTCTCAGAGCTGCTTCTGTCTGCGTCTGCCAGATTAGCTTCTTCTGAGGAACAATGTTTTCCCACCAGCCAAGCTGCCTTCTTTGAACCACGCTTGAAAAGAAACTTTCAAAGGCCACACCCGCCTCCCCAAACACCTCTTTCCAAAGGCAGCGGTCTCCCCCTGCTGCCTCCCCACTGCGGCACCTACCTTCTCCCAGGTCCGCATCTGAGGATATGGCTCAAAGGCGATGGTGGTTTTGCGTGACCCGCGCGGAGGGAAGGACGGAGGCCAGCCTCACGCAGACCATGGCTGCCTTATTGATAACACGCTGCCCTGGATTGCCAAGAGGAGTTTTCCAGCGTGTGATCTAGTTCCAGTGTGTGATTTGTGACCTGTCCCAATTGTGGAAGTCACATGTCTTGATTTTTTTTTCTCCCCCTTTCTTGGAACTGAATGTTTAGGCCTTGTTTGAGTTGGACCAAATGCTGTTTTAACAGCTGTTCTAATCGGAAATGCTGTCAATGATTAACCCTGACGGTAGTTTTTCTTTCAAAAATACTTCTCTGAGCTCTCTCAAAATGTCGAAATTGGGCTTCGTGGTAGGAAGTCGTTTCGTGGGGTTGCTTCATGGCTCGGCAAGCGTCAGTTTCCCCTTCGGAGACGTGGAGATGGTCATGGTAAGGGCCTTCCCTGGAAGGTACTGTGAGCTTGCACGTGAGAAATGGTTGGTAACAGCTGGGATGGCGCGTGGTAGCCATCGTTATTATTATTGTTGTTGTTAAGAGTGGCTTTGTCCGGCCAGCTGTTATTTCCAGGAGCTGTTCCTCTGGGATCACCACCCTCCAAAAAATCAATGTTAAGGGAAAGTCCTTGCGGGGGATCATCTTCCTGTCCATTCTTTGACTCACCGGTGAGCCTAGCCCATTCCCAGGATGGGTGGGGCTGCGCAAGGAGAGATGGGTAAGGCTCACTCCCTGCTTCTACTGTTTGGGGAGACCAGCAGGGGAGTGCCACTCCAAGGCAGGCGATCACCATGCAGTGACAGCTGGGAGGGAAGGAACTGGCGTGCTCTCCATCCACCCCTCCAGACCCAGGGACAGGGAAGCCCTGGTTTACTGTAAACGCTCTCCAAGTGCGCAGCCCCCACCCCCGCCCCAGCCCTGTGTCATTCTGTCTTATGCACCCAGGCCTTCCTTGAGTTCAGGCCCAGGACAGGGCCTGAATGCCCATATCCAAGGCATCCAGAAGGTTCCCTGTCTGTATGGAATGATTCTGATGGCCCTTGGTGGATGTTTGTGGTATTGGGAGGTGGGCGAAGGAGGCAGGAACTGCTTCCAGAGGGCTGGAAAGGGTGAGACTGGGAACTTGCTCGGAGCCACCCACAGGGCTTCTGAGCGGCCAGCGGTGGTCACCTGGTGGCCTGGATGCCAAGCCTGGAACTGGGCACAGCCATGGGAAATCTCAGCAGGTCCCTTTTCCTCATAACCAGAGGATGCTGGGCTCCCGACCAAGCCCTGCAGGAAGATCCCACCTGTGGGAAGCCTGTGGCCACATGTTTGCTAAAGGGTATGGGGAAGGGGAAGGCCAGCTACTTTTCATTTTTTGCCTGGAACCGCCAAGACCCTGACACTTGACCTATTTGTGAGAGGAAGTAAGCAACAGATGGGAACCCTTTTATAACCACCCACCCCAGCGGTTTCGAGCACCATAGCTTCTGCGCAGGCCACAGTAACTGGGAGGGTTCACAGCCTGCCTGCCCCCTGCCTTCCTGGCCGGAGACCCACCGAGAGGCCCTGTGGTTGGTCTGGCTCCATGGCACTGCCTCACCCTATTGGTGAAGGGCTGCTGCCGGCCCCACCTCCCAGTTGCATGCCAACATTTCATCCGCCGCGCCCTTCCCGCAGATGCTGCCCACCCTGGGCCAGGCCCAGGTCTGCAGGCAGGGGGGCCTTGGAAAATAAATGCAGGGAGGCTAGTGAGACTCTTCTGGCGAAATACTTATTGAGTACCTACTATGTGCCAGGCACTGCTGTGCTGGTCATTGGTGGTAAGAGGTTTTGGACCAGTGAGCCTGGTTGGTGGAGTTTATGTCTGTTTTCTGTTTTTTGATACATCCTTCTATTCTGATGTGGCACGTGAACATCTGACAGTTGAAGGGCATGTTGCCCTATGCTGTTTTGGACTGAGATGCAGACTGGCAGATTATTCTAGAACCGCCATATACAACCCTGATCCTGTTTCCTTCCCCATCCCCACTATACATCGAAGGAAAGATGAACAGAAATGAGAAAGGACCCTGTTTGGGAGAAGAACTCTTCCCACTTACTTAGATCAATAATTTATATAGTAATTACTTAGTCATTTTCCTAGGTTCCTTACAATATACATGATGGGTCAAGCCCAGGGATGGTGCTAAAAGCCCCACAATACACAGAACAGCTCCGTACAGCAAAGAAGTATCTGGCCTCAATGTCAACAGCACGGAGGCTGAGAAGCCCTGGTATCCAGTGTCCTTACTGGAGCATATCCAAATGGCAGATGGGGCCATAAGGCCCAGAGGTCTCAGTTCGGGGAACACTGCGTCTCCTTCCTGGAATTTGGAAGTGGGACCCATTATTGGCATTCAGTGGGTCATTTGGTCCTTTGCAACAAAGAATTGTTCTAACCCGGATGCCCACAGTGGGCAACTCTGGCCATGTCCGAGGATCGGGGTGTTCCAGGAGAGAGGAGCAATCCCTGGTCCCCACCCAGGACGCCCCCATGCGGTAGACAGACTGTCCGTGTTGGAGCCTGCCACTGTGGCTGGCAGCCCCTGGATGTAGGCCCACACAAGCCCAGCAGTTTCCCAGTTGATGGCCTATCTTGTCTCTTCACCAGCCAGAGGCCTCCTTATAATTGGCTGGGGGTTACAGGGAGGTGGGGGTGCTAGCCCCAGGAATTCTCCCAAGGTCCAGGCTCTGTTTGTAAGCCTTCAGACAGCATTGTTTTTAAGTGCACCAGGATTTCTCATCGAGAACCATTTGACATGCAGATGATCAGAGATTTTTAAAGGCTGTTGTCATGGTTTTGTCTCTGGAAGATTGCTGTGTGCTGATGAGAGCTTTGAAGCCTGCACAGGGACCTCAGTCCTGGCGGCATCATCGGGATTCAGCATTCAGCCTCGTTCAGCATTCAGCGGGAGATAAGGAAGGCAATCCTGAGCCCTGTCTGTCAGGGGACCTAGGCCTTCCTGTCTGGACACAGTTAACCATTTAGCACTACTCTTTTTTTTTTAAGATATTATCCATGTATTTGACAGAGAGAGAGAGCAGGGGGAGCCACAGGCAGAGGGCAGAGGGAGAAGCAAGCAGGCTTCCTGCTGAGCAAGGAGCACAATGTGGGGCTCGATCCCAGGACTCTGGGATCATGACCTGAGCCAAAGGCAGACGCTTAACTGACTGAGCCACCCAGGTGCCCCATACGTTATTTTTTTTTTTTT
>NC_048222.1:38109736-38292928 GCF_002007445.2 Ailuropoda melanoleuca
AATTTTTAAAAAAGATTTTTTATTTATTTATTTGACAGAGACAGCCAGCGAGAGAGGGAACACAAGCAGGGGGAGTGGGAGAGGAAGAAGCAGGCTCCTAGCGGAGGAGCCTGATGTGGGGCTTGATCCCAGAACACCGGGATCACGCCCTGAGCCGAAGGCAGATCCTTAACGACTGCGCCACCCAGGCGCCCCTCTATTTTAATTTAAAATACTATATGGGAAGTTGTGCTTGCAAAAGTTATACATGCTCATTGAAAAGCGCTTAAAGCACCAGGTAGAAAGGCCCTGTCCAGCTGTTTCATGGACCTCCTCTGCTCGTGTGGGGGCTGTGTCACTGCCCGTCCCCAGCGGCACCCCCCCCGTGCCCCCTTTGGTGGGAAAGGCAGTGCACCTCACCCACTCCTGTTCCCTCCAGCACCAGCAGCAGGTGGCACAGGCGGTGGAACGGGCCAAGCAGGTCACCATGACGGAGCTAAACGCCATCATCGGGGTACGTGGACTCCCCAATCTGCCTCTCACCGTGTGTATAGCCCTTTTATTCCTCTCATTTACCATAACCAGAGATCGACCCTGACCTTAGCTGGCCTCCAAGAATGGCGGCCCCAGGGCTCCGGCTTCCCATGGGCTTGGACCCATGTGGGGCTCTCACCAGTTCCCCAGTTGCCTCCTGCTCCCCAAATTGAAGGGTTGTCTGACATGCCTCAAATCCACCTCTAAACTCACCCGCCCCAGCCTCCCCTGGCTTTTGGTGTCCGCACCACAGAGGGGGGCGGGCTCTGAGATAATCCTCACACCCAGTGTCCTCAAGCCTCCCCAGGGCGGGCCTGTTCTGCCCTGGGTCCCCTCCCTGGCAAAGGTCTGCCCTTCTTTGGCCAGCTGGGGTCAGAACTGTCTCTGTTGTACTGTTGATCTGAAATGTGCTGTGGAATTTGGGTTTGGGCCTTACTGTGCCGTGCACTGAGCTGCCTGACTGAGTGTGGATCCTGTGTCCCTGTGATTTCCAGCTGGGATACCCTGGGGGTCCTGTCTCATCAGGAGCGGGGAAAATACCCAAGAGTGCTTTGTGAAGTCCACTTCCGGGTGGACCCCTCCCTGAAAGGAGGAAGCCAGATCTCTCCTCTTTTGCGTCCCTATCTGGCTTGCGTCTTTAATGCATTTCGTGGATTCACAGAGGGTCTTTCTCCTGCTTCGGTGTGAGGCTAGATAAGTAGCTGAGGAGAAACAGTTTTTTCATGTGACTCTGGGCAAAGCTCTTAGCTTCAGGTGTTCCTGTCCATCTTTTGTCCCTAAAATGAAGGGGGTAGGTGAGATCACTGTCCCCATCCCCAGACAGCTGGGTCAGGGGGTCTTCTAAGCACAATAGATTCCAGGGCGCTCACCCCGGAGCTCTTTCTTATAGGCCTGGGGGTGGCGCTGGGAATCTGTGTTTCTGAAGTTTTCCAGATCATTCCGATGGGTAGTCAGGCTGGGGAAGCAGTGGCCTAAATCGCTGAGGTCCCGTCGGCCCTAACAATCTGGGACCCTGCCCGGTCCTCATTTCTCTTTTGTTCTTAGGTGAGGTCATTATTTTGAGGTGGAACCGAAGTCCCCAGAATGTTCTGCTTCGTGGGAGAAATGATAACTCTGGGTTTTTGGCCGGGGGCAGAGACCCTGGGATGTGTGTTCTAGTTATGGTTCTTTCCCATGGGCATGTTCTGCCTCTTCCGGGCCTCAGTTTCTGCATGTGTTAAAGGATGGAGTGGACCAGCTCATCTCCCTGGGCCAGAAGTGCTGGGAGCCTGGGGGCAGAGGGGCAGAGGGATGCTGGTGGCTCCCGCTGCTCCGTCGTCCCGCTGTTGGGACCTGTGATGGCGACACGGTTCTGTCCTGGTCTCAGCCCCGTGGCAGCTGCCGAGCTCTGCAGCGTTCACTGTGTCTGAAGCCCGGCGATGCCGGGGACGAGCAGACCCCACCTACTGTGTGGGAGGAGCAAAGCAGAGTCCGGAAAGGGGACTGTAAGTGGTCAGTGTCTTTAGCCGTTGAGCTGGGAGGCAGCACCCCGATGGGGAAACGATAGTATCGTAACATTGATTGTCTTCCCTGAGATCAGCAAGCCCGGCGTTCTTCAGCCTTGACACTGGGAAGTTTGGGGCCAGATGCTTGATTGTGGGGCCTGTCCTGTGCATCGTAGGATGTCCGGCAGCAACCCTGGCTCCTACCCACTGGGTGCCGCTGGCACCCAAAAATGTCTCCAGACATTGCCAGATGTCCCCAGGGGTGGCGGGCAGGATGGCCTCTGGTAGAGAACCACTGACCTTGCCAATGCCCTCGTTTCACAGAGAGGGGCAGTGATTCAAGGATAGTCCCAAAGTCAGCCTAGAGGCCTGGGGGCTGACTCCCAGCCCTGGGCCTGCCCCCTGGTCAGCCCACCTGGGGTGCGGGGCCTTGGTCTCAGTGATCAGTGACCAGCTCACGGCTTGGTGGCTCTCTGATAGTGGTGGAGCGGGGACCCGGCGGTGGGACCCTCCGAAATTTCTCCTCTTCCAGCTCCTTGTCCCGTCCCCTTTCCAGGCCAAGCCCTCCCCTCCATGCAGCGACCACAGTGGACCCCCTCTCCCGCTCCTGCCTCCCTCTTTGGAATTCAAATCCTCTTATGAAAATAACTTTTTTCTGAATTCTAAGAAAAGAGTGAGATTGGGGAGGAAGTGCTGCTTGGATTAGCCCCACTTCCTTTAAGTAGTATTTAGGAAGCTACAAGTTAGGTCAAGGCAGCTCGAGGCAGATATTGGAATTCAATTAAAGCCAACGAGTGGGGCCTGTGACCCCCATTTCCAAGGTAATTGCTTCTCCGGCTCTGAGTGAATGCAGCCGTCGTCCTGTCATTAAGCAGGCAGCCGTCTAATCGCTGCGCCTGACAGCCTCACAAGGCAGGAATTACGGACAGCTGAGGCCTGCTCGCGCTGGGGAGCCAGGCCTGACAGCACTCCGGGAAGAAGGGGCCGCTCGGCTCGCCGGGGGGCCGCTCAGCTCGCCGGGGAGCCGACTGGAGAAGCTGAGGTGGAGGCAGGTGGCCACAGGGCAGGGGTCCTGGCCCCAGCGGTAAAGGGCGGTGAAGGCAAGGGCCCAAGAGGGTCTCAGTAGCAACTGGTGGCTCTCCCCTCACCCCCATCATGCTGTTGGATTTGCCCGTCTGGAGGGAGAAGTAGCCTGGCCTCCTGGTCCAGGAATTAGGAGGACTTTGGGCAAGGTACTCCGTTCCTCTAGGCCTCAGTTTCTCCAGTTGTGAAAAGATGGAGGAGGGCTAGGTAAGTTTCCTGTGGTGTGCCTGCTTCAGTCTGGTGTTCACGGCTGTCTTGGGCATGGGGTTGGAGGACCCGGAGGTCGCTTCTTGGTTCGACAGTTCAGTGTGTCTGGTGTGGTGCCTCTCATGGCTTATTTATCACTTGGAGTAGAGGATTTCTAGGGTCTCCTGGGGTTGAAGACTAGGAACTACCATCAGGTTGGTGTGAAGGGATGGGGACAGAGGGACAGGTGGGGGGAGCCTAGGCTTACTGGCCCAGCACACCCCCTCTCTGGGAAACTCAAGTATTCCCCCGAGGGAACATGGGCCCCAAGACGTCTCTGTGGCAGCCGGGGCCTGGCAGGCCCAGGTATCGTACACCCCGTACTGTGCTAGCCCCTGTCTTGGATCCACATTACTAGGACAGGGATCCTCAGAGAGTCAAGATCCCTGTGCGGGGGTGGGGGGTGGTGGAGGGGTGAGGGGGCTTTGTCCCTGGAGCAGCATTTAGCGGAAGGCATCCCTGTGCAGATTATAGACCCTGTGAGCTGACCTCGAAGCCATTTCTAGAATCTTCTTTTCCACTGCTCTGTGCTGGCCCAAGGTCATTGAACCTGACGGATGGAGGAGCTCTTACCCCATTTGCCCACTGACAGTTTGGTCTGCATTCCCTTGGAGATTTAGTAGAGGAAGGCATGTTATAATGTGTTGACTTAATTTTGGGGGGGTGGTAGGAGGAGGAAGAGGGAGATCGTAGCTTGTCACCAACTACACGGCATTTTGAAGCCCCACCTGAGGGTTTTGCATTCGCTCCGGATGTAGGACTCACCTAACAGTTTTCCACGAGGAAGAAGGTGGAGAGGGCGTGCTTCGGAATATATCGGTTTCGTTCAGCCCGGCGGCTTGGTGGGGAGAGGGCGTGCTGGCTCTGAGCTCTGGCTCTGCGTGCCTCCCTGAGCCTGTCCCCATCTCCGAAAGAGGATAGCAAGGGTTATTGGGAGCTCTAAACGCTGTTACACAGCGTGAAAGCTCAGTCCCGTGCGTAACTGTGGGGCCCACCAGCCATGTGAGGTAGGAGGAACAGGGAAGGCCCAGGGCTGCTCTCTCCCTCCTGGGAGGGCAGGAAGTGTTCGTTTTATGCAGTCAGAACCCTGGGCTTCCTCTGGTCGGTGTCCTCAGTGGGTCTTGGCTCTGGAAATGCTTAGACGACTTCACTAAGTTTAACCCAAATCATGAACCTGAGAAGTGAAGCATTCAATCAGCCAGCAAAGGCATTAAAGCGTGATGTGCATAATCCAGTTAGACGTACTCCTCCAGGAAGAGCTTCCTCGTCAGCCTCTCCTGTAAGTGGCCTTACCCTCTGAGCCCAGGGCACGGGCACGTCCCCCACGCGTGGAAGACAGGCACACACTTAGGGCCTACGGGACACCTGCTTTGACATGCTTGCATTCTGGCATGAACTATTACAGGAGGGACGAGTATGCCTGAGCGGGCTTGGTTCCGGGCACTTAGCCCCTCTTTGGGGGTTGGCAGAGGAAGGGGGGGCTTGCTGCCTTCGTTTCACATCCCAGTATTGGAAGGAGTAATAGAAGCTGGAGATGGGCTGCAACGAAGTGGTGATCTCCGTCCCTTCTTGGATGGTGGACTGGATTCCATGTCTCCCCCCTTGTCACCACCCCACCCTCACGTGGCGCTGTATTTCAGCACATCATCCTCTGAAGTCAGGGACAGGCCACTGGGGATAGAAGCGCAGCCAGAGGCCAGCCAGCCACTCCCTGCCTGCCTGGGAGGGGCTGGGGCCGCACCATGGGACGGCAAGGCCAATTCATCGTTGTCAGCCTGCTCCCCCATCCCTGCTGGGGAGACAAGTTTGTTTCACTCTCTGTTGCAACCAGCACTGTGATGAGGAGACCCCACGCCCAGTAAGCGCTGGCATCTGCCCTCGCCCCAAGAGACAAGCCTTGGAGGTCGGCGCTTACGTCCTCGCTTCCTGGAGGCCGCCGGGCCACTCCTGACTGTGCCTTCAAACCAGGCAAAGGACACCTCAGGGGACTTTCTGGCTGCACAGGGGGTGCTTTTGTACTTGAAGATGAGAAGTATAGGGAAATTGCCTTTGCTCTGTTGCAAAGAAGACACTGATGTCCGACATGCTATGGCAGAAAATCACCCTCCCGGGCTTGGAAGCTGCTGTTCTCCAAACGGCCACCATAGCCTTTGTTCCAAATTTCTGATGCTGGTTCATGGGTTCACATTTCCAGGAAGCAGGACACACTCGATGGATGCTTCTTGTCCCCACGGACTGTTCCAGCTGTGTCTCAGGGCCTTGGAGAGGAGGCACAGATCTGGAAGGTGGATGGTCCCTTCCGGACAGAGCCCCTGTGCTGACCTCCTTCCCAGCCTCCTCGTGTCTCCATTTTGCAACATTATCACTTATTTACCCAGCAAATGCACGCTGAGCTAACAAGCCAGGCACCATGAGAGGTGCTGGGATGGATAAAACAAGGTCCTCGTCTTCCTGGAACTCACAGTTTGGCAAGCGTCCCATAAGGATGAAAGAAATGGTTACATTGGTGACCCGTTCATAGTTTTTGCTAACGTGACCTGAGCACCTGTTCTGCCTTGACGTGTAGTTTCATGCACGTGGTCCTTGTACAGTGAGAAAACGGAGGCCCAGAGAGGTCCACTGACTCCTCTAAGGTCTCATAGCTGGACGTACGCCTTAGCCGGTCTGGCCCCGGTGTCTGAGCTGGGAGGACTCAGAAGGGGGACCTCCGTGCTGACCAGGCTGATGGTGATGGGGAGGGCTTCTGGAGGAGAAGGAAGCATTTGAACTGGGCAGGGAGCCGAGAAGGTTGGGTAAAGAAGACAGAGCTTACCTGGTAAGGTAGGAATCGGGGTGTTTGGAGTTACTCAGCTGCGTCTCTCCCTGGGCACAAATCTGTAGGAAGCTCTTTCTCCAGAAACAGAATTGTTCATGAAGGGAGCCAGCCTTGGATCCATGCAGCTGCTTCCCTGAAGCCCTTCTCCTCCCCTCCCCTCTCTGCTCCCTTCAGTGATCTCACTGGCTGTGCCCTGTAAAAACGTGGATTAAATATCTCACTCCTCGCTTTCTGGGATTTTACTAAATAGTGAACACTGGCAAAATTAAAGGGCCTGCCAGCAACTGGTCTAAAACCACAGGGCTGGTGGCGGAGACCCACTTTAAGACCGGGCATGTAGACCCAGTTGGGTGGTTGGCCCACACCGAGGAATGATGGGTAGCCGTTGGAAAGGACGTGTTGATTGGTACAGAGCAGTCTTCAATTAAAATCCAGGTGTGTAGTAGGAGTGAGGTCGGCAAGAGCCTATGATTTAGGAATACATTTACAATGTGTAGATTTTCGTAAAGGAAAATTCTAGAGAGAGTAACTGTGGAATCTTCTAGAGAGTGGGATTGAAGGGTAATTTTTTAAGAACAACTTTTTAATCCATACTTATTTTTCATATATTCTGATGCATGTATTTCTTTTTTCTTCTAATAAGACCTAACAATTATAATTTCTTTGAAAAGAAAGGATAAGAGAGTTCAGATATAGGGTCCCGTGTCCCAAGAAGATCCTGAGTCTCGGGGCTGGGCTGGGTCGGGTCTCTGCGTGGGGTCCCCTGCCCGGGCTTTGTTTCTGCTCTGGTACCTCGGGTGCCCTGGACCAGTGCCCACCAGCAGCTTCCATAAATCATCCAACAGTAGATGTCCCAGCTCTGAGTGAGGGCCACTGGTCCCAGCCTTTGACCCAGAGCTGAGAAAAAAATCCCTTGGGGGCCAGGAGTGTGGTGGTGGCCATGGTTACCATTAACTTCCCGATGAGCCAGATTTGCAGTTTGCAGCTTAGTTGGGGGAGAGCAGGGCCCTTCACCCCCTGATTGCAAACACTGACTGCCTCTTAGAGCCTCACCCCCAACCAGAGCTGTAGACTTTTCCCCCGTGTTCTGTTGTCTGCCAGCCTGGCCCGAAAACCAAGTTTGTATCGACAGGCAAGCTTGTCAGATTTTTGCTCCTTGTCACCCCCACCAGCTCTTCTTGCTTTGGGGGGGGGCGGTTCTCCTTAAGCGCACTCTTTGGATAAGATTGGTGGTTGACAGATTTGAGTCCAGGTCTCACTAATGGTCTGACTTGGCTAGTTACTGGCTGCCCATTCCAGCCCCCGAAGGGTCAGTTTGCCATCTGTAGAATGGGCACAAACCCTTCTTTGTGACCTGGGCTGGAAGGGCCAGAGAGAATATTTGGAAAGTGCCACACATTCACTCAGGCATTTAGTAAATGTTGGTTCCCTTCTCTTGTGCTGGTGGAGAAGATGTCGGCCTAGGTGGATATCAGCATACCCAAGGCCCCAGCCACTCCTCAGAGATACTTGGCCATGGTGTAGCCTGCCCCACAATTCCTCTGGTTCTTGGCACAAAGTAGGAATGATAAGATAAAGGGTGTTTTGTAGTGGCTGCTGGGGAGGGGACTAGGCTGCCCACGCCAGTCCCTGGGGTGTGGGATGTGAAAGGGGAAAGAGAATACCCTGAGGCTAGTCTGGGTAGGGGTACCTGGGGCCTCAGGGAGCCACAGAGCAGAAACCTTGACTGGGGATTGCTCACACTGTTACCTGTGACTGACTGGGGATTGCTCACACTGCTACCTGTGACTATACGTTGTTGAACGCAGATGTAGGTTTTAGATCAGTGGGGGGACCCACTGTAAGCTCTCTGGCACATGTTAGCTGTTGTTGTGAGATCACTTCATGAGTAACCGCCTGAGGTCACACAGCTAGGAAGTACCCGAGTGCGGATTTGAATCCTGGTCCCTCAGGTTCCAGACCTCCACCCTTGTTACTCTGGTCTCCCCTCTGACTGTTCTCCGCTCTGATGTCCGGTGACATCAGCTCTCGTTCCACTGGCCCCAAGCCCCTCTTGATCTCGGGAATTTTCTTCTATGGCCTGGCCCTAGCTCAGTCAGCCAGCCTGGAGTTCCTGAGAATTAGGGAGGCTTCTCAAGGATATGGGCTCAGGGTGGGAGCCCCTGGCTGCGAATGTTTGAAGGCACGCAAGCATGACCAAGTGTGACTGCTAGCTTAAAAATGCATCCCCGTTAATAGAGAGGGAGCCCTGATGATTCTTTGGTTCTTAAATGCATGCTTTATTTATCTTGGGCTTGGAAATGTGCACTGAGGAATTCTGTCCTGAAACTGGGGGCGGGGGATGGGTGCAGAGTTTGAAGACAAAAGTCTTGTGCCGAAATTGCCGTCTGTTAACAGCTTTCTTCAGCCAGACAGCATGTGGACTGAGCTGGGGGTAAAGGTTTCGGAGGGTGTTCCCCACCCCCGGCGGCCCCCCCGCCGTCCCTGCTCAGCTGTGCTCACCACCGGCTTCATTACAGCAGCAGCAGCTCCAGGCCCAGCACCTCTCCCACGCCACGCATGGCCCCCCGGTCCAGTTGCCACCCCACCCGTCAGGCCTCCAGCCTCCAGGGATCCCCCCGGTGACGGGGAGCAGCTCCGGGCTGCTGGCACTTGGTGCCCTGGGCAGCCAGGCCCACCTGACAGTGAAGGACGAGAAGAACCACCATGAGCTGGACCACAGAGGTGCGGCCCAGGGCTGGGGCAGAGGGCAGGGCTGGGCTGGGGGTAGGGGCCCTGTAGGTCCGACTGCGAGGGGACACAGCAAATGTTGTCACCCTGGGGCCAGGAGTTAGCAAAAGATTTGGTGCCCTCTGTCGAATTCCTGGTACATGGGAGACAGAGCCCCACCTTCTATGACTACCCCTTGATCCCTGCTGTGTACCGGCTATTCTCTGGCCCAGAAGACCTCTCGTGCATCCTCCCATCGTCCCAGCTACACACTGCCCATCCTTAAAGGGCCAGCCCAGGCCCATTCCTTCAAGATGCCTTCAGGTCTGCGCTGGCGGCCTTTTTCCCATTCCCAGGAGAATTGAAGAGCTGGGGTCCCAAGAATGAGCCCTTGGTTGCTGTCCTCTTGTAGCCTACCCCTGGAGAATGTTTTGTCCTCACCAAGATCATTAGTCCTTTAAGAACAGGGGCCTAGTTCCTGGCTTTTAACTTAGCATGTGTATCTTACCAATGCAGGTGCCTTGGAAAAGGTACACAGTTGGCACTCAAGTAAAGACTTGCCAGTCAACTGTCTTTAAGCAGACAGAGGGTAGCGATCACAGTACTGCAGGGAGGTGATGGGGAAGACTTGGAACGAGACCCCCTCCTCTTCACCAGGCCCATACTGTGTGGACCCCGGAAGCTGCATCCACTAGGGCTCAGGAGGGCTTAGTTTTTGGGGAAGGAAGAGTCCTGGGTCCCTGGCAGGCCTTTTTCAAAAGTTCCCACCTCGTGTGGTCTGTCTGCCCTTAGCTACTTTTCCCCCGTTTTATTGAGATATAATTGACATACAAAACTGTGTAAGTTAAAGGCGCACACCATGATTTGATTGGCCCTTGGCTGTGGACCAGGGCATCCGGCCCAGGCCAGGTTGCCAGGGCGGTGGCGGAGTGTGGGAAGCAGAGACTAAGTTGTGTGTCCCTGCAGAGGGATGGCGCCCTTGGCAGAGGGAGAGGGCGTCCTCACAGCGGAGGGGAGAGTCAGGGAGCTAGGGCTCAGCTGCTGTGCAGAAGAATCAGGGGCTTCTCCGCAAAGACACACAGAATGGTGTTAGTTAAAAAAACAACAAAAAACACTCCCATAGTTCCTTTATTTATTCTTTTCTTTTAAACAATGATGTACTCAATACCCAGATCCTTTGCAAACTGGTAGCTTTGAAAAGTGCTGAGCAGGGATCTGGGTGCCCTTCTTGGCATGTCAGGAAGAGCAGGGCCACAGCCCCCACCCCACCTGGGACTGGTGGCCAGAGGGAGCATGGGGAATTGGGGCAGTTAATTTGCAAAGTGGGAAATGTCACCTAATGGCCCTGCCTTGGCTGACCCACAGTGACTCAGAGAGCTAGGCCTGCTGCCCATTTTAAAACCTATCAACTAGCAAAGCATAAAAGCCAGCTGCATGAGACTGACCTTTTTCCTTTTTTTTTTGTCCTTTTCTCTTGGGGGGCCTTGACCCTCCTCCTGTCCCGGCCTTCCGTCCCCAAAGAAAGAGAATCCAGTGCGGTAAGTGTCAGCACTCTGGAACTTACAGAGTGTGGGGTGTTGGGGGGAGGAGGAGGGGACCACATGGGATTCTGGGGGTGGGGGAGGGTTTGTCACGACACAGGACCTTCAGTTGGGGAAGCGGTCATCTCTCCAGGCTTTCCTCCCATCATTTGGCAAACGAGTAGCTTTAAGTGAGCTCTAACCCTCTTTTTTTTTTTATGAGAGGTGATTAACCAGAGAGGTCAGCTGGCCAGTCCGTGGAGTCACCTGGCCTCCGCAAGCAACCCAGGGGTCCTGTGTCCTGGGCGGGGTCGCTTCCCTCCTCCCAACTTGGCTGCCCCCCTGTCTGATCCTGTATCCTCCTCCCTTCCTCCAAACGCCTGAGGTTTCTCCGTGTTCTGGGCTTAAACTCGGTTTAAGAAAGTGCTAGCGAGCAAGCATTAGGCCAGGCATCTGAGTGTCTGCCAGCTCTGAGATCTGCTGTAAATCTTCTGAGCACACTGAGGCTCAGAGGCTCTGTTTCAAATGAATAAGCCTTCTGAGTAAGCACAGTGGAGTCTGGATAAAAAAAATCCTCCAGCGATTAGCAAAGCTATTTTATTCCTCATCGTGTCCTTGTATCTGGGGCCATCTAATCTGCGGGGATGGCTTTGGTTATTACCTCGTGTTAAGTAGGACTTGGAAGGTCAGGCAGTTAACTAACCATCTAGACGGCAGCTTCCTCGGGCAGCTCCATCCCGACCCCCTTCCCTCCCGGCCCTCCACCAGGCCGACTTTTTAAACCTCCCAGTTAGCAACAGTGCTCTCGTCCCCTCTCGACGTGCCGACGTGCTCGGAAATCCGGGTGCGCGTTTGGGCCCGGCGATGACTGGGTATATCAGAAAGGAAAAACTGAAGCTGAAAATCTGTCCTCGTTGCTTTAGCGTTGATCCTCAAAAGGTGGCATTTTTGGAGAGGTGGTCAGCCTAGATAGGAGCGGGGGCTAATCTGGACCCCTCCAGGCCTGGATCTGGTCCCGGCTTCATGGGACACTGGGTGGCTCTCTCGGCCTCTCTGAGACTCGGTTTCTGTATCTGTGACATGGGCATATTCCTGGCCAGCCAAGCCTCCCTCTCCGCTTAGTCAGGAAACCCCCTCACAACAGCATCCAGTATCTGGGAGGTGACCCGGTTAACAAGGACCTGCTGCCGAGTGACATGAGGGTTTGACACCCGATGCCCTCTGTCTTCACATCGTCTTCCTCCCCATTGCTGTTTGCATTTGGCTTTGTGCCCCGATCTGTGAAAGCTTTGTGCTCAAAGAATCCCCTGGGGAAACCCCCCAAGAGCTGAGCTCCTCGCTCTGCAGTGCTGGTCCACACCCATGCATGGCAGACTTGGAGCAGAGGGGGCCCAGTCGGGCCCCCAGAGAGTCCCGTGGGAATGAGAAAAGACGCCATCCATCCTGGGGCCGGGGCCGGACGGCTTGGGGTGGGAGAGTAGGGGGGAGCGGTGAGGCAGCAGGGCTTGTGCGCCCATGGCCGTGGCCTTGGAGGCCTTGCAGCCCGCAGCGAGCAACCCTTTGCAAACCAGGTTGTCAACAGATGAGGCCCCCGCAGGAAGGACAGGGCCGTGGCCGAGCGGAGGGGGACGGCTGGCTGGGCTGGAAGCTGTCCCAGAGGGGTTAGTCTGGAGTCCAATTAGAGGTAGCTTCATTCATATTTCCTTGCCTCGCTGAAGCAATAAAAAATACTTAGTTTTTTGGCCGCCTGCCAGCCAGAGGCGGGCTGGATCGATGCCGCTAAATGCCTGACATGACTCTCTCCAGTAGCAGCGAGGGTTTTCAGCCTGACTGCAGGAGAAGAAAGAGCTCGCTGTTCTCCGAGCCACGTACAGGGTCGCAAGGAGAAACCCGAGCAGCCGTGCGCCCCCCTCTGCCCCGCTCCCCTCCCGGCCGCCCGGGAGGAGAGGGGCTGGGAGCCTGGCTGCTGAGCCTGGCTGCTGAGCGTGGGGTGGCTGCCGTCGGAGGAAATGAAATGCCGTGATTTTTCTGCCGGCGCTCGCAGCAGCTAATTGAATTGCGGCTGTGTGTGCGCCCCGCATGGCTATGGGGAAGGCTGAGCCACACTTCCATTAGAACCTCCATTTCTTCTTCAAGGCTTGATAACTCTGCCATTTTAATTTGCTTCAGGCAGAAACTTGGCAGGGAAGGGCTGCCCAGAAACCGGCTTAGGAAAGGAAATGAAGTTCTGTGGTTCCCACACCATCCCCCCCCGCCAAGCACCAGCACTGGCCTCCAGGAACTTGGGGGAGACGGGAGGTGGAGGCTTATCCCCCTCCGCCCCCCGCCTTTCGATGTCCTCCTCTGCCAACGTCCCTCTGTGTCCCTGTGTGGCCGTGTCCTGCATGTCTGCACTGCATGGGGGTGTGGCTCGGCTGGCCTTCCCCTGCCCTGCAGTCCAGCTGTGCACCCCAGGAGAGCAGGGGCTGTGTCTGGCTGCTTCCTCCACCCCTGGTGCCCAGCCCTGGGCCTGATCTAGGGTGTGTGCTCAGGAAAGGCAGGGGTGAGTGGGGAGGGATGAAGGAAGGTATAGCTTGGTCTCTTAGAAAGGAGTAAACCTCAGCGGCCCCTAGGGGGGCATCGGTTCAGATACTGTCCCGGCCCCAAGGGCACAGGTGTGCTGGCAGGTCCGGCTGCTGGTAGCTCCCACCCCACCTGAGTCCCAGCCCGGTGCTCCCTTCCTGGCCACCGCTAGCGCCCCGTGCCAGCCAGCCCCCATCGTCTGTGGGATGCCCTCCATCTGCCAGTGCTGTTCCAGTGTGGTCCAGCGGCCCCGCCCCGCTCTTCCCAGGCCTTGAATTTCAGACTGTGCTGGGCCTGGCTTGCTTTGGAGTTTGAAAGGAGAACGTACTAGGCCCTTCCCAGCCTGAGCAGCTCGGGTTTCCTTCGTGTTGCCTCCTGTGAGGGACCTTGGGCACATCTCCCAACCTCTCGGGGCCCCTGCATTCCCGTCGTTGGAGAGAGGACGATTGCACCTGCCCTTACGCCTTTTCCTACTTGCAGAGGGAAAGGCTTCTCGAAGTTGCAGTTGTTGTTTCTAACACTATTTCTGAAGTGGCTCGAGGCCCGGCAGTGGAGGAATAGCACGCTCGTACAAAATGCCAAGTCGCCCACCTACACGTAGAAGGCCTGTTGGCACCGACATTCTTCCTCCCTGTCACTCTCCCCATTCCAGTCGGGCTCAGCAGATGAAGCCCCTGTGTGTTCGCTGAGACCCATCTTTCAAGGCTCGGTGCACATTTTGCTTATCCCTTCTTTGAGCAGATACACATGGCCGGCCCAAGGTGGGTGGTGAAGGAGGGGTGATCCGGCTCTCAGAACGTAAGGTCCCACCGGCCAGAAGGCAGAGTGTTCAGCGCAGGCCTCTTTACTTAATAGCAGTATCATGGCTGTAAAAGAGAACTGTGTTCGCAGGGCTTCCCCCGCCGGGGAGACCCCGTCTGGAGAGCTGGGGAGGCTTCCCTGGCGAGGCTCCGATGGAGTGGGGGATTGCGGGACACATGCAACACCCCCACTGGCCGCTTGAGACACCTGCGCTTAGCTGTGTCTCGGTGTGCCCGAAACGCTCACACTAAATCTCCTTCTGGTTTCCAGAATAACTCCGTGTCGCCCTCAGAAAGCCTCCGGGCCAGCGAGAAGCACCGGGGCTCAGCAGACTACAGCATGGAAGCCAAGAAGCGAAAAGCAGAGGAGAAGGACAGTCTGAGCCGATACGTACGTCTAGTGGGCGCTGCTGGGTGTGTGTTGGGGGCTGGGGTGTGGGAGAATCCACAGGCCTGACTCGCGGGTGAGTCAGAGGCACAGGTGGGGGCGGGCTGGGTTGCCTGGCGGGGGGCAGGTTCATACACAGACACTGGAAGCACGTGGGCCACGGCCAAGACGGGGAGTGGCTAAGGAGAGCTGTGGGTGCCCCCCCCCACAGGCCAGGGGGGTCATGCTGCCATGACGGCCCTCCCAGAGTTCCTGGTCTGCTCTGTCCCTGGTGCCCCCACACTTTGAGCCTCCAGTGTGGTCACGGTATCTGCCGTGGGCCAGGCTGTCGGGATGAGAGCTGAGACCGGGAGAAGGGGGCCATGCGATGCTTTGCCGCTTGCGGCTCCAGACGTGTCACCCAAGTGCCTCGGCTATATTCCTGGGAGACGAGGCTGATCACCCCTCCCACACACAGTGGCAGAAGTGGTGACATGGGGCTAGCTCGCTTCCTCGTCCATGATGGTGGCTATGAAGCCTCTGGAAGGAGCCAAGTGAAAGGGGACTCGGAAGTACTGTAACGGGGCAGGTGTGAGTGAGGCTGCCAGTGGGCGTGGAGCACGGTGACCTGGAACAGGGCCCGGGGGCTCGGTGAGCAGAGAGCCGATGTCCGTGGGCCGGAGGGGAGCGTGCATGGACTGTGGGGTTTGGCCCCAGATTCAGATTCCAGCTGGTGGAAGCGGGGGTTGCTTCAGGCTCGGTGTGGGGGTATGGTAGGGGTGGCCCCCTGACTGGCTTCTCTCTCGGCTGCAGGACAGTGATGGGGACAAGAGTGACGATCTGGTGGTGGATGTTTCCAACGAGGTGAGCGCAGACAGGCCCAGGTTGCAGCGTGCTCGGTTTAGGCTGGTTTGAGGCGGCTCCTCTCCTGGCTGGGAGCTGTTGCGTCTCTGGCTGCGGGGCCCGCATGGCTGGCGGCCTGAGCGGGGCAGCGAGGCCTCTGGTGTTGGGGCATCAGGCTGGTCAGGAGGAGGGCGATAGGGCTTGGCTGCATGGTGGCTGGGGTTCCTAGGACGGGAGTCCAGGGGAGAGAGCACAAGCATGCCCCAAAGATCCCAGGCGAGAGCCAGCTCCTGTTTCCCGTGGTCCTCCAGGTCAGCTCTGTTCTCCCCACCACCCCCCTGGGATCTTGAGGGTATAGGGGTCATGAGCCCCTTGGGATCCGCCTTAGTAGGGAAGGAAGATCTGGAGCGAGCTGCATGAGGCCAAGAGGCCCCATTGCCCAGATTTGAGCCCTGAACTTGTATATGATCCTGGGCTGGTCACCATCCCTCCCTCACCCCCACCGGGCCCCAGTCTCCCCATCTGTGGGATGAAGGGGCGAGACCAGATCATTGGGAACTAGTCCCTGCCTGGGGCCCCCCAGTCTGTCTCAGCACAGCCCCTCTCCCCGGGAGCTGTGTGTGCTCCCTTCTGGTTCCCAGTGCAGGGAAGATTCTAGGCTGGTGTTTGCTGTCAGTGCATCTCTGCATCCCTTGTGCTTTTAGGACCCCGCGACGCCCCGGGTCAGCCCGGCACACTCCCCTCCTGAAAATGGGCTGGACAAGGCCCGCGGCCTGAAAAAGGATGCCCCCACCAGCCCCGCCTCCGTAGCCTCCTCCAGCAGCACACCTTCCTCCAAGACCAAAGACCTTGGTCATGTATGTGGGGTCTGCCACTGGCGCCACAGAAGCGGAGGGCTGGGGCAGGTGGGGGTGGAGGGAGAAGGTTCTGGAGAAGGGACAAGCTGGAGTGGTCAAAATTGGAGGGCAGGGGGGTGGAGTACAAAGAACACGGATTGGGGTTTGGTCCCAGTTCAAATGCTGGCTTTCCCACCTCCTGGCTGGGCCCTGTGCTACCAGTTAACGTTTCTGAGTTGGTTACTTGGTCTATAAAATGGGAGCGATCACCACGGTCCCTGCCAGATCAGGTTGGGTAAGAATTGAGGGGCTGTTGGGCAGAAGATTCAGAACTGGAGCCGGCACTGGGTGTCGTGGCCAGCTCCAAATGCCCAGCTCTTGAGAGAAAGGAATCTTCATGTCTCCCCTATTCAGAACGACAAATCCTCCACCCCTGGGCTCAAGTCCAACACACCTACTCCGAGGAACGATGCCCCGACTCCAGGCACCAGCACGACCCCAGGGCTCCGGTCGATGCCGGGCAAACCTCCAGGCATGGACCCGATAGGTATAATGGGTAGGCACGATGGGGCTGGGGCGACCGCGCTGGAGGGGTGCCATCTGCCCGGGGCCAGGCTAGGCCAGAGCGTCAGGCAGTATGTGGGGCAGGGCCTGCCTCCAGGGGCACTCCGCGGTCAGGTTTGAGGAGGATGTGGACACCTGGTGTGTCATCACTGATGGCAAGGGCTTACTGGGGCCACTGTTGGACTCAGTGTGGAAGGAGCTTCAGACAGGTCAGGACACCCATGGTCTGTCCCCATCTGTGTCATTAGTTCCGTGAGACTCAACAAACCCCTTCTTTGGGCCTCCCTTGTTCTGCTCTGTAAAAGGAGGTGGGCACACCTCTCGGCTTCAACCTTCTTGGACCGTGAAGACCAGGATCCCAGTTAGATGGGTTTAATCCAAGAGGACTGCCTGGAGCAGGCAGCTTTCTAGTGCAGGAAGGATTGCTGCTGGGCTGGGAGGCATCCTGGTGGCCTGAGCTTCGTCCAGGAAGGAGGGGTGGGCCCCCTCCCCCTGAGGGTCTCCACCTCCGGCTGACGCCCGCCTCCTTGCAGCCTCGGCCTTGCGCACGCCCATCTCCATCACCAGCTCCTACGCGGCCCCCTTTGCCATGATGAGCCACCACGAGATGAACGGCTCACTCACCAGCCCGAGCGCCTACGCCGGCCTCCACAACATCCCACCACAGATGAGCGCGGCCGCTGCTGCCGCCGCCGCCGCCTATGGCCGATCGCCAATGGTGAGCTTTGGAGCTGTACGTAGACCTTTTGGCTCCTTTTTGGGGGGGGACTGGGCAAGGAGTGGGGAGCTGGTGGGGGTTGTCAGGCAGCTGCCTCTGGGGCAGAGTGTTTATTAGAAAAAGAAAGGAATGTAGGCTTTGGGGCCCCACCCCCACTTGGCCCATTAGTCATCATGTGACCTCATAGAACTCAGCACTCCCCGACCCAGGCCGTCATTTTCCATCTGGGAATTGGAGCTCCTTGCTCTCTCTTTTTCTGGGCTGTGTGGGGTTGGGAATCCCGAAAGGAGTCCAGTGACTTCCATGTAACCTGCATTCGGTGAATGAGGCTGCTTGCTATAGCAAGAGTGAGATCAGATTTGGGTCGGCAGAGAGGGGTTCTTTTCCAGGAGACGGTTCCTCTCCTGGGTGGCCGCCTCTCCCTATGACGGGCCCACTGGACACCAGGGGAGAGAATGAAGTGGGGCTGCGTCAGCTCTGCCTCGTGGAGCAGGGAGAGCTGAGGGTGTGGGGGTCGAGAATACCAGCTCCGAGTTGGTGGGTCTGGACTGGCACCCTGTCCCTGCCACTGTCCTGGGCAAGACACCTTGCCTGCCGGGCCTGTTTTTCCTCTGAGACAACAGGCTCTGCGCTGTGTTCCGGGTTTTGAAGAGGCAGCGCTGTGGGCAGGACCTAGGGAGTGGTGAAGGAAGAGGCCAGGGTGGGGGCTGTGTGGCGGCCTTCCTCACTGAGGGCTGGCCCGTCTTGCCTTACAGGTTGGTTTTGACCCTCACCCTCCCATGCGGGCCACCGGCCTTCCCTCCAGCCTCGCCTCCATTCCTGGTGGGAAACCGTAAGTTTGGCTGTGCTTTGCTGCATGCTGGTTGGGGGAAGTACACAACCCCCGCCCCTATGCCCGGCCCTGGCACAGCGCCCCTCGAGAACGTGTCTGCCCCTCTAGGGTACTCACAGACCAGGTTGTACTCCCAGGAAACGGCTGCCTGGCCACACTCCTGAGCAGCCATGGCCTCAGGAGCTCCTCTGGGTTTGAGCTGCCGGAAGCACCCCCAGTGGTACCCACAGAGGCCTAAAACAGCAGGCAGACCGTGCCGGCTCACCCCCGGCTCCGACGTGCACTCCGTGATGCGTCCTGGGGGGCACGCCTCTTTCCCTCCCTGTTACCCCTGGGCTTGTAAAGGAAGAGGTGACATTCAAGCCGAACCCGGGGGATTTATAGATGGTGGGAAAGGGCGTTCCAAGGCACATGTGGGCCTAGTGACGCGGTCTGGAGCCAAGGGTCTGGGAGCAGAAGCAGACGTCAAGGCTGGGATGTTAAGCAGTACCCTACCCTAATAGAGCCAGGCCAGGGAGGTTGGGGTGACTGGGTTCCCCAAGCTTTAGGGAGTGGGGTCCCGAGGTGGGCCAGTCGGGGTGGTGCCATCTGACCTGGGCAGGACTCATGGGAACTGAGAGGATTGGGGCTGACGGAGGGGATGGTTCTCCCTTTCAGCGCGTACTCTTTCCACGTGAGTGCTGACGGGCAGATGCAGCCCGTGCCCTTCCCCCACGACGCCCTGGCAGGCCCCGGCATCCCTCGCCATGCCCGGCAGATCAACACGCTGAGCCACGGGGAGGTGGTGTGCGCCGTGACCATCAGCAACCCCACGCGGCACGTCTACACAGGCGGCAAGGGCTGTGTGAAGATCTGGGACATCAGCCAGCCGGGCAGCAAGAGCCCCATCTCCCAGCTGGACTGCCTGGTGAGGCCCCAGGACCGCAGGCCTCTCCTCTAGCTGGGGGAGGGGCAGCCGAGCAGGCTGGCAGACCCCTGAGCCCTGGGTTTCCTTACTTTCCTTAAGTGGAGATGATACCAAGCTTCCCAGGGTCTGTGAAGGAATGCGCAAAGGCGACGGGATGTGAGCCAGGGTGGCGCTGGGTGTGATTCTTCCGGTCCCTGGGAGGAGGGGTGGGCAGAGCTCAACGTCGCCCCTTCTGCCTCCAGAACAGGGACAACTACATCCGCTCCTGCAAGCTGCTCCCCGATGGGCGCACGCTCATCGTGGGTGGCGAGGCCAGCACGCTCACCATCTGGGACCTGGCCTCGCCCACACCCCGCATCAAGGCCGAGCTGACGTCCTCGGCTCCTGCCTGCTACGCGCTGGCCATCAGCCCCGACGCCAAAGTCTGCTTCTCATGCTGCAGCGATGGCAACATCGCCGTGTGGGACCTGCATAACCAGACACTGGTCAGGTGAGGCTGCGGGAGGAGTGGGGGAGCCCCGTCCTCGGGAGGGTCGCACGGCTCGTAACGGTGACCCATCCAAGGCGCTCCCGGCTATGGGGTAGCCACGTCAGAGTGAGCGAGGACACCCGGGGGAGGAGACTGCCTGGCCTGCCGTGTGTCAGGGGCTCGGCATGGGCAGGGAATGGAGGGCTTCTTGCACAAGGCTCTGGGGAAAGGGGAGCATGGAATTCCGAGCATCAGAGACAAGCAGAGGGAGAGAACTGAGGAAGGAGGGCCTCGGGAGCAGCGGCCCGGTGTGAATCCTGCCCCCATTATGACCCTGTGCCGGTCACTCCGCTCCTGTGTCTCCGTGTCCTCCGTGTGAGGCAGGCGTGGTGAAGGCTGCCCTCGGAGTGGGAGCTCAGTGTAGGGCAGCGTGCGTACCCCAGAGTCGGCTGTAGGTGCACAGCGGCTGTCCTTGCTGGTCGTTGGGGCATCTAGCTGCGTGTGGTCTCAGTCCCATAGCCAGCAGGGGGAGGACGGCCTGGGCAAGAGACTCTGGAGTGGGGCTGGGAGGAGGCCCGGGGCCCGCTCTGCTGCGGGCTCACCAGAGCCCCATGGGTGCATGGTCCACCCCCTGCTGGGCCTCAGTTTCCTCTTGTGCTCAGACACAGCTGGCCTCGCCAGTCCGTGGTTCCCGAGGGCTCACCCCCTCTCCTTGCTTGGCCTTCGTAGGCAGTTCCAGGGCCACACAGACGGGGCCAGCTGCATAGACATCTCCCATGATGGCACCAAGCTGTGGACCGGAGGCCTGGACAACACCGTGCGCTCCTGGGACCTGCGCGAGGGCCGGCAGCTGCAGCAGCATGACTTCACCTCGCAGGTGTGCGCGCTCCTCCTCTCCCCCAGGGCAGCATGTGCCCTTCCCTTCTGGGGTCCCAGTGGCTGGGTCAGGGGACACGGGGGCCCTTACAGGTGGTCATTGCAAATGGACCTTTGACCAACCTCAGCCACCTCGGAAGGCTTCCTGGAGGAGGCAGCAGTAGACTGGAATCGACAAGGCCCTGCAGTTGGACGTACTTGACCCAACTGCTCAGATCTGATTCTCAGCTTCTCTGTTGTTGAGCACTCTGGCCCTGGTTTTCTCCCTCGTAGGTCTGGTGTGAGCACCTGAAACGATCCCTCTTAAAAGCCTTAGCCATAGCCCGGCTCCTAGAAGATACTTTGTTAATGTTAGGTAGCCTTAGTTTCCGCTCTTTTAAATATATCAGCCGTCCATATTTAGTATTTTAGCGTTTTGTTTACTTTCTTCCTTAAGGCAAGGCAAAGGTCACAGAGACAGAGTAACTTGGACAGTACAATGCCTGTACCATCTCTGAGCTGGAGTGCTGGCTTTACCGCTACTTTCTAGAGTCAGCGACCTCTCTGAGCCTCTGCTTCCTCACCCCTGAAAGGCATTCCGGGGCTGAGGGAGAGGAGAGGGGGCTTCGCCTCGCAGGTGGCAGGTGGGACGTGATGGGAGTGGGAGCTGTGGGCCCCTGGGGCCCGGTGGGGGTGGGGGGCGGAGGAGCTGAGCCCGGTCTGCGCCCCCACCCCCCACAGATCTTCTCGCTGGGCTACTGCCCCACCGGGGAGTGGCTGGCCGTGGGCATGGAGAGCAGCAACGTGGAGGTCCTGCACCACACCAAGCCGGACAAGTACCAGCTGCACCTGCACGAGAGCTGCGTGCTGTCCCTCAAGTTTGCCTACTGCGGTGAGCCTTGGGGAGCTGGGAGCCCGGGCAGCCCGCCCTGCCCTCTGCGCCGAGGCAGGGCCGGGAGCTGATAGCAAGGCAGAGCCCCCGGGCCAGCCACATCCTGGAATCCAGCCTCCCAATCCCGACCACTGTCGTGTCCCATCCTCCCCCCCCCACCCCCATCCATGTCCCTTGGATGTGGATACGGCCACGGGGGACCAAGCGCTCCTGGCAGCAGGCCAGAGCCAGTCCTTGCAGGCCCAGGGCAGAGGAACGGCACGCTCAGCCTTGCGGCCGTTCTTGCACGCAGCTAAGACTGCGGGCGCTGGTGGCTGACGGCCCCGGGTCAGACCTGCTTCTCCCCTGACTGACTTTGTCACCTTGGACACGCCTCATCCTCTCTGCATGCCAGGGGTCTTTCTCTGGGGGTGGCCCGGGGCCCCTGCGAGGCTTTGGGGAGCAGTAGTGCGCTAGCACGGGCGGAGCCCTGGCAGAGTGGGCTGCCGAGTCCCGGAGTCAGTTACGGGTCTCGCTTAGGAAATGCCCCTCACCAACTGAGAGTCTAACTAAGGCCCAGTTGGCAGTTCGCGGCACGTCTCTATGGCAGCCGGCCGTGTCTGGGGCGGGCTTTGCCTTCCAGGGCATTCAGCCACAAGCTGACACTCCCTTTGCCTCCGGCCTGCAGGCAAGTGGTTCGTGAGCACTGGGAAGGACAATCTCCTCAACGCTTGGAGGACACCGTATGGAGCCAGCATATTCCAGGTACCTCCCACCGCCCAGCCGCCCCAGGGACTGGGAATGGGGACGGCCCCTTCCAGGCCCTACCTGATGGGGGTGCGGGATGGGTTCCCCAGAGCTGAGGCCTGGGACACATCCGTGGGACACACGCCGCGGCTGGTGGCGTCTGACCCATAGGGCGAGGGCTTTTAAGCAGGGCTTCTTGTAGGATTTCTAGAACACGGGAGAGTCACGTCATAGTCTTGGCTCTGGCCGGTGTGCTTCAGCACTCACAGGAGTGCACTGGGCAGCTCTTACCAGAACAGTGTTACCTGATGTTCCAGTAAGTTTGTGTCTCATCTCGACACCTCAGTGTAAGGAGTGAGGGGGCAGGAGAGAAGGGGTCTGGAAAGAGATGGCAGAGCGGGAAGAGGCTTTTCATGATTTTGCAAGATCTGGGTTCCGACCTACAGCTCTCACTTATACGTCGTCTTGACCGCACGCACACACGCACACGCGCACACACACACACACACACACACACACACACACACACACACACGGTGCTCCTGTGCTCCCAGCCCACAAGCCGCCTTCGGGATCTGTGCTGGGAATGTATGGCGGCCAGTGTGTCACGCATGGAAACCCTCAGCGTCTCCCTAGTTGCACTGGACGCTTCGGGTTGGGCGTAGGTCCCCTCCCTAGCTGGGCAGCCTGAGGCTGTGGCCCACGGATGCCCACACCGTGCTCAGAAGAGCTCCTTCTTACCTGTAAACTCCACGGAGAAGCTCGCGCTGCAGTGCTCTTTGGAGCCTCACAACTCCGGGATCACCCTGGACCCTGCTCACGAGCCTTTCCCGGTGGAAAAGCCGGAGGTCCGGGCATCTGTCCCCGAAAGCGCGTCTCCAGGCTGCGCTGGGAGGCCCTGCTGGGTGCACTCGGGGTCGGAGCCCCGGGGCCTGCAGAGGGGGTGTGACGCAGACAGTGTGGAAATCGTGCTGAGTACCAAGAAAGTGAGTTTCTGCCTTTTTTCTCCCCACCCCCTCCTGCCTGTCCTCGCCTTCCTCCTGCAGTCCAAGGAATCCTCGTCTGTCTTGAGTTGTGACATTTCGGCGGATGACAAATATATTGTAACAGGCTCTGGTGACAAGAAGGCCACGGTTTATGAGGTCATCTACTAAACAAAGACTCTAACAGGGCTGTCAGACTCTGGGAGAAACAGACTCGGCGGTGACAGGGCCACCCCGCGAGGGGCCCCGAGGCTGGCGGAGGCCAGCGGCGGGCAGCCGAGCAGTCCAGGGCTGCGCTCCGGCAGGCCGAGAGGGCGCGCCCGCCACGGCCTGGACCCCTGGGCATGGACTCCCGTGTCTCACGGACTCGGACGGATGTCTCTCCTCCTCCCCGTCCACAACCCTGGCAGACGCTACGAGTAGATTTCTTTGGAGGCTTGGGGCTCCAGCCCCCCAGAGACCCCCTCGTGAATCTCCATCTTTCCTTCCCCTCTCTTTTGCTCTGTCCCCCTGCCCCGCGTCAGGGATGCCAGAGTGGACCATGTGTTTGTGCTGGGGGGGGGATCTCCTTTTCCCGATTGTGCAGCGCGCAACGTTTGTGAAAAATGTAAATAACAGACTCCTCTCTCTTGGACTGGTCAGTGGGGGAGGAGGCCCCTTCCCACCGAAAACGCTAGCCGTGTACTTCGCCTGCTGTATTTGTAACCCACTCGTGGTGGTGGTTTTTTTTTTTTTTTTCTTTCTTTTTTTTAAGGGACATCCCCATCTGGGAAGGGGAGGCCGGGAGGGGAACCAAATGGAGAGGGAGTGGAGGGGGCAGAGGAAGGGAGCTGCAGCTGGTGACCAGACTGACTGGTGGTGGGGCGGGGGGGTCCCCTGGGATGAGCGCACCTCGCCGTGGATCTGGGAGCAGCCCGAGGCCTGTCGGGCCCACTCGGGCTACACAGATGGCTGGGCAAGGCTTGCGTGGTGCCAGGCAGGCTGACAAAGGTCGGGTTCTCTGTGGCCACCTGCGCTCACCTCCCTCTCTCTCAGGGGTCCAACTCTTGCTCGCTCTTTCCTTCTCGCCTCACTCGCTCTCTCTTTGGCGCACACTTGGTTATGGTGATGGGAGGTGGGGGTGCGAAGGAACTCCGTCTCTGGCCCTTCTTGATCTTCAGACACCACGTTTAAAGGACAGAAAGTTAGAGGAAAGCATAGCGACTCAGCTCAGGGAGCTACCAGAGAAAAATAGCAACTGATGTGGGTGCTTTTTCTTTTTTTTTTTTTTGAATAAAAAGAATTAGAATCGATGTCCTTTATAAAATGCCTTCTCCCCCTTTTCTGGCTCTGACCCCCTCCTCTCTCTAGAGGGGAAAAGTGTAATCAACCTGCAGGGTTGTGAGTCCGAAGGGACGGTCTCCCCGCGGCCTCACCCGGGTGGCACTGCAGGGCTGAGGGGACAGGGGTCGGGTGGGGACACTGGTCCTGGCACTGTGGTGACTTCTTGCGGCTTTCAGTCTCTCTTCGGAGCCCAAACAGGTTACAGGTAGAAAATCATCTCCTACAGGTACCAGTTTTTGGTACCAAAATGTTCCGAGGTATTAGGGTTTGGGTTTTTTTTTCTTCTTCTTGGTCTTTTTTTTTTTCTTCTTCTTTTAAGGAAAAGCTAAAGGCCGATGTGAGTCCTGGTGGTGGGCTCTCCATGGATGTAGCATATGGAAGATAATTTTGATACTGCATTTTTATGGATTATTTTATAATGTGTGATTCTGTCTGGTGAGAAGGAAGGAAGGGGCCCCAGTGGAAACTGCTGGTCTTCAGTGATCTTGCTCCAGGCGAGCGGCTCCCCGGACGTGACCCAGAGGTCGTGGAGACTGGCTGGGCGCCCTGCACCTTTCTGAGGTTGGGGAGGGGCCGTCTGGAGGATCCCTCTCTCTTTCTCTGGGTCTCGATGGGCATCTGCCGCGTCTCGTTAAAGGCTCTAGCCACAAGGGAGGGTGAGGGTAGGAGAAAGTTGATTCCTGAAGAAAAAAAGAAAATGAAAAGTCATTGTAATGAGCTGTTTTTATATTTTTAAAAGTTGCTATTTAAAGGTTGGTTTGATTGTTGTGTTTTAATTGCCTCTACCCCCCCCGCCCCCACTTCTTTGTCAGTCCTCCCACCGAAGACGGGGCCACTGTCACCCGCATGCCCTGGATTCTGGGTGATTTCCTTTGTCATCCCTTCCTCTCTTCTCATTTCAAAGCACTTCCTGTGCACGCTGCCCCCAACCCCTGAAAGTCTGATCTCGCAGGACAGTGAGGGCAGTGTTCTACGTGCCTTCCCAAGGCTGCTTTCCAGTCTCCACGCCGGGAGTGGTGGGTGGGAGCTGGGATTTCCTCTGGACGCATGTGCAGGATAAAGTTCCCTGAGGGGAGGACCGCAGATTTATGCCAGAGTCTTATTAGACAGCCGTCCATGCAAAACGTTTTGGCAAAAAACGAAATGTGAAGAACTTCACGTGTAAAGTGTCTGAACATCTGGACTCTGAAACCCTTCACCATCTTAAGTTTCAAGTTAGATGTTATGCGGGGGACCTAGTCTCCAATGGGGTGTGTGTGTGTGTGTGAAGGCTTTCGGAGGATTTTGCACAAGGGATAGGGTAGGCGTGGCAGGCCAGTGCCCCCAGGGAGGCAGGGCTGGCCTAGGGTGCTTCCTAGGCCCTGGGATTTCCTGCACCCAGTAGAGAAACCTCTCCTGAAACTGGGGACTAACATGGGTTCCAGCTCATTTGGTCAAAGTCCTACATCACAATTGCCCACTGTCCTTTTACACAAAAAAGGGAATGACTTAACCTTTTAAAAAGGAGTTACAATTAGAATACAGCACAGTCTTTATTAGCCTAGAAAGAACAGCTGAACTGCTAGAGAGGGATGTCCACCCAGCCTCCTAGAGGAGAAGCTTCCAGCAGGTCGAGCAGGTAGGAGGAATGCTGATGGGAGGCTGCCCTGCGGCCAGCAGCTCCGCATTGGTTGCATAGACTGTACTAGAACATTACACTCCTCTGTCCACGTTGAAGCATTGAAGCAGAGGCTAGAGGGCCAGATGGGGGGCGCTGGCCAGAAGATTCTGCATGCACCCAAACCCGCCGGGGGTTTCCCACCGGTGCTAAGATAGGAGCTGGGCTCGCAGGCCTCAAGGAGAGGAAGAGCAACACGTCCGTCAGAGAAGCCTCATGTCCAGTCCTGCCCTAGCAGAGGCGGATACAACCATTTCTGAGGGGGGAAGCAACCTCTGGAAGGCTGTTGTACCCAGATGTCCTGAGTACGGTCAAGGATGTACAGCCGACCAAGATCTGGTCCCAACCACGGATGCTCACAGTCGAGGGTGGGGAGACCATACAGCCTCGAATTTGTGTCTGCGCTGCTGGCAACACAACCGGGCCCCAGCTGCAAGCCCCTCGCCTCCCGTCTGTTGTCACCACCACTGTCCCTTACACCGGCTGGCCAAGCCTCTCCACGCAGACGGCCCCATCGTGGGCCGCCGCCTCCACCTCTCACCCACCGCTCCGCTCCGCTCCCCACCCAGCTTGTTAGAAACCTCAAAGCTCAGTCCTGCTGCCGCCGAATCTCCATTTTACCGGCCCCTCCACTGATCTCTCCGGCTCTTGTACGTTTGTGAGGGGCTCTTCTAGTCCAAGGCGAGGGGCCCGCTCACAGCCAACGACCCGCCTCCCTTCCTCAGTACCCCCAGGTCTCCCCTGCTTCCTCCTCAACGGGGGCAGAAGGCCTTGATAACCATTTTCGAAGTCACCCCTAACCTTTCCCTGCAGAAACACAGGCCCCATCCATCGTGGCATTGGGCATATTTCACCACACTTGGCTGTCTGCCCAGCTCGACTAGCTTCCCTGGAGAGCAGCGCCCAGGAATAACAGGGCCCGGGGTGGTCCTGGAAGAAATGCCGAGCTATTTCTCCGGGAGCAGGGCATTTGGATGGTCGTAACTGAAGCCGAGACGTGAACTGGCTTCTGGAGTTCTTTGAACTCTGCCATTGCTCAAAGCAAGGAGCTCTGTTTTTTAAAAATGGAAAGGGAATGGTTGTGAGAAGGCGGGTTCATGCTCTTAGTCGACATCAGTTTGTGTGCAAGCGTCCAGGTCATCCCAAGCCACAGCTGACTAGGCCACGCCTCCTGGCCTCTCTCTGAGTCACTGCCCATCCCCTTTCCCCACCCCGAAGCTGCCCCACCCCAGCCCAGGCTGCCACTCTCCTAATCTTAGCGTCTGTGAAAAGGTCCAGAGCTACAGATCTCTGGATTCTGCGGCTGGACGGATCCTTAGCAAGAATGCTCAATGTTAGAAGCTGGCCAGCAAATATTTCATGATGATGGAGTGTACTTTTTTCCCCAGAACACAGTGCTTGAAAATGAACATTATTTTTAATGTGAAGTAGAGCCAACAAACATGATTAATCTTTAATCTTTTAAAAATGTGCATGGTTATGCACCATTTTACTTTTCTTATGATAGCAATATAAAATGCACTCTCTATTCCAGTACCCATGCAACATTTTTAAACGTGACACGAAAATTGGACTTCTTGTATTTGAAGAGGTATCTCTACTGAGCCCTTGATTTTATGAATGGACAATTAGGCCCAGAAAGAGCAAGAGACTCACCATGAGTCACCCAAATCACATCGGTCTCTCCCCTAAATCCCTAGCATACTGTCAGGCAGGGCAGGACTGAATGATGTTTGGAGAATTGGACTCCAAAGGAGGGCTCCTGCATCTTTCCATGAGGAAAAAAAGAGGTAGCCCAGAAAAGCTCCACCCTTGAGAACCTAGAGCTCACCCATCCATCTATCCATCCATCCCTCCCTCCCTCACCCACTCGACTATCCACTCATCCATCCACCCATCTGTCAAACTATCCTTGTATCCACCCATCCATCCATCCATCCATCCAACATTTATGTAATGAGAATCTAACATGACAGGCACGGTTCTAGGTGCTGGAATGCAAAGATCAATAAGACAATGCTTACCCTCACAGAACTTTCTCAGCCAGAGGTGGGAAAGAGATTGATCCCAGGGCAGAGGAGGAGATCAGTGATCTCAAAGTGAAGATTATAGGAGGGAAAGTGAAAGAAAAGGAGTCCCCTCCCCAACCCTGCCCCTGCCCAGCTCAGACCTTCCTCGTGTCCATTAGGGCACCTCAGTCAGGGCCCAGAAAACTCCACGGTGGGCTCTCCGTGACCCTGATTCAGCTCTCTCCCAGGCAGATCAGACGGGGCATGGTTGATGGCTCAGAAGTGTTCTCTTGGGACCTCTTGGACTGTAGAGGCCAGACGAAAGTCAGATGGGGCTGGGGCCCTGTCTTTCCTTGATATTATGGCTGCCAGGTGCAAGCGTTTGCTGACAACAGGTGCACGATCTGAAAAAACAGCAGATCTGGAATTTTCGATTCTGGCAAGTGAAACAACAGGCTAATAAGGATTCCCTTTAACCACGTGGACACTGAGACGTGGTGGATAAAATTAAACTGAAACAGTTTTACTAGGTTACCAAGAAAGAGAAAGGAAGAAGAAAGGAAAAGAAAGAAGAAGGGGGGAGGGAGGGAGGAAGGAAGGAAAGAAGGAAGGAAGGAGGGAGGGAGGGAAGGAAGGAAGGAAGGGGAAGGGGGGAAGAGGAATCTTTTACATCCACTAACAGAAACTGGTAGATCGAGCCAAGAGTAATTTATAAGGATATAGAAGACTGGAACAGCATAATTTCCAAGCTTGAGCCATCGAACCCTACAGCAGCTATTAAAGAGCACTGACTATTTTCCAGCACACCTGGAAGACTTAGTTTTACCAATCAAAGGAGCAGATGAGGCATTTTACAAAATTCAATCCCCATTCATGACTCTTCCTAACGCACCAAACTAGGAATAAAAGAAAATATCTTTAATCTGACAATGGACAGCTAAACCAGACCAGTGGCCCAGTAACAGATAGTGGTTAAGTTTCAGGAGCATTGGATTAAAGTCAGCAAAAAACCAAGAATAATCATTATTACCGCTTCTATTCAATATAGTTCTGGAGGCTCTAGCCAATGTAATAACACAAAATAAAAGAACAAATAAGGTACAATGAGTGAAATGGAAAAAAAAGTTGTAATTATTTGCAGATAACATAGAAAATATATAAACAAATAAGAGAGTTTAGTCTAGTTGCTGGATCCACGATCAACGTTCATTAATCAATAGCATTCCTTTTTTTTTTTTTTTAAAGATTTTATTTATTTATTTGACAGAGACAGCCAGCGAGAGGGAACACAAGCAGGGGTAGTGGGAGAGGAAGACGCAGGCTCCTAGCGGAGAAGCCTGATATGGGGCTTGATCCCAGAATACCGGGATCATGCCCTGAGCCGAAGGCAGACGCTTAACGCCTGCACCACCCAGGCGCCCCTATCAATAGCATTCCTATTCATAAGCAATAACCAATTAGAAACATGCAATATAAAGAAAAAAATGCATTTATAGTAGCAACAAAACCTACCCGTGAATAGATCTTAGAAAAGCTACGCAAGACCCTTATAAAGAAAAATATAAAATTTTATTGAAGGAAATATTTTTTGAAAAGAACCAGATGGATCATAGGTTATACCATATTCATTGATGGGAAAATCCAATTTTATTTCAAATACCGACTTTTCCAGAAACCTGTAATGGAATGTTAAACAAAATCCAACTAGGATGTTTTCTATATAATTTGATACACTGACACTAAAATTTGTCTGAACACTAAAGGACCCAAAAATAGCAGTATAATTTTGAAGAGGAATAAGAAAGGAGGACTTGTCCTCCAGAGACCAAGACTTACTGTAAAGCGAGTTAGCAGTTGGTGCTGCATAGATGAACAGACCGATGGAACAGAATTAAGTCCATAAATAGACCCCCATATAAATAAGAATCCAACGATGACCCATGTGACATTATGTCTCAGTGGAGAAAAGCATCCGTGGGTAGTTCTAGAACAATAGGCCACCTTTATGGAGGGCAGATGGATCTCTACCTCACACACTACACAAAAATAAACTAGTGGGATTAAAGTCTTCAAATGCGTGGGATAAAATATTGGAGAACAGCCTTTGTGGTGTGAGGAGGAAAAGGACTATTGAACAGGACACAGGAACCAAAAGCTATGATGAAGAAAAAGAAAGATCAACTTGATTACATCAAAATCTTAAACGCCTGCATGGCAAGAGATGAAAAAGTTACAAGACATGAAAAAATGTACATGCAGGATGCATAACGGACAGAGAAGTGGTATCTGGAATACGTAATAAATTTTCCCAAGTCAGTACGTGAGTGCGAACAACCCAGAGAAATGGGTAGAGGACAGAAACAAGAAATTCTCAGGAGAGGGAAAACGAACGGCCAGGAAACATGTGAAAATGTCCCATTTTCGTCGTTATCAAGAAGCAAATTAAAAAACAACAACAGCAGGGGCACCTGGGTGGCACAGTCGTTAAGCGTCTGCCTTCGGCTCAGGGCGTGATCCCGGCGTTCTGGGATCGAGCCCCACATCAGGCTCTTCCGCTGGGAGCCTGCTTCTTCCTCTCCCACTCCCCCTGCTTGTGTGCCCTCTCTCACTGGCTGTCTCTCTATCAAATAAATAAATAAAATCTTTAAAAAAAAAAAAACAGCAAAACAAAAAAAACCAAAAACAAACCAAAGGGGAATAGAACAATTCACTCCCATTGGATCGGCGAGTCTTTGATGAGTTTAATGATACAAAGCTTCCACCAAGATGGCGAAGGAGTAGCATTGTCAAACACCGCTTGTGGGAGCACACTCACGTCACCCACTTTGCAGAGCACTTGGCAATAGTTGGCAAAGTAGAAGCAACACAACCCTACGGCCTGCTAATTCAACTTCCAGGTAGATCCCCTAGAGAAGCTCTGAAACACAAATACGAAGAGATGTACATGGAGGTTTTCATTGCCCCATGATCTGAAGTAGCAGAAACTACTAGAAAGAGCCTGTCCATTATTGGCGGAATGGATAAAGAAGAATAATCTATGCTTTTTCCTATGATGAAATTATATGTGGGCATTAAAATACATGAGCTAGATCTTTGTGTATCGACTTGGATCAATCTCAAAAACACAATGTTGTGTGAAAAGAGCAAGTTGCAAAAGGAAATATATGCTATGATACTACTTATGTCAAATATAAATAGAAAACAATTCTAAATTTGAGTATATATGTCAAAATATAAAAACATGAGTGGAAAGAACACACCATGCTGCCAGGACAATGGTTATCTGTGGCGAAGGAAGGAAGGACAGAAGGGAGGGAGGGAGGGAGGAAGGAAGGGAAACGAGGGTCAGGTGGGAGTCCAGCTATACGTATCACATTTTATTACCTTTAAAAAAAATCTAAAAAAAATGTTAAAATGTTCACATTTTAAAAATCTGTGTAGTGACCTTAGTAGTGTTATATTAATTTCTGATCTTTTCTACATGCTTGGAATATTTCATAATTAGAGATCAAATGAGGAAAGCCAGACAACTCAGGACCTGATATGAAACCACCTTTCGTGGGGTGAGGTGGGGGGCTGGGGCTGGGTTGGGGGTGCACATGCCCAGTGGTGGAGGAGCAAAGCCCTCACGTCACCACGTTATCTTAGCCATATCTCTGGGCCTCTCCAGAACTTGGTCTTCTCGTCTACGGACTGATGCTTGAAGGCTGGATAAGCAATCCTTGGCTCCTCTCCAGCCTGATGTTTGTGATTCTAATGATTTTGTAGGGGTGCAAGGGCAGCTATCTCATGCAGAGACAACATGAATTAAATTAGTTTAGCTTTTCATTGTGAGACATGCCAAACAGATACAAAGTAGAGAGAACAGTATAGAGACTCTCCCTGTGCCCATTAATCAAGCTTCAACAGTTACCAACTCAGGGCTAATCTTGTTTTATCTACCCCACCCATTTCCACCGGCCACCACCACCAGTGGTGTATTATGCAGCAAATCCCAGATATCTCAACATTTAACTAGTAAATATTTAAATATCTCCACAAGGTAAGATCTATTTTAAAAATATAATCAATACCACAATCCCACCTAAAAAATGAACAATAATTTCCAATGTCATCAAATCCCTAATCTGTACTCAACTTTCCTTAATTGTCTCAGAATTTTTTTTAAAAATTGTTTATTTGAATTAGGGTCCAAGTAAGGTCCATACAAAGCAACTGTAATTGATATGTCTTTTAGGTTCCTCTTTCACGTCTCATTCTCTCTCTCTCTCTCTCTCACACACACACACACACTTATTTATTTATTAAGAAACAAAATTATTTGTCCTTAGAGCTTCTCAGTCTGAATCTGGCTGATTGTTAAATTGTTAGATCTTACAGCTTGATTAACTCAAGGCTTAATTTTGGGAGGCGGGGTCAAGAATACTTCATTGATCCATGGGGAAGCATGTACAATCTAGATGTTTCTCCTTTTGTATATTAGCTGTCACTGATGATCATCGTTTAGATTCCTGGATTCATTAGGGGCTACAAAATGCTGATATTTTAATTCTGCCACTCCTCCATCTATTTGCTTGAATGCTGCTGTAAAGAGAAACTGCCCCTCATCAACCATATGATTATCTTGAAGTATAGTTTAAATGCAGGATAAATGTTCGGTTCATCTGCTTTACTTGCCAGATTTTAAAGTAGTAAGTTAGTATCCTCAACAGCTGACCAGTAAGGGCTTTCTTTTCTAAGTAACATTATGAACTTGTGGATTTAAACATACGTTTTAGGCCTCAGTCAAGTGGAGTTATCCTTATTGTTTCTCAAATCATCCTCTTCAATATGCCTCCTGAGTCTTTTTGATATGACTTTGGTAGCTTTTGATAATTTTTCTTTCTGATATAAGACAATGTTACTGACTCATCTTGCACATTTTCTGTCCTAGATCTGGAGTCAGCCATGTCTCCAAGGAGCCCTAGTGCCTTTTGGTGGGAAGTGGTATTTAGAGACCATAATCTGGGGGTTAGGGGTGCTTGGTGCTAATGGATTGGTCATTGTTTTTAGATCCCTTCAGTAGCAGAGCTAAGAAGTGTGTGTGTGTGTGTGTGTGTGTGTGTGTGTGTGTGTGTGTTTACATTTGTTAAAGATAAAATACATCGTGAAATCTATTGATACTTCTAATTCAAATTCAGGATTGCATGTTTTTACTCCACTTCATTGATCTTCTATCTGAGTTTTCTTACAAAGTGGATCAAATTCTGAGTGGTTTACATCTAAGTGCAGACATTCAAAACCTTCTCTTGTTGTTATCCATTTGCTGTTTGCCTCATTCTCCAACCTGAGGGTGAACTTCCTGAGGGCAGAGATCAAGTTTGATTCATTCTGTATTCCTGGGTCCTAGCAGAGTAACTGTCACATGCTAGCTGCTTGATAAATAGTTACTGAATACCTAAAAGAATGATGCTTTCAAGGAAAACTTTCCTCTCCTTAAATAGAAAAGTATAGTGAATGGGATCTGAAAACTAGCTCGGAAATTTAAGCCAAGACTATTCACCCATCCATGAGTTCAATAGAAACAGACAGAGCGTACCCAGTGTTGGAGGCTAGGGACAAGGGATCTAGAGATAAATGGTCCATGCCCTCAAACAATGCACTCAAGTTGGAAAAACAAACTCGAATGATCAGAACAATGATAAAACAGTGTTATTAATAAATACTGGCCTGGAAAGCATGTTGTGAGAGTTGTGAGAAGGGAGGATCGGGCACCTTTTACAAGGCTCAGAAAGGGAGGTATCCATGAAGACTTGCAGAACTCAGGTTTGTCTTGGCTGTTTAAGGGTGCATAGGAGTTGCAGGGTGAGAGAAGGAAGGGCGTTTTGACACAGTAGTCCCAGAGTTGCCTGCCTCTCTGTAGTACTGAGCTACTTTGCTCCTGGATGGCTGAAGATTTTGTAAATCTTTGTGCTGGGGCTGGAGCCTACTCCTTGGAGAGCCTCCAAGTGCCTCCCGGAGAGGTATGCAGGAGGGCAGACAGTAAGAGTGAGAGGAGAAGGGAGGAGGCTGGGAGCTGGTGGGCTGGAGTCGCTTTTCAGAACACAGAGCGGCTGCCCCCTCACGGCAGAGCACCATTTGAAACCTCTGTCAACTGTGGTGCATGCAGAGATCAGCTTGTTTGTCAACGGAAAGTAATTTGCATTCAGGCTTGTTTGGGGGACGCACTCCCTAGTCCCTGGGAAGCCCCAAGCACCCATGTTACCCAAGATTCTACCCGTTGACTCTCCATCACCTTTTTTATCAGGGTGGGGCTCCCTCCCCTGACCTTGCTGGCCCAGTTCCGGGAGCCACAGCTGTCAGGTCGCAATTCTGTCCCCCAACACGAACAGGGCTACCTTTGCAAGGCGCCAGTCCCTGGACCCAAGGATCAAAGAGAGTCAGTTATTTGTAAATTATCATCTAGGGAGATTTGCCCCGGTTAACTAAACCCACCAGCCTGTTGAGTGACTTCATAGTTTCTCTTTCAACAAATTCATTTTTTTAAGGCTAAATGTAAGTATTTTAAAAGGGAAACTTTGTATCATCATCCTAAATGGATATCGCCCCCCTTTAAAAACATCTCCGTATGACTAAAGGCAATGAGAACAAAGCTTGCTAGCCATGCCTCAAGTCCTTCTTACTCCCTCTTTGTTACCAAAAGGGAGGTGAAGCAGTATTTGAGAGGTGTGAGGACCCCTCAGCACCAAACTGAAACTCCAAACTCGCTCCTGCATCTCATTGGAACCTTGATGGAGGAGAGGAAAAGGATTAACTTTCCTGCTGTGAGTCAATGATTGTTAATGTGCCTCCTTGTCTTACTTAAAAAATCCTCCCCCAGACCCCACTTTGGGAAACTGGAGCTCCTCTAATACCCCCAATGCAGATAGGGAAACTGAGGCCCAGCCAGCACAAGTGACTTATAATAGAAGTCCCGCGGAGGTGGGGCCGCTGTTGGCTTAGGCCCCCTGTGTGCTCAGCTGTGTTTGCTGAATGAACGAATGAATAACCTCCCACAGCCCCGAGTCAGGATTGAAACTAAAAGCAGGCTGTGGACTTTGAGCATCTTTGCATGGCAGACTCGCCCACCGGTCCCGGCTTCCCCTTTCGGTTCTTCACAGGGGAATTCCAGGGACTGTGCTTCTAGGGCAGGTGGGTGTGGCCACACCGGGACCCCCAGTGTTCTGGGCTTGGTCACAGCACACGCGTTAGGTGGCCTGGCCAGTGATGTGCGGGCGAGAGAAGGCAGTGGCCCCCATCTCTGCCCTCTCTGGCCTCCGCGGTCAGCATCACCAAGCCCAACCCCGGCCCGTCAGCCCTGCTGCATCGGACCCACCCGGGAGCCAGCGCTGGGGAGGGGAGAGTGAGCTTGTCAGGACTGGCCTGGGGTGGGGGGACCCCAGAGGATATGGGAAAAGCCTTGCTGGGGGTGTAGCTTGTGTCTTTTCTCCTTCCCTCCCTTGCTCTCCACTCTGAGGACACTGATCTCTGGCCCCACTGTGAGCTTGGCTCTGTGCTCTCCTGAGCCAGTCCTCCAGAGGCAGCCATTTTATCAGTGCATGACTGGGCCATGTACCCACCCCCCACATCCAGCATCTATCCAGTCAGTCCCAAGATTTCAGACAGGACTAGGACCCAAGCCTTGCCCCCAAGTTACTGTCAGGGTTGTAGGTAAGGAATGGACCTGTCCCCAGATGACCCCAATAGTCCATGTTCAGTGCACCAAAGGCACTAGCAGGGGGTATGGGAGCCCAGAGGAAGGGTGCCCGCCTGGCCTTGAGGTCGGGATGGCTTTCTGGAGGAGGGGATGTTTCAGCTGGGCTCTGAAGGACAAGGGGGATGAGGGATTTAGAGGAGGAAGGACAGCGCATCTGTGGACTAGCAGGTGCAAAGGCCCCGGGGTGCATGTGACAGAGGCTCAAGGGAAAGCCCCTGAGGGGTCAAGAAGTGTCCTGGGGAAGCCAAGGAGCTGCTGGCAATTTAGCCAAGGACACTTATGGTGGGATTTGAGCTTTGGGAAACGAGTTCTCCTTGCAGCATGGGGCAGGCCTTGGGGGTGGGAGAGTCAGACAGGGAGCGGTGTGGATGCTACCATGGTGACTGCGGCCTCAGCGGTGTGCAACCCCAGAGAAATGTATTTGCTGAGAGAGTAAGGAAAAACCAGGGGAAGACAGACCTAAGCCTCTCTCTACCTCCCACATTCCTCATTCCCCTCACCCCACCTCCAGTCAACAGGGGCTCAGAAGGGAGCTGCTTCCAGATCAGGGACCAACACGTGTGCTGGGCCAATGCACAAGTGTCCTGTTTCCTCTGGCTGACAAAGCTGGGGGCCTGGTGTTCTGGGATGACTGGTGTCATTGCTGCCTGTTGAAAGGTGGCTCTGTCTTCCCCACCCCTCTGCTTCATGGTGGCACAGACCACAGTCATGGACTTCTGTCTCCCTCTTCCTTCTTGTCCCTCTTGGTCACCTCAACCAGAGCTCACCATGTCCGGGTCTGCTGCCTGCTGATCAGTGACGATCTCCTGCCCCCTTCTCTCCCCCAGCGGCCCTGCCCTGTGCCCAATGTCCCCTGCATTGTCTCCGCGCGCCCTCCTGTCACCATCCTTGCCTCCTTCTGGGCCCCCCAGGGTCTCAGTCCTCAGCCTGGCCCCTCCCATCTTCCTGCAGTCCCAAGTGACCCCCAACTTCCCAGCCTCCCTCTCTGCATCGTCCCCAGGAGAGCTAGGGCAGGCCAGAGCTTAGGTTCTTTTCCCGCCTTACTGTGCGGAATCCTTCCGGCATCTATGCCTCAGTTTCTCATCTGGAACACAGGGGGACAAAACCCAGACAGCCCCCGAAGAGCGCGCACCATCGCTGCCCCCCACCCCTTCCAGATTGTGGGGGGAGGGGTGTCTCTGGGCCGCCGCGTGGGTGGGGAGAGCAGAGGCGCATCCCCCGCAGCGCGGCCACGGCCGGGTGGCGCGGGTTGCGCTCCGCCAGGGCAGCGTGGCTGCGGCTCAGTGGCGCGCGGTGGCCGTTCGCGCGCGGCCCTCGGAACCTCAGCGGCCCCGCGCTGAGCAGATGGCAGGGGAGGCGAGCGGCCGCGTCAGCTGCTGTTATCTCTCGCTGATGACACGGAGTGTAAATTTTGTTGGCAACACTCCCTCCTGCCTCTGCATGCCACCAGCTTTAATCACTGTAATTGAGTTATAATGAATGATTGTGTGCTCGCATTGTCTGCGCCGGGCGCGAGCCGAGTGAGCGAGCGCCGGGGCCGCCCCGCCGGGGTGGGGGGTCCGCGCCGCCGGGGAGGGGGCGTCGCCCCCCGCCGCGTCCCGGGAGCTCCCGGACCCGGCTCCCAGGCTCCCCGGCCTTCCCACACCGCCGCGGGCGGCCCGGAAGGCCCGTTTGCTTTGCACATTATTACCATTTTCAAAGGACAGCGAATTCAGGAACGTCGTGGAATATTTGGAAAACGCAGATAAGCAGAAAGAAAAGGCAAAGAACAGGGCTTGAGGGGCTGAAATCCTGCCCCTCGGTGATAAGCACCATCCCCCGCTTCCATTTTGGCGAATATTCTTTCAGACTCTCACCACGCAAATGGACTGTGCGTTGAAGTCTGTGCTAAGTGCAGGGAGAAGCCTCAGCTCCCGTGCCATAGGCAACTCCATGCCTAGCGCCCAATCACCCCATTGTACGGAGGACGCAACTGAGGCTCAGAGAGCTTGCAGGACTTCCCAAGCTCAAGCAGCTGGTAAGTGGGTACCCCTGTTTCAAACCCAGCCGTGTCTGTTGTGGCCCCCTGTTAAGGATAAAGGTAAAATAGATTTTAAACATCCCTCTGTCTACAGTTTCCCTCGCCCCCTGGCGCCCGATAGAAAAGCAAAACTAACTCCAGAACTTGAATGTTCTTTCTCATTTTAACACGATAGTGTTCATCCAGGGAAAGCGAGTGCTGGGACGGGGCCTCTTCCGGGAAAGTAGCCCCCAAGCCCCCATGGGGGTGCCTTGGGACCAGAGACGCTCCCTGATTCACATGGCCCTGCGGGCTGCTGCCCCTTCTGAGTCAGAGGCCTTAGGGTAGTTGCTGCCCCCATGGGTACGTGAGGGGGGAAGGGAGGTGGCCCCCCGGGGGGATGCTCTGTCCCTTCCAGTGGCCTTGGGGTCCCTCCCAGCAAGGCCGGCAGACAGCAGGTGTGGCCCTGGTCTCTCCCGGGTCTCAATGGAGCTGATGCAGGTAGAGCTCCCTGAGCGAGGGCAGAGGGAGGCGCTGTTGTGACTGACACGAGTCACCCCCTCCCCAGAGACAGCGAGACCAGGATGGGGTGCAGCCATGGCTCCTGGGGCAGCGTCGGGGCAGGGCTAGCTCCATCCTTGACTTTCTGCGTAACTTGGGCAAGTCTCACCTTGCCACATTTCCCCTCTGAGGCCCGGGTCTCACGTCCGAGATGACCAACGTGGGGGTCACCTGATCCCTCCTTGCACTCTTCCAGGGGGCATCATTCATTTTTACTGTGTGATAATATTATTGTAAATAAATAATCCTTGTATTTACAAATTAATAAATAAATCATACTTACAATACATAATTATTTTTTAAAAGATTTTATTTGTTTATTTGGGAGAGGGAGAGAACACACATGAGCAGGGAGGAGGGGTAGAGGGAGAAGCTGACTCTTCACTGAGCAGGGAGCCCGATGCGGGTCATGACCTGAGCTGATGACAGCCTCTTAACCTACTGAGCCGCCCAGGTGTCCCATAAATAATTCTTATAGCTAACATCTCTTGAGACTTAGTGTACGCTAAGCACTATGGCTCTATGCCGTCTCTTTCCTTCCGTGATGGAGTGTGGTACTTTTTTACACCAACATATTAAAATCCGTTCACAAGTAGAAGCTTTAGTGCCTTAAAGCCGAGCTCTATGGGAGGAGTTGGCCCCGTCCTCGGCCTTGGCCCCCCCTTTCCCTCTCCAGATCCAGATGGAGCGAGGTTTGTGAGTCCCCTTGTCGGAGGCAGCCCGCAGAGCAAGTCACCGTGATTGTTCTTGGAGGATTTCTCGGTAAGGTATTCAAGTGCCCTTTAGAGAGCCGCTTCTCTCAGAAAACAATGATTACTTTCGTGAAGTGTTCTCGGTAAACAACATTCCCCGGGTTTCAGGGTTTCCAGTGCCTTTAACCTTCTCTTTTGATGATGGTTCTGGTTTCTAGGATCAAAAGTCCCATCTGCTGGTGGCGGTGAGCCAGGAGGACCCCAGGTGCCCGTCTCCGTGTTTCTGGATGCTCCGCGGGCCCCAGGAACGCCAGCACAGACTGCAGACTGGGTTCTTTCACTTGTCATTGGATCCTCCCACAGCTCCGGGCCCGGCTCCTTTTCACAGGAAACATCTAGGAAGCACAGAGAGGTTAAGTAACTTGCCCAGGGTCACACAGCTAGGCGTCCTGTGATAGGCATCAGGGGATGAGCAAGACACACACAGCCGCTGTCCTCCAGAAACAGTCACAGGGGCAGATCCTTGGGCACCCACTGACAGCTGAGCGTCCCACCTGCACACACACCCACTCACACACATGTGCAAACACGGCTGTCCCTCGCAGGGTGGCAGCGTCCCTCCTTATGCCCGTGGCCCAGCATTGGAATTGTCTATCTGGACCTCACTGGCAAGGCCTCTGAGCTGAAGGGGTGGGTTTCTTCTCCCTCTCATTAGGAAGACTGTGTGGCCCCCAGAGAGTCAGACACTGTCCCCACTCTGGGCAGCAGAGTAGAGAGGTTCTGAGCACGGACGGACTCAACTGCCTGGACTCAACTAGCAGCTTTCCCAGTGATCACCTGGGAGACCTTGGGTAACATGCTTGGCCTCTCTGTGCCTCAGTTTCTTTCTTTGTCATAATAGTATCCATCTCATGGAGTTGTGAGGATCAAGTAGGTAAAATGTGTCAAGTGCTCAGAATAGTTCCTGGCTTCTACTAATGAATCAGTGAACTGGCGGCTTAACTTCTTAAACGAGAAATAGACAGTAGGATGGTTAGGAAGATTCCTAAAGCCAACAGTTATTTTGTGATGACCTGTGCTGTACACATCACACCTGTTAGAGAAGCCATTACTGTGGTGGAAGAGTGCAGCTTCTGGACCCTGACTGTGTCCAGTCTGGTCCCATCACCTATGAGCTGTGTGACCTTGGACAGTTTACTTAACCTCTCTGTGCTTCAGCTTCCTCACCCATAGAATAGAGATAAATAATAACACTCACCCCATAGAGTCACTGGGAGGATTAAACGAATTAATAGATGTAAAGCCCTTAGCGGACTGTCGGTACATATTAAATGCTCAATAAATGATGACAAAGAGGAGGAAACATGGAGATGGCTGCTTTATCTGAGTCCTGGTCTCCACGCAGCCTCTGAGCTGCCCTGCAGGGCCCTAAGAGGACCTTCCGGCTGAGTCCTTCAAGGACTGGGAACAAAAGCCTCCCTCAGGTCATGGTTCCTTCCTCCATGACTGAGTCCCATTCTCTTTCCAGCCCCAGAACCTAGATGGTCCGTTTTCAGAGCAGAACAGAACAGTGACCTTCTCAGAGGCAAGGACCATGTCTCCATCTTGTGTCCCCGGTGCCCAGCGCAGGACACAGGCTGGGCGGGGATGGGAAGTGAGGACTTTTGAGTCCTCATCAGGGACTGCGCCCTGGCTGGGGATGTGAGGTTCCGGCCTGACTCCTCCGAGCAGCCCTGCCGGCCCAGTGCCTTCTGCTCCTCTTGCGGACCAGGCCCAGAGACAGCGACCGATGAGCTCCACTCCGTCGTCACCGCTCCGTCCTCCCCGGACCCTGGCTGCCCCTGTCCACAGCCAGTGCTTCCGGGCACAGAAGAAGGGAAAAGGCACCAGCTGAGCTCGGGTGGGCCCCAGTGGAAGCAGAAGGAGGCCAGGTAGCAGGTGGGGGCCCTCAGGGGGCAGCAGCCCCCTTCTGAAGCAAAGGCCTGCTCTTTGAGCCCAGCCCCGGGTCCCCACGTGTGACCGTCCCCACACCCTGACTCACCAGCGGTCTTTTTGTCTTATTGGAGAGAAAAAAATTTTAGGTCCTTAGAATTCCTTGATGATGAGTTCTTCCATCAGCCATTCCCTTCATGTTCGCTTGCAATTTATTCTCTTAGCTATAGAAATGCATCCTTAGGGTCTGAAAATGAGGGGAGTTAGCGACATCAATTCTAAAAACCATGTGGCTTTTTAAAAAGTAAGTCATGAATGCAGAGAGGGAGACTGACCAAAGATGAAATCGGGGTGTGGGGGGAGGTGAGGTTGCTGGGGGGACAGACAGGAAGAGGCCTGGCGGAGTCCCGTCGGCCCGGCCTGGGTTCCTGGGAATCCTTCCAGGTGCCACTCGGAGAGCACGATGGGTTCACTCTTCAGCCGCGGCTTCCAACCTAGAGAGCTCCAGATGCGCAAGGCCCGGGCAGAAATCCAGGGTGAGAGATTGGACGCTGGTGGGCTGGGCCTCAGAGTTTGGGTGAAGGATCCTGGACGAGGACTGACCAGAGCTCGGGGAGAATGGGGAGATAAGGACAGGGAGGGAGACCCGAGCCCCTTCCAGAGAAGCATTCTTCTTTCCCCACATGTCATCCCTCAACACGGGAGAAACGATTTTAAGTACAAACTTGCAGAGGTGTGGAATTCTTACGTATTACGATGGCACTTTCACTCTTACTGTTTATTTAAGCCCCCATGGCTCTGTGGTAGAGCGTCTCTCTATTTGACACTAGAGCAAGCTGGGGGGCTCAGAGAGGGCCAGCGATTCACTGAAAGCCACACAGTTGGGCAGGGGAAGCCATGGGACTCCATCCCAAGTCTTGCTCTTGCCCTTGACCTAGCTCAGTCTTGGGGCCAGGCTCTTGTCTGGGACCTCAGCCCTGGCTGGCACAGCAGTGTTGGAAGAGTTTTTTGGCAGCTTCTGCAAGCCCCTTTCCTCATGGGGATGGAAAAGGAGGGCTTCGTCTCTAGACCAGGGAACCGAAAGTTCTGGCCACAGAAACTCTCGATTGAAGAGCACCAGCAGCTGAAGGGAGCCCTGATTCTCTGCAGGATGCTGTTGGCTTCCTGCCTGGTGGCTCCTGGTGCTTACAGATGAAGGGTGACATGGCCACCCAGCCTCTGGTGGCTCTCCCCCCACTCTTCTCTGCTCGCTCGGCTGAGCCACACTCACTTCCTAAAGCCACCAAGCCTGCTTCTGCGTCAGGCTTCCGTTCGCCTCGATGGCTGGGCCTGGCCTCGTCCTTCCCAGGCCACTGCTGGGCTTGCCACTCACAGCCCTCCTGTCTCTGCACCCTTGGTCCCTTCCAGCCCTCCCCGCACGACGGCCGACCTCTGCCCACTTCCCGTCGCCCCTCGTGCTTTGTGTGTCTTCTTCCTTACGCTCCTCACGGCTGGACTTCACTGTTCTGCTACTGTTGTCTGACTCCCCAGCAAGCACGGGAGGGCAGGATCGCTGCTTTGTTCTCTTTTCTGTCCCCAGGGCCTGGAACAGGGTGGGCAGCTAATAAAAATTTACTGAATGAATTCATGGCCCAAAGGCCAGTTTCCCCTTAAGATGTTGGCTGTGCCTTTTCTCCAGGGAGAGAATTTGGTGGGGAGAGTTTTCTTTTGAGAGGGGGCACACAGGCAGGCAAGGAGAGCAAAAGAGCAACAATTTAAAAAAATTTTTTGAAGGTTTTATTTATTTATTTGAGAGAGAGAGAGAGAGAGAGCACAAGTAAGAGGAGGGGCAGAGGAAGAGGGAGAAGCAGGCTCCCCTCTGAGCAGGGAGCCCGATGTGGGGCTTGATCCCAGGACCCTGGGATCATGACCTGAGCTGAAGGCAGACGCTTAACCAACTGAGCCCCCTAGGAGTCCTGCAAAAGAGCAACATTACCAAGGATTCTCTTTGCAGCGGTAGGGGTCCCTGTCTGGTACCCTTTGTGCCCCAGCTGTGTAGACAGATCACCCAGCTTGCCAACCACATGCCACTCTGCCTGTCCCTCCTATCCCCACGAGTGCAGCATCCTCAGGTCAGGCTCTCAGCCCAGGCCACCCTGCAGTCCAAAGGGTCTGTCCCTCCACCCTGCTACCTATATCACGCCCTGACCCTCCACCTTGTTCCCAGGGTGGTTGTTCCTAGACACCTAGGATTGGGCTTTGGAGCTAATCCTGAGCTCAGATCGTGCCCCCTCAAGACGAGCTGTGTGATCTTGGACAAGTTTCTGAACCTTTCTGGGCCTCACGTTCATCCATCAGATGCAGGAGAGGGAGAAAGCAACTCTTCTTGGGCCCATGCAGAGTGCCGTATGGTTACCTTTACTATCTGCAAAATGGGGATAAAGACGTTGGCCTCGCATGATTGAGTTAATGGGACTGAAGCATTTGAAATGCCAGGCCCAGGGCCTGGCACATTGGGTAAATAAATGTTCAGATGGTATTACTGTTGGCTCTTTCCCAGAATTGTCCGGCTGTATACCCACCCAGTGTAGAGAGAGCTAAGGAGGAAGAGACTGCTGCAAAGGGAGGGTGGGAAGGGCAGTGTTTCTGTCATTTGATAGCCGGGAGAGCTAGCTCTGAGGATCCGGCTTGGGGCCAAAGCCAAACCGTGCATCTGCCCCGAGTCTTCCAGAACCTCCTTCTCCACCCCGCCCCACTGCTCACCCCCATGCTGGCTCAGGCTGCATGCTGTCCCATCTTGCTGCTTCAGGGGTCTCCCCGATCATCTGAGCAGACTCCCACCTAGCAATGGTCTCCTGGCCTCACAGGTTTCTATGGGCTTCCTCCACCTCCTTGGCTAACAGCTCAGGGAGGAGAGAGGCTGGGAAGGGAGAGTTGCAGGCCCAGGTTGAGGGCTCAAGAGCATCAATCAGGGCTTCCTTGGGGCGGAGGGGCCGGTCTTGCCCGGCACAAGGAGGGCATTTGAGCCAGGCCTCCGGGATAACTGACGCCATGTAGAGGCAGCCCTGACCACCTCCCTTGGTGACGCAGGTGGGTTTCGGCGGCCCAGCCCCCCTGCTGATGCCCGCAGGTGTGCGGGGAGGACTGCACCGGCTTTCCCCATCAGCACCGGGCTGAGCGGACTCTGTGTGTGCCTTTGCGTCTCTACCTTCCCGCGTACACCTGGGTCAGCTTGCTTGTGTGCAGCTGTGCGGATGTGCTGCTGGGTGCCCGGCGCTGTGACATGACATGTCTGTGTGGGCCTCCTTTCACGTCTGGGATTCTAAACTCCACGTCCCCGAGCCCAGCCTCCCGGCCCGCTCTGCCCGCCCTGGCGGAGCGTGTGAACCCGGCCATGCGTTCAGAGGCGCGGCTGGAAAGCGAAGGCAGGTCTTTCCTCTGGAAAGGTAAATTCCAGGGGGAGGAACACTACAGAGGAATTGTCCCGGAGATAGCTGGCTGGTGGCCAATTCGTCTTGTAAAAAAGATCCCCGGTGCCTGCGGAGCCAAGATGAAACAATTCTTTGGAATTAACCAAGCTAATTTTGACGAGCAAACATTTTGCTACAATGAAAGTTTTTATTGTAGCACATAAAAGTCAAAACAACACCCAGTCCCCTTGGGGGAGACAGGCGGGCGGGAAGAAGAAAAACAGCGCACACACAAGCTCTAACTAATCATGGGAAATCAAAAGTGCTCGGCGCTGCCAAATTAAATGTGACTAAAAATACACACGGAGAGGAACCGCTTAAGGGCAGCCCCAGAAACTCCTGATTCCCTGGCTTTACTAAAGGAATTCTAAACCCCAAGCTCCTCAAGCAGAAGCCATTATGTTCTGGGGAAGAGTAAGGCCAGAGAGAAAGGGCTTCACTAGCTTCTAGAATATTCCTCGGGCCTGGGTTGAGGCGGAGTCACCTGGCTGGAGTGGGGAAGAAAGCAGCCATTTCTACGGTGCCTGGTATCCCTCTGAAGCCAGGCCCGACTGTCCCTTACACCCTTACTCTTGGGGCCACCTCTGTGCCTTTATTCATGTGGGGCTCCCCACTTACCCTGGCCTATACTTCAGGCTAGGTCAAGTCCTAACTCCTCCCAGCATGACTGATGTTCTGGGTTCCTCCTCCATGTGCCTCATAATGAATACCCCAAATTTTGGTGGGAGAAGCTCCCTTGGGTGGACAAAGCTCTATGTTGGGCACTGGGGGTGGTGTGGCAGTGGGGGAAGATCCCCACAAGGGCGAGCCGTCCTTGCATAGTGTGTGGTTAGCACTGAATGTCGTGTCAAACTAGCAAGCATTTCCTCAACACCTCCTTGGTCGTCAGAACTGTGCTGGGTACCAGGGGTCACGGTGTCTAAGACACGGTCTGACCCTCCAGGTGCTCACGGTCAGATGGAGGGGTGCATTTGCACTCAAGTAGCTCAAAGTATTGTCCCTGATATAGTTTGGGGGCCCAGCTCTGCTGGGGACAATCAGAGCAGGCTTCCTGGAGGAAGGGACACTTGAACTGGCCTGGGAGGATCCAGAGTGGAGGAAATAGAAGATGTGTTCTTTCTGGTGACATTCTGTGCCACTTCCGGGGTGACCATCCTGGATCCTTCATGACAAGCACACACTGTGAAGGGCAGGACTGGTTTCATCCCACACAGGCCTGATCATGTTGTCTCTGCCAGCTCTGAAACACATCATTGGTCTGACAGGACACATGTCAACACAGGTGCTCACTGAAGAGTTAGAAATGGGGTAATTTAGAGACAGATCGAAGACAGGCATAGAAATCACCTTTTTCTCTGATGTCCTTCCAGTCGAACCCAGCTCTCCCTGAGGGCAGCCCTGTGCGATGGTTGGGTGCACAGATGCGGGAGTCAGCTAGACTTGGGTGTAAATTTCGTTCCCGCTGCTTTGCGAGGGGCAAATTCAGGATCCTTTCTAAACCTCAGCTTCCTTACATAGAAAACAGATGTTGGAACATCCACTTCAAAATGTACATCCCATTATTATCATTATCCCTCTTATCAGTGAGAATGATCCTAGCTGCATGTAACACAATCCTAGATCATGGCATCACCAACGCGTACATGTGTTACTTGATAAGATGGTCAGTTCCAAGGATGGAGCAGCAACTCAATAGCATTGGTGAGGGGTCCAGCTTCTCTCTACCCCCCCTGCTCTGCCATCCTGAGCAGATGTTGCCTCATGGACACAAGGTAGTTGCCATGGTTCCAGACATCAGATCTTCACCCAAGAACGCCATCAGCAGGAAGGAAGGTGGAGGTGAGAGAGAGAGCCGAAGGTCTCTTTCCTCACAAGTCTCTTTATTCAAGGAGGGAAATTTCCGCCTCCTCTCGTGTTGGTTGGAACTGAGTCATTTGGCCACCATCCGGCCAATCACTGGCAGAGAAGAAAAGGATTACTATGACTGATTTAGACCAATCACATTCATCTCTTGGGCTGGGCATCCGAACATAAATCTGAATGAATATTGAGTGGGCAAGCAGCAGTGTGTGCCACCCCTATGCCGCCCAGGCCGTCCCTGGCACCGGCGTGAGCATGGTGGGAGTGCAGCCATAACAGTATACAGAACCAGGTCCTGGGGGAGAAGGGGGAAGTGTCGGCCACGTGTCATCAGAACCTAGACCACAAATATCAAGGGTCATCTCTGGATACTTTTAGAAAAGCGGAAAATCTCAGGAACCCAACCACCCCGCCCAGCTCAGGCATCCAAGGCCCTAACCCCGCCAGGAACACAGTGCACAAGGCTTTGCAGCAAAAAGCCTGCGGAAGGAGATTGCGATCCTGGGAGGCCGCGTGGCTGGTGGCGACCTGCCAGGTATGGGGCCTCCTCTGGGAAGTTCTGACACAGCGGGAGGTGAGCCGGGGATTCCTCCACAGCCAGCAGGGTGTTGGCCGAGGGGTGCTCGAGGGCTTCTTCCAGCTCGTCTGCGCCCACTGAAGTAGTGGCTGCCTGGGGTCAAATGAGAGCTTCCTCCCTTGCAAGCTGTGTGGCCTTTGGCCACGTTGGTTAACCTCTCTGAGCCTGCTACTCTAGGAGTAGAGATGATTATAAGGTTGCAGTGGGGAAATCCCTGGAAATAATGTTCAGCCCTTGACAATGACTAGAAGACAGTCAGCACCGGACACACGGGACTATTGTTGGCATGTTGTGTCCTTGGTTCTCACGGCAGCCCCACGGTTTGTGATTATTGCCCCGTCCCCTCCCCTGCCATTGGACGTGGGGCTCTGAGTGGCCAGGGGACTTGTCCACGGTCCTTCAGGCAGTCAGTGCGAAGGCAGGATTGGAATCTAGGTCCCAATGTCGTCTGCCCATGCTAAGGCCCCAACTGAGTTGTAAATAATAACTGATCTATTATTTTAAACATTAAATGACTTCAAAAGGGAATTGTTCTTTATCTCCATTTTATAAATGGCAGCATGATATTCAGAGAGGGTAAGAAATGCGCCACTTAAATGTACACTGAAGGCCTGATCTGCCAGGTTCCAGATCCTGGCCCTTCCCTTCGGGTAGGGCTGTAGAATAGCTCAAGGTGGCCAGGAACTCACTGGGTCCCTGCTGGCCCCCAAAATCCCTTTGTCCCCAGGGGTCACTCCCAGGTCCCCAGGACACTCAAGCTAGCATGCCTACTCCTGCTGCCCGCAGAACCACAGGGCAACCGTCTGCTTCCCCCCTTGGCCTTTGTTCTGGAAGTCACTAGGTCCCTGTCCCAGCAGGAGCCTCCTCCCACCTAGCTTGTGCCCCCTCCTGCCACAGAGCTCACTGCAGGTCACACCTGTACGGAGGGGACGTGTGGGGTGCACCACCACCCCTGGCTCCTGTCCTGGCGGGAACCAGGGTGGCAAGTCCACTAGAGTTTTCTGAGCAACCCAGAAGGCTAGATCTAATGGTGGGGACAGCAGGCTTAGTAAGCAAGTGGGGAGGCCATCTAGGGACAGAGAGTGGTTTGGGCATTCCTCAGATCGTGCCAGGAATAGTCTCGGGCCCGTGTGGAGATGCCACCCGTTGTCTGAGGAGGTCAACCCCCTGCATCTGGTCTGTGCCTCCCGCGGTCCTGCAAGCTGCAGATGAGGAAACAAGGGCTTGGCTGTGCCCCGAGTTACGCGGCTGGTAAGAGGCAGACCCCCAGGTCCCTGCCCAGACCACTTTCAGCTCCTCAGCGGGACTTTCCAGGTAACCACGAGGCGAGCTCAGGATCCAAACCCCGGCCCCAAGATGTGGCAGGGGCACTTGCAGAGGTTGAAAGGGGGCTGTGTGGGGCTCCTTCTCTCTCTGGAACCCTCCATGTGAGAGAACGGGCAGAGGGGAGGAGCCGCTGGCTGGCCCTGGTGTCCTGCCTGGCAGCGGCCGCGGGAAGCAGGGTTTGCTGGTGGATGGAGGGCAGCGTCAGAGAGCTCACGGTTCTCAGAAAGGCGGGCCGCCTTCTCACGCCAGCGGAACAGGCTGCCTGGGCTTGGGCCCGGCGTTTCGCAGCAGGTAGAGAAGCAGGGGGAAAGTTAGCTTCGGTCAGAAACCATGGAGCTCCAAGCCAGCTCCCAGTTCTGGTGCCTCCACCCCTAGGTCTGGGGGTGTGTGTGGTGGGTGGAGGCTGGGATGTGGGACCCGAACAAGCCATTTGCTCTCTTGGGGTCCGATCGGCAAAGCAGGGGACATGATACCCCCAGGGCCCATCCTCACTTCTACAGTCCTTCCCATCCCACTGGGAGCCGCCCTCGAGGTCTTCCTCCCCTCCCACACACACGGCACACAGACATGCACACAGACACACACATGCACAGACTCACACACCCCTACAGGCAGTCCTCCGGGGTCACATCTGCTCTACAGCCCTTAGTCACGGACTCTGACCTCCCAGGACCGACCCCAGCGGCCTGCTTCGGCTGCTGTCGAACTTGGTTGCAAGTAGAGTCCTCTGGGGACCCTTAAAATACACCAGCGGGCCGGCCCACAGCCCAGAAGCCCGGCTTCACAGTCTCAGCGGCCCAGCCGCGGCTGCCGTGTTTTCCAGAACCTCCCAGTGACTCCAATGTGTAGCTAGGGTTGAGACCCAGTGACCCTCACTCAATTCATTTCCTCACCCAGCGAGGAAGCCCACAGGGTGAATCACAGAGGGCACCCCAGCATCGAATGCATCGCTCCCATTTCCGGGCCTGGCTGTCTCCCTCCAGCTTGTCAAAAATAACCTTGACCATAAATTGCCCCCAGTGAGGGGCACGGTGCGTGACCTTGACGAGCTCCTCCTGCCATTCTGGGGAGAGAGCTGAGCAAGACTCACCCACCTCCTTCCACGCAGAGGCTGGGGAAGGCTGTTTCTCAGGCTGGGTGCCCCTGCGCACGCCAGGTTCCCCCTGAGCTCCCTGCCATGCAGATTCCCAGGCTGCCAGGGCGGAGCTCCGCGCCTCCTGGTGTACACACAGCGGCTGGTATGGGCGTCAGGAGACCAGGGTTTGTCCCAGCTCTGGCCCTGAGCTGCTGGGTCACCTGAGCAGGTGTGGCCTCTCATCGGTGACCTTCCTGCCCTGGGGAGGAAGCTCGTGGGAAGCAAACCCGTGTGCGGGGAAGGACTCTGCAGACCCCAAGACAGTAGAGGAGTTGATGGCATTACTATCGGCAGCGGTGGTTTTGTATTTGTCATTTCTATTCTGCTTGTCCTGCCTGGGCCGGATGCCTCTGTGAATAATCCTGGAGGGTTGAGAGCCCCGGAACCGCAGAGAGCACAGTCCTGTGGTCATCATGCCACGGGCGGGGTGTGGGGACAGAAGCTGTGTGTCCGTGCAGGGCCCTGGGCCTCGATCGGCTCATCGATTCCACAGGGTCGTGAGTGGGGCTCTGTCACTGTGACGGGGATGTCCTGTGGCTCCAGCGAGCCCGGCGGTTGATGAAAACAGTGCATGGGAAGAAGCGGGTAGAGGAAGCTGAACGTTTTTGAGCATTTGTTATGCAACAAGTAAGCCATGGGGCATTTTGAATATATTCGCGCACAACATTCTCATGCCCAGGATTATCCCCAAGAGAAGGGCATGTGAACGTTCCGGAAGAGGAAGCAGAATCTCAGAGTTATGACCTGTTCAAAGGCCTGCAGGCAGCCCCGGCAGAGCTGGGGTCGGAGCTCGGGGAGGCCAGTCCCCGTCGCACGTGGCCTTCCTGTGTGCCTGACGGCAGGGCTCACGAGGAGCCTCTGCTCCGTCTGGGGTCGGCGTCAGCGGCAAGCCGAGCTCTTGCAGGATCGTTGCCCTTGTGATTTCCGGGGGATAACCCAGCCCGAACCGCTGGCCCCGGGCCGCCTTGGCTGTCCGGGAAAAGGATGAGAACATCTGAAGTCAGTAGGTTTCTAACAACCCAGGGTTTCAAAGAAAGATAAAGATCAAAGGCAGAGGAGGTCACAGAAGCCCAAGTCAGATTCCCCCCCCCAGATTAAAGCAGGAGGAGCCGGCTCCCCACAGGCTGAGGTCTGTAGGGGCCCTGCCCGCCCCCCCCCCAACAGCTTCCCTGGCCTGGAATTCCCGCAGCTGTCAGGTAGAGAGTCCTGCCCCAGAGAGCCACCGGAGACACAGACAGACAGATACCTAGAGCAGGACAAGAGAGTGGGAGAGGGGAGAGAGATGCAGAGAGAGAGGAAGCAACACAGAGAGACAGAGCAGGGCAGAGAAGCACAGAGAGAGAGAGAGGGAGGGAGGGAGGGAGAGACTGCGAGAGAGATAGGGACAGAGACCTAGAGAAACAGAGAAAAACAACAGAAAGCAAAACAAAGACAGAGCCACTGGGCTAGTGAGGCAGTGAGGCGGCAGAAAAGGGTGTCAGAGGGGAGGGGAGGCGAGAGTCTGAGGGAGCCCTGAGGGCAGTGCGGCCTCCACTGCCGGCGAGGTGTCAGTGTGGTGCCCGGCAGAACTTCCCCCCGTGGAACTGGCACACCTCGGCCTGGCAGCTCGGCCTCTTGACCTGCCCTCCTTTCCCTACACATGGAGCTGGCCTGCTTTCTAGATAAAAGGCAGAGCCTGCCAGGGCGTCTGCTCCCTTTGCCACAGATGCGGTCTTCAGAGGGAAATGATTTCCCCTGCAGAGGCTGTGAACCCGGGCTGGAGGGGGCTGGGGGGAGCTGGGGGGAGCTGGAGGGGCTGGAGGGGGCTGGAGGAGGTTGGAGGGGCTGGAGGGACTGAAGGGGGCTCGTCAGGGCTGGGAGGCCTGCATCCTCCTCCCCCATATTCCTTGGCCCCTTAGAGGCTGGTGGCCCATCCCTACCGCAGGGCCCCACTCAGGCCTGTAGTGGCCATGGCCCTCTGTTTCCCTGCTTCTCCTGCCACCTGGGCCTTCCTTTCTCCCCTCTATCTGTGCATACCTTGCCTTCAAAGCCAAACCACCTCCTCCAAGAAGTCCACGGAGACCACGGCCCCCAAGAATTTCTCTGGACTTCTTTTGCCTGCCACGCTAGGCCACGTTCAGTGATACAGCATTTGTCTGCTAAATGCTGCACACATGGATTGTCTGTTCCCGTTTCTCCATCTGGATTTAGATCCTCTTCTCCCTGCTTCCCACCCGGCCTTACAGCACATGCACGGAGAGGCTTCCAGGAGGTTCTGAAATGTGCTACTTTGATTCGTGTAGCGCTTGGTACTTTTTCCAGATTCGCTCCTGTGAATGCTGGCATTTGGTCCTCAGCGTGGAGAGTGTGCAGCAGACGCCGCCTGACCCACCATGGAAGTGGACAGAGCTGGGGGTGGGGGAGGCCCAGGCAGGCAGCTTGCCAAGCTCCCTGAGCCGTTCTGCAGCCCGCGCAGACCTGGATCCCGGCTCTCGCCACAGACCACCTCTGCCCCAGCCCCTCTTCCTGAACCTCACTGGGGACAAGAGCCAAGCGCCTGCGGTAATGGGGACCCGGAACGAGAGCCGGGTTATTGCACAAACCTGAGAACGCATCCCCAGGGGCCCAGCCTGCAACCTGGCCCCCAACCTGCTCTCTCACTTCCTTTTCTCAGTGGGTCAGCACCTGCGGAGCACCCCACACCCTCGCTCTCACCCTCTGCCAGGCACACCCTCTGCCTTGCCCCAGAGGCCTCCTTCTGGGCAGGTCCTGCTTGGCCAAAGCAAGACACATGGCCACTTCCCTTCCACTGGGTGGGGTCATGCAGGCCTTCCACCTGCCCAGAGGAGCAAGGTGTGACATCCGTGAGCGGCCCCAGCGGGCTCCACATTCAGAGCCGTGGTCTCCCCACCTAGGCTGAAGCATCTCAGGGGGCTGGAGCTCTGCTTATCCTTCTCTGTATCTCCCCCCTCCCAATCCTCACACGGGATTGAGTGTGCTGTGGACTCTGGGTAATTGCTGAGCAGGGGATATGGGCCCAAACGAAAGGCAGCTTTGGACTGCACTGCTCTCCCTCCCATCAAGATGTTGACCGTGATGACGACAATGATGAATAATGACATCACTGAGCAAAGCACTTACGTCGTCACGGCCGATACCTGCGACTCAGACAGGTGCCTGGCGCATGGGGTGGGGAGGTGTCAATCTTGTTCAAGATCTTTTTCAAGATCACACGGCTAGCCAGGGGAGAGGAGCCACGACGGGACTCGGGAGTTATAACCAGAGTCTGAGCTGCTGAGCAGAATGCTGGACCCCTGAGCTGGGAGCTTGTGACATGGGTTCCGTTGGCTCTGCTGTGTGACCTTGGGTGAGCCCGTCTCCCCTCTGAGCCTCGGGCTCCCAGTGTGTTTAAATGAGGGCTTGACTGCCTTCGCTGCTGTTTCTTTTTTTTAATATAATATTTTTTATTATACTATGTTAGTCACCATACAGTACATCCCCGGTTTCTGATGTAAAGTTCCATGATTCATTGTTTGCGTATAACACCCAGTGCACCATGCAATACGTGCCCTCCTTACTACCCATCACCGGTCTATCCCATTCCCCCGCACTCCCCCCCTCCGAAGCCCTCAGTTTGTTTGCCAGAGTCCATAGTCTCTCATGCTTTATTCCCCCTTCTGATTAACCCCCCTTCTTTATCCTTTTCTTCTCCTACTGATTTTCCTAGTTCTTATGTTCCATAGATGAGAGAAACCATAGGAAACGAGATCACACCTCTCCCTTTCCACCCCAAGGGGAGGATTCTGAGGATTCAGAACCGAACAATGGTTAGAGACAGGCCTCCTGCCTTCAAAAACCTTCCAGTCCGGTGGGGCACGCCCCAGCCACACACCTTTCTCGCAGGTGTGGGTTCAGATGTTGGGGCTGCCGGAGCCCAGGGTTGTGGGCGGGGCGGCGAAGGTGGAGGCGGAGGAGGTGGGGCCAGGCCTAGAAGGAGGGAGGGCTCGGCTGTGCTGCTGAGCTAGGAGGGGTGGTATGGGTGCGGATGAAGAGACTGCAGTGTGTGACCGCCTGGGAAGACCCGCCAGCCGGCATGGAGAAAGTGATGACCTTCTAGCAATTTCCCTCTCCAAGCCCCCTCTTGTGAGCAAACGTCTTTAATTTATTAAGGGCCTGATTTTAAATCATCCTCCCTTCTCCCTGCCCACCCGCCCCCCTCCACTGCCTATATTTCCCCTGACCACAAATTTTTTTTTAATGACAGTTTAGAAAATGAGCAAATCTTTGGTGACACTTTTATCACCTCCAGAATAATTTTAATAAGAGGTTTCGGTAGATTGCATTCTGGGAGAGGGGGAGGAGGGAGGCAAGAGAGGAGCTCCGTTTGCCCAGGCAGAGCCTTCCCCCTTGTCCCAGCCTGCACCTCATTCCCCCACCAGGACCCCTCTCCTGGGGTTCCAGGCTCAGCCTCACAGCCTACTGACCCTGTGGCCTTGGGCACAGCCCTTCACTCCTCTCTCTCTGCTGGTCTTCTCGTCTGTAAAATCTTGCCTAGTGCAAGGGATAATTAGTGCGAACCTATTAATAATGGTTAAAAGTAATTAGCTGCTGACATTTTGTACCACACCTAGTTACTCAGACTGGCAGATCAGGTCCAAAAAATTTTTCTCAAACTAAAAACAGAGCCTGTTGAACTGGATTTGAAAGCCTGGATCCAGTCACTCCATTGATCAACCAGCCGTGCGTGTGGTACAAGCCTCTTTTTTGTACTTGCCCTGCTAGATGTTAGGGGAGCTGGAAGGTTCACACAGCACCGGAAACACAGGGCCATGGCCAAGAGTTTTCAGCTGCGCTGGAAAAGCAGGAAAAACTGCCCAGGATGTGATTGTGTCACAAAGAAGGCCTTGGAGGGCCCAGAATGGGGGGCGGGGGGGCACGGGGTCTGCACAGGGACCTGATCCCAGAGAAGGGGAGACGGGTGGTGTGGGGTTGGTTGGGACGGGGAAGGCCTGGAGGGGCTGGTCACAGTCCAAGACTGAGGGGAGGCCGGGCAGGAACCGAGAACGGGGCTTGGGGAGGAGGGACATTGAGAGGGAAATCCACAAGTTTGGGTGCTGGCTGGACACAGGACGGGGGAGCGGCAGGGTTGAGGACATCGGGGGTGCACAGAGAAGGGCAAAAGCCCAGGAAATCACTGGGTGAGTTGATCATTTCATTGGGTGACTTGGTAAAATGATTCTGTCCATTTAAAAATATGTGAAGGAAAAAATAAGGTTTGTTTTCTTCAAGAAACACGTGGTTGACGGCAATCCCAATGTCATTTGCTTCTAATTGAATGATGGTTAAAGCAAAGGTTGCGGGGGGAGGGTCATAAGTTAGTGGAATGACAAAGCGACTTGGGTCCTTAGAGACCCTGACATTGACGGAGCGCCTGTGGCGGGCCTGGCATGTTTCAGAGCTGCGTGCTGGGCCTCCCTTGTAAAAGGGAGCTCTGCTGCCTCTCCTCTTTATTATTGGAAGGAAGTCGGTCGGACGACTGGTGAAAAAGGAACAGTCAGGGCACGGAAAATAACAGGTACCAAGCACCTCGTAGGTGCCAAGCACTGTTCTATGTGCTTTGCATTTGATCCCACAAAAATCCTAGAAGGCAGGTGATCTTATCAATCTCATTTTAGAGACATGAAAGCAGAAGCACAGAGAGGTTGAGTAACTCTCCTGAGGCCACACAGTAATTTGGACCAAGTCAGAGACTAAACCTGGTAGCTTGGCTCCAGCACCCATGAATTCAGCTGCCCCGTAGACTGTCCCGTCCCATCTGTTTCTGACTGTGCAGAGGAGTCACGAGGATGACGGGGCTGCAGAAGGCTCCACAGGGTTCCCTGAGCGCAGGTCTCTTCTCCCAGGATGGGAAGGTCTTAAGGGGAACAGGTGCGAAGGCCGGGTTATTGATTTCTGGCTATACAGAGATGCAGGAGAAATGGGGGGGGGGTTCTCACTGACCTCCAGGGGCTGCGGGGAGGGGCCTGAGGAGACGCGTGGCCCTAGAGGCTTTCCTGGCGCTGGAGCACAACCGTAAGGAAGCAGAGGTCTGCAGAGGCAGGACTAACTTCTATCCCAACAGGGACCAGAGACCGTCCAACTGAACACGAGCTGGGTCTTGTGCCTTGAGCTGGTCTTTCTTTACGTCTCGTTCGGAGTGTATTTGAAAATGCCCAGGCATCAGCGGGAGACGATGGAGCTTTGCCATGTCACCGTGACGTTTTCCCCAGTGTCTGGGGACACCTCCCTGAACCCCGGCCTCCCCGCCCGCGAAGGCATTCCAAGCCCCTCCGTCGGAAGGGACAAGGTGGGTGCCGTGTGCCTGCAGATCCTGGCCCAGGTGTGGCCTCTTCCATATTCCGTAATTGGTAGCTATTATTATTATTATTATGGCCTTGACTATAGATCATTAATTTACAGTTTGAAAATCCTTCACCTGTTTCATTGTGCACTATTTTATTGAAGAATTAAATTTTTATAGGAAATCCTCCTAATTGGCTGGATTCAGTGTCATCCCTGCTCCTTTCAAGGATGCATGGCAGACAGGCAATGGCAGACACAAGGCTATCTGGTGGCACCGCCCCTCCCCCACCGCGCTCTCCGCCCCCCCCCCAGTCCACTTTTCTTTGGCTCCTACCATCTACCTATTATGGACTCTGGGCCCAGCACCACCGTTTAGCACCTTCATCATTTTAACCCTGACAACAGCCTTGCAGACAGAACCTTCCCCCCTCTCGATAGAGGAGGAAGCCAAGGCTCAGAGAGGTTAGAGAGAGGACTTGCCTGAGGTCGGCTCACCCAGCTGGGAGACAAGGAGTGGGGAGTCAGAGCCAGGTGTGTCTGTCACCAAAGCTTTCACTCCACCCAGATGGCAGATCCAGGGCTTCGGGGATTCTCTGGGGCGGAACTGGCTCTGCGGTGCTGGAGGGAGTGACCAGCCAGGGGCTGTCCGTGGACAATCTGAGCTCTCCAGGGAGGGTTCCCTTCTGGGGCTGAGCAGCTCCAAGGAACCCCAAAGAAGCATTGGCCAGGACGCTGCCTCTCCATGTCCTGTGCCCCCCACCTGTCGAGGGAAGCTAATTCCTCCTCTGGGACCTCCGGGCGGCTTGTCTCTGGCTCCCACCCTGGGCTCAGCTCCCTGGTGTTCAGGGGACCAGGGGTGAAGCAGGAAACAGAGCCGTAATAACCCCTTCCATTTGTCCAGAGCTTTGTAATTTGCCGAGAGCCCTTTAACGTAAAACATGTAAGCGGTAGGTTATTTCCCCATTTCTCTTAGAGAGGTAAGTGACTTGCCCAAGGTCACTCGGCACATAAAACATGCCTGGCCTCTAGGTTAAGAGGAGGCAGTGTCCTTTCAGATAAGAACACGGGTTCTGGGGCACACTGACTTGGGCTGGAGTTTCTGTGCTACCCTTTATGTGCCGAGTGACCTTGGGCAAGTCATTGTACCTCTCTAAGAGAAATGGGGAAATGACCTACCTAAGTCTTTATGAGGCTTAACTGAGGTGAAGCACATATATATATGTATGCATTATATATTATAGATCATATTATGTATTTATACATAAAATCTCATTTAACTCTCATAATAATCCATAAATAAATAATAAATATAGATAGTTATGCTTGAATAAACTCATGTTAACACAGCCCCATCCAAAGGTGGATATTGAGAACTCTTGCTTGTTAAGCCAAGTTCTTTTCAGCATATTTTGTTTTATATTACACCTGACTGTCCACTCACACACCACACTACAGGCTCCAGGAGGCCAGAGCCAGTCCCTCCACTCAGTGTCCCCCCCACCCCCCAAAGCTTTCAGCAAGACGCTAAACCAGAGCAGGGGCTCCAGAAATCTTTGCTGTAGAGTCCGTGATCTTGTTTCATCCCTACAACAGCCCTTTGAAGTAAGAGACATTACCACCCCCATTTCACAGATGAAGAAACAAAGGTTCAGACAGGGGAGCAAGCTTGCAGGGCTAGGCTAGGACGTGGGGGAACCGGATTCATACTCAGGTTCCTGACTCACACATCTGTACTCAGCGCCGTGTAAACCGTCCTGCCAGAGAGAACAGTTTCCCCTCCACAGCAGAGGCTGGGACCAGGGGCTCCGGCCGCCCGAGCTCTCCCACTCACATCGGACAGGGTGCTCGGAGGTCCCCAGGCCCAGCCTCATGGCTTTCTAAGCAGTGCCTGTGGGCCGTTTGCCCAAGAGGCCAGGGGTACCAGCTTTCAGACTAGGGGAGCTGCTACACCGTGAGTGCGTGTCCCAGGCGGTGAGACTTAAAGTGGACTGGGGACAGCACAGGCAGAATGACCCACACTGTCCCCCAGGGAAAGCCCCTCCTGGAGCGAGTTCCTCCCAGGAGGGAGCCCTGCCTTACCAGGTGCTCTTGCCTTCAGAAGTAGGCAGCCGGGGCCATGGCCCTGGTGTGGGGCCAGCCAGGGTCCTCTGCCTGCAGCCGGGTGGTAAGAGGGGGGACGCTCGGAAGCTCTGCAGAGGGGAGCCCCCCCCCTCCGGTAGCTGAGAAGGCTGCCTAGGTCCCACCTTGGCTATGCCGTTTAGCAGCTGTGTGCTTGGGGGCAAATGAATCAACCTCTCTGGTCTCCCAGCCTTGACTACGATACAGGATAATAATGGTCCCCGTTCTCATGGAGTTGCTGTTGGACGAGTTAAGGCATATACATCAGTAAGTGCTCCGTAAATAGTAACTCCCAGTCCTACCTAGACTTTTTATCCGCAATCCTGAGATCCCAAACGCTCTGAACACCAAAAGCTTTTTACAGATTCACTTGGCTACTATTTTTAGTCTTTATTTACCCGATGGACTGTGAATATTCATTAGTTTTCCCGCAGAAATGTTAATGTATTTGATTACGGGCCCTGTCCCAGATCATGCTGGAGAGATAGATACAAAGTAAGTGGGTTTTCCACCATATTCTATTTCGAATATCTCCAAAATATTCTGAATCCTAAAGCTCGAGGAACTTGAATAAGGGATTGTGGACCTGAGTTCTCTTTTAATTCTTCCAGTAATCCTGAAAAGCAGATGAATTTTATTCCCATTGTACAGCTAGAGAAACTGCGTCTTGGATGAGTCCTGGATACTGTGGTTGGCACGTGGCAGAGCGAAGACTCAAGTCCTGGCCTCTGATGGGATGCTGGCCCTCTCGGGGGCGTGGCCCTCCTACGCTGCCAGACGCTGGGGGTCCCTGAGGGCCTGTGTGCATCTGGTTTAACTTCAAGCGCGCACCCGCCAAGCTCTTAGGGCTCGGCTAGTTAAGGCCTACCGAATGGACAAATGCACGCTGGAGCAGAAGACATGGCACTCTTCTCTTGGCCGGACAAGTAGCTCCCCCAGGAGACTGGAAGAAAAAGTGAACTCAGTGAGAACGGCCCCTAGGAGCTGCTAAGGTGCCTTGCCATCCGTGCTCAAGTCACGGTTGGGCCACCTGGGGCGTGTTTCTGGCTCTTCCCAAGCTCTCTTCCAAAGGGACCCTGAGGAAGTCCCTTGACCTGTCTTAGCCTTGGTTTCATCATCTGTGCAGTGAGGATAAAAATTCTACCTCGGATGTTACCGTATGGGGTAGGGGGTTGGGGCACATTCAGTGGGGTGACATAGGGCCTGCTTGGTGCTCAGGAACAGCTGGAACTGACCAGCTTTGCTCCCCAGAAGACTTCCTGCGGCCTCTCTGAGCCCTTGGGAGGTGAGCTCCTTAGCCATCTAGGAGGAGCTCCTAGTGCCCAGAATGGGCCTTCTCAGCCATCGCGGGGGGCTCCCCCCTGCAGAGCTTCCGAGCGTCCCCACGCCCTTACCTCCAGGCTGCAGGGAGAGGACCCTGGCTGTCCCCAGACCTGGGCCATGGCTTCCGCTGCCTCTCCCTTGAAGGCAAGAGCAGCTGGTAAGGCAGAGCTCCCTCCTGGGAGAAAATCATTCCACGTGGGGCTTTCCCTGGGGGACGATGTGGGTCATTCGGCACGTGCTGTCCCTAGTCCGATGGAAGTCTCACCACCTGGGACATCCGGGGGAGCAGCAGGCATCATTGTGGCTCAGTGGAGGAAAGCCTACTGCTGTGGGCTGGGCCCCCAGTTCCTGCTGTGTGCGCCTCCCTTACTCTGCTCTGCTAAGTGCTGGGGCCCCCGGCCCTCCCCTGGCCCAGATCCCAGAAGCCTCATCCAGCTCTTGCTGCAGGACGCTCCCTGCCTCCCCCCTTCTTCCCGATTCCACTGTTGAAATAGAACGTCCATCACGCTTCATTTGTCTAATAAAGCTTCAGTCTCCATTCTGCAGAGCGATTAACCAGCTAGAATCCCGGGCGCTGCCGTAACTGGCTCTTGGCCCCCGCCCGGGGAGGCAGGGCTGACGGGAGTGGCCCTGTGCTGGTGGAGGGGGAGCGTGCTCTTCCCTTCCTTCCCCTGCCCACGCCTGCGCCCATCTTTTTTTTTTTTTTCCAAATGAGAAATGACTGTGTGATTCCATTAAGTTCCCTGTGCAGTAGCAATCATTCCGGAGAAATTGATTGTGACTCTGTTAATGACTGCTTGGTCGGATGTTAATGTACCGGGGGACAGTTTACACTGCCCTGCTTGCTACAGCCAGAGCAGAGAAGGATTCCCAGGGAGGGCGGGCAGGGCGAGGAGCCAAGGTGAGAGGGGCCTGGAAGCCAGGGGGTGGGTCGTGGGTGTGAGGTGGGCAGGCAGAGGGGTGTTAAAATGGGGGTCATTTCCTTACTACTCAGAAATAATTTCCCAGCTGCCAGGGGTGTCTTGGGGGTGGGGGAGCATGTTCATGTCTGGTATAACCCTCTCTGCTTCAGGAGTCCTGTCCCTGGGAAGTAAAGTGGGGGACCCCGCTTCCTGCCCAGCTCCTGCCCTTTATATCAGCAGGAGAGCTGGGTGCAGTCAGAGAGAAGAGCTGACCCTGAGCTGCGTGTGGCTGTGACCTAGGGCTTCTCTGAGCAAATTTCGGCTCTCAGGGTACTTTGAGGACAGAAGCTGATCCCATTGCTTGCCTATCCGTTACCCGTCCCTTCTTCTCCTTCCTTCCTGGCAGAGCCCGAGTGGGGGCATCAGGCAGTACGGGGCCGTGTGGGCCCCTCTCCAGCCCAGGGAGTAAAGAGTACTTTCTCCAAGCCAACCTGCCAGTTGGGGGGTAAAGGAGAGGCCGCGTGAGGCAGTTCTGGCTTCTGGAAAAGCCACCTTTGCTCATGAAAAGCTACACCAAGAAGGAACTTCTTGCTTCCTATCTCTGGCCGCCGCTGAGCAGTACACAGGATGCCTCTTACAGTCTGGAGCTGTAGTGGTCATCTCGAAAGCACGAAGGGACAGGCCTGAGGACCAGAGACCACCCCCAGAGGACGGCAGAGAGGAGAACCAAGGGGGGACCTGGGTCCTCGCGGGTGTCATGGAGCAGCCGAATTAACCAAAATGAGAACTGCTCACCCCCGCCCTTCCCCGACATGCTTTTTTTTTTTTAATTTATTTGAGAGAGAGGGCACAAGCACAAGTGGGGAGAAGGGAGAGGGAGAAGCAGACTCCCTGTTGAGCAGGGAGCCCGATAAGGGACTTGATCCCAGGACCCTGGGATCATGACTTGAGCTGAAGGCAGATGCTTCACCGACTGAGCCCCCCAGGGGTCCCCCCGACCTGCTCTTTAGCGAGATAGCACATTGTCCTTATTGGTTCAGTCATTCTGACGGGGACTGCTCATACATGCAGCCAAGAGTATCCCTGTGGACCCTCTGTAGGCGAGGCTTCTTGTACGTGGGGAAGTTCTGACCCATGACGGCGTTGGTGTCATTCTCTCAAGGAGCCTAATTTGAACATGACTTGTGTCTGCCATTACAGTCCAGTCATATAAGTGATGGGCAAACAAGAAATGCCTCTATAGGCGGACAGGTTCTCCTGGAACAGCCTCATTCTAAGGAAGCAGAGCCTGACCCCATGGCCAAGCCTTCCCTCTTTTGGAAGGAAGTAGGTATTCCGAATGTTTTCTCTGAGCCCAGTTTCCATGGACTCAAGTGTGGGTCCTTTGGGCTAAAGCATCTGTGACCCCGGTGCCCCAGCACTTCTGTTTGGGAGCCCTGGGTCAGAGCAGACCTCTTCCCTCTGCACACACAGCCCGACAGCGCTGCTCTGGGACCTGGAGCCGGCGGCAATGCCTGCGAGAAGTGGTGGGGGGGTGGGGGGGAGGTCCTGCGCAGAGAATGCAGGTGTTTCTCGGAATCTGGGGGATGTGACAGTACCTATGAGACATCATGGCAACAGTGAGGGGGCCAGATCCACAGAGTGGTGGTGTCTGTTCTGGCTTCCCAGGGAGCAGAGCCCGGGACCCGGAGTTGAGGGCAGTTGGCTTACTTGGGAGGTGACCCCAGAAGCAAGAGTGAGAGGAGGCAGGACGGAGGAAGCCGCGTGCAGGGCGTGCAGGGCGGTGTCTGGGAGGACCCTTACAGGGTAAGGGCTGGAGCTCAGCACTGCTGAGATGTCTGAGTGGCATCAAGGAGCCTCCCAGAATCTTCTGCGCTGGCACAGAGGGCCAGACCGTTCATCCACTGGCTCTGGCCACCCATTGGAAGGAGGTTGGCCTTGGAGACCTTGGCTGCCGTCGCTTCCCATGCTTAGGGACTGTGTGTGCTGTATGCCCACAGGCTCTGCCCACAGGGAGAGCCCCACGCGTGCGGTGGGGTTCGCGATGGTACTCAAGGCTTTGTTAACCACACACACGACCCACCCCAAGGATGCCCAGAAACACTTGGGGACTTCCTCAAGGGCTGGGGTCTTGTCTTGGCAGGTGAGAGGAAGAGCTGATGAGGACCCAGCGGGGTCCTTCAGAGGGGGCCCCATGCCTTCCCTGGCCCTGTCTCCTTCCATCCAGCCTCGGGGGTCTCTGAGTACAATGGCTGCAGAGGGAGACAGCCCAGGGCAGAACTCGACCATGCCGAACCTTGCACGTGGGGTGATTTTTTTATGGCAGGGATTAGAAAGTGGTGTAATATTTTTTGTAATTGATTCCTGTAATTGCAAATCAATAGAACTAATTGGCGCCCTGGCTGGGTTTGTTTTGTGGTGAAGTGATTGGGGTCCAAGAAGAGATGAAATTAAGTGCATTTCCAGCTTCGCTGGGGAGGGAGGTGGCGGGAGGAGCAGGGACCAGGGGCAGACAGGGAGCTGCTTCCTCTCTCTTCTCCTCACCCCCGCACTTGCAGTGGGGCACCCAGCAGGTGGAGAGGGCTGGCAGCCAGGCTCTCCCCTCCAGTCCCTGGGGCTGTCTCCTGCTGGAAAGTTTGGCTCAGAGGAGGAACTGCTGTCTTCTCGGGCTTTCTCTCATTTATTCATGTGCTTTTTTATCTATCCAGTCAGTACCTTGCAGACAGGTCCTGGGCACCTACTGTGTTCCGGGCTCCAGCTGGAGAACGGGGATACGTGTGGACAAGAGAGCTGTGGTCTCTGTCCTCGTGGAGACGTTGGCATTGCACAATGAAGCAATCAGCATTCAGACGCCAAGAAGGGAATCCACTCAACGTCGGCAGAAAGGGCCTTAGAAACTGCCAGGAGGTCTGGAGAAATGGGCGTTTGGCTGAGCTCTCAGGAGTGGCTCTTAAGAACCAGGCCACTGAGAAGGGCCCCTCCAGGCCACGGGGCACCTGCCGGCACAGTCGTGCGCTCGAGAACCCTGGTGTTTCTACAACAAAGTGGAAGCCTCGTGCTAGCCTCTGTCCCCTCTTGACTCAGTCCTGAATTTGAGTTTCAGGTGAGCCCATCGATCGGCAGAACCTAAATCAGGGTGGGATCCTCGTGGCCAGGGAGTCTGTGCATCCGGGCTTTCGGTTTCCAGGAGCACCCCTTCGAGGCGGAGATGGGAACGGATTGTGAGTGAGCAAATCCATACTTTCAAAACAGCAACTGGGTGCACAAGTGAATTAAATTCCTCTGTGGTAAAGGCTTTGCAGACAAAGCAGAAGGAGTTGTCCAAAGGAACTTCCCTAAACTCTTGGCAAGAACTGAGAGGAAACCACGACTGGGAAAGTGGACAGTGGGAACATACATGGACCCTCTGATGACAGCGGCTTCTAGAATCAAAGGCACAGACACCACGGCCACCGGAATTTGGCTGTGCTCCTTTCCCTTCCTAGTTCCCAGCCTTCCCTAGTAAGTGGTCACTGTTTGTTCCCAACGCAACGGACGGAGATCCCGGTGGTCTCTATCTCCCTCATTCAAATGGTCTAAGTGTCCTGGGACCCACCCATTACCCCGAGCTCCCTGGTCCTGCAGTGTGGAGGGCACAGTGATTGAACCACCCTCTTGGCTCAGGTCATCAGAACTGCCTGCCTCTGGGGGGCTCCCGACTGACCCTTACTGAGGCCACCCCCATGCTCGGGGGAGTGACCCAGCCTCCTCTAGAGCCACGTGATCCCCACACCTCTCCCAGTGTTTCTTAAAGTTTGGTCTAGGGGCCAATCGACATTAAGTTTCCCCCCAGCTTTATTGCAGTCTGATTGACAAATAAAAATTGTAGGTATTTAAGGTGTACCATGTGATGTTTTGATATATGGGTCCGTTGTGAAATCGTTACCAAAATCCAGTTAATTAATATATCCATCACCTCACCTGCTTATCATTTGCGTGTGTGTGTTTTGAAAACACTGGAGATCTACTCTCTTAGCAAATTGCAAGTATACATGATTATTAACTGTAGTCACCATTCTGTACACGAGGACTTCAGAATGTATTCGTTTTGTAACTGAAAGTTTGTACATTTGATTAATACCTCCCCTTACCCCCCATCTCCCAGCCTCTGTTAACTGCCGTCCTACTCTCTGTTTGGATGAGCTCAACTTGTTTTTGTTTTTTTTTAAGATTCCAAATGTAAGTGAGATCATTTGATATTTGTCTTTCTGTGTCTGGTTTATTTCACTTAACGTAATGTCTTCCAGGTCCACCGCGGTGTTGCAAATGGCAGGATTCCCTTCTTCTTTAAGGCTGAGTGATAGTCTGTTGTCTCTATACGCCACACCTGCTTTACCCGCTCATCTGTCTATGGACACTTACACTCTGTCCATCTCTTGGCTACTGAGTGATGCTGCAATGAGCCTGGGAGTGCAGCTGCCTCTTGTAAATATGACTTTATTTCCTTTGGATCTACACCCTGAAGTGGGATTTCTGGATCATAGGACAATTCGGTGTTTTTTTGGTATTTTGAGGGACCTCCAGACTGTTTTCCAGATGGTTGCATCAATTTATGTTCCCACCAACAGGGTACAGGGGTTCCCTTTCCTCCACATCCCTGTCAACACTTATCTTTTGACTTTAATAATGGCCGTTGTGACAGGTATGAGGTGAGACCTCATTGTGGTTTTGATTTGCATTTCCCTGGTGATGAGTGATACGGAGAACCTTTTCAGGCACTTGTTGGCTATAAGTATATCTTCTTTAGAAACGTGTCTATTCAGATCCTGTGCCCATTTTATTTTGTAATTAAAAAAAAATTTTAAGAGTCATTTACTTATTTTAGCAAGAGAGACAGAGAGAGAGAGCGGGCTGAGGGAGAGACAGAGGGAAAGGGAGAGAGAGAATCTCAAGCAGACTCTCCATTGAGCCCAGAGCCCAAGGTGGGTCTTGATCTCATGCCCCTGAAAGCATGACCTGAGCTGAAATCAGAAGTTGGATGCTTAACCGACTGAGCCACCCAGGCGCCCCTCCTTTTCCCATTTTATTTTTTAATTTTTTTTATTTTAAAGATTATTTATTTATTTATTCGATAGAGATAGAGACAGCCAGCGAGAGAGGGAACACAAGCAGGGGGAGTGGGAGAGGAAGAAGCAGGCTCATAGCAGAAGAGCCTGATGTGGGGCTCGATCCCATAACGCCGGGATCACGCCCTGAGCCGAAGGCAGACGCTCAACCACTGTGCCACCCAGGCGCCCCGACCTTTTCCCATTTTAAAATGGAATTGTTTGGGTTTTTTGCTGTTGAGTTGTATGAATTCTTTATATATTTTGGATATTAACCCCTTATCAGATATATGGTTCACAAATATTGTCTCCCAATAAGTAGGTCACTTTTTCCTTTGCAAACTTTTCAGTCTGTTGTAGTCCCACTTGTTTATTTTTGGTTTTGTCTGTGCTTTTGGTGGGAAATCCAAAAAACCATCACCGAGGCCAATGTCAGGGAGCTTTTCTCTTTGTTTCTTCTAGGAATTTTATGGTTTCAGGTATTTATTTGACAGAGAAAGAGAGAGAGAGTACAAGCAGGGGGAGCTGCAGGCAGAGGGAGAGGGAGAAGCAGACTCCTCGCTGAGCAAGGAGCCCAATGTGGGGCTCGATCCCAGGACTCTGGGATCATGACCTGAGCCAAAGGCAGAGGCTTTAACCAACTGGGCCACCCAGGCGCCCCATGGTTTCAGATCTTATGTTTAAGTCTTTAATTCATTGAATTGATTTTTGTGTATGATGTAAAATAAGGACCCAACTTCGTTCTTTTGCATATGGATAGCTAGTGTTCCCAACACCCTCTACTGAAGAGACTATTCTTTCCCCACTGAGTATTCTTGGTGCCTTTGTTGAAACTTTGTTGGTCATCTATGCATGGGTTTCTTTCTGGGCTCTCTATTCCATTCCATTGGACTCTATGTCTGTTTCTATGCCAGTATCTACTGCTTTGCTTACCATAGCTGGTAGTGTAATTTTAAATCCGGAAGCATGATGCCTCCAGCTTTGTTCTTTTTGCTCAAGGTTGCTTTTACTCAGCATGAGATTTTCCCTTGATCAGAATCCTGTTGCCCAGGCTCTGCCCCAGACCTACTGAATGCGAATCTCTTAGCGGGGGAGGGAGAAACCAGGGAATGTGCCTTTTCTGCAGACTCTCGGGTGATTCCGCTGGGCCCATGACCAGGGACTACTGCTCTGAGCACACAGGTCAGAGGGGGGCAGTGCGTGCCGTGGGAGGCCCACGGGAAGTGGGGGCATCGCCCGTCTCCCCCTCTTCCTTGCTCAATCTCCCGATTCTGGTTGTCCTGCTCTGGGGCTGAGCTTTCTGACCTGAAAATTGGAGGTAATGACATTGCTTGCTTCCTCGGTCAGCCCGAAGGCGAAGGCGCTATTTGCATCCTTGTGCAGTCCTTAGGAGCCGGGGGAGTGTGACCTTTAGGTGGAAGAGTTCAACAATTCTCAGTAATTAAAAAAAACTCATTCTTTACTCAAGTTTCTCAAAGGACATTAAGAGAGCTTCAAATGCACAGTCCGCAGCAACACTTATTAAACCCCTTCTGCTCTCCCATGGGCTCCCCTGGAGTAGTGCCAGGCCCTAGCCCTAGCACCACCCGGGTGCCCTAGGCCCTTTACCCCCAGTCCAGGCCCTTCTCTCTGCCTCTTTCCCCACCCTTGCCCTCAGCTGTGCTGCTTATGGGTCAGTCGAGCCCCCTTCCTCCCCAGAGGAAGCCACCTGTCCAGGAGGAGAGAGAACGGATAGCTGAGTGCAGGATAGGAGGTGTGGGGGGAGGCCTGGCAGGCTTGAGGGAGCTGGGTGAACACACGGCCTTAATACACTTTTTCGGTCCATCCCATCAGTGAGTGCGAACAGAGCAGCGTCAACAGAAGGAACCCTTTCCAGTGTCCACGTGCGATCAGTGTTGGGGGTGGGGGCACCCACTGTCTCGCAGGGGACTGGGAATCAGCCCCTCCCTCCCTCCTGTCCTCCTGACCTTTCTCCATCTTTCTCTTCTTCTTCCACTTAAAAAATAAATCAGCTTCTTCTTTTTCCCACAATCGTTTGTTTTATCTAATATTTAACTAGTTTTCTTTTTAATTATAAAAGCAAATAAATGCTGGTGTGAACATTTTCAAATAGGGCAGATGAGCTTAAGGTCAAAAAGCAAAGGAGTCCTTCTGGGTGTTTCCTTGCCTATAACGTGGGGGAGAGTCACCCCCCAGAGAGGGCTGAGAACATGCTGTGTCCCGTGCTGGCTCCTCATGCCCCCTCAGGGCTGGGTGGCCAGCACCCTGACCTGCTTCTCATTCTACGAAAGGAGTGGGAGACACTGGAGAGGTGAAGGGGGTACTGATGCTAGGTATGTGTGTGAGCACGCACGTGTGTTTACACATGCAACATGGGGCTGACGATGTGGGTGTCAGGACCAGCCCCCACTTTGGCCAAGTTGTGATGGGTCCTTCTGTTCCTACTTTGGCTCTGCAGCATTACCCCCTCCAGCCTGCCTCCTCCCCTCTCCTCCTTGGCCAATCCCAGGTGGCTCAGAGCCCCCCCCAGATGGAACCCCCTATCTCAGGACAGGTAGAACTGAACAGACATCACAGCCAGGCCAGCTGGGCTCCTAGCAGAGGGCAGGGGAGAGTCTGGGGGCTATGGAGGGGCAGGGAAGGAGGAGAAGGGAGCTGAATCCTGAAAGGCCTGGCTGGGGTGGGGGCAAGAGACCTGAGGCTGAATGGAGGTCCTCCAGGTCACCCAAACCCCACGCACAAGGGGGCCTGAAAAACTCAGACTCATTCCAGATCCTGTAGGCATCCTATCCTGCAGGGATTTATTTATTCATTTAATCAATCAATCAATCAATCAATCACTTATTCAGCTAATTTGTATTGAGCCCCTTCTACTTGCCCAGCACTGTTCTAGGCACCAGGGATAGAGCAGTGAATGAAGAAACAAATTCCCTGCCCTTGTGGAGCTCCAATGGGAGACAGACAGCAAACAGATAAAGTGGGGTGGATCATACGCCAGAATGTGTAAGTGTCATGGACAGAATAGAGCAGAGGAAGGAAATGCAAGTGACTGGGTATCGTTGCCACTTTTGAAAGAAGGACCAGAGAAAGCTCCTCTGAAATGCTGACTTGGAGAAAAGACCCAAGGATAGGAAGAGGGAGTCTGTGAATATGTGGAGGAAGAGCATGGTAGGCAAAAGAGCAAGTGCAAAGGCCCTGGGGCAGGAGCGTGTCTGAAGAACAGCAAGGAAAATGTGGCCAGAGCAGAGTGAGCCAGGTAAAGAGAGGTAAGAGGTCAGGTCAAGGAGCAACAGGGGCCGGGTCCTGCAGGGCCTTCTAGGCTGTATGCAGTGAAGACTTGGGCTCCACCTCTGAGAACAGAGGAACCATTAGAGATTGAACAGGAATGTGCCATGGTCACACTTATGTTTTAACAGGACCACATAGTTGCTGGATGGAGCCCCAACTGTAGAAGCAAGAGGAGAACTAAGAGGCCCAGAGGGAGGACCCTGTAGGTGAGGCACGCTGAGGCTCGCACCAGGTGGTCGCAGCGGGAACAGTGTGAGTGTGTACTTCGAAGGTGGAGTTGGCCACATCTGCTGGATGATCAGCTGCGGGGACCTCAGGCAGCGATGCCACTTGTGGCCAGGTGGGCAGCAAGTCTGTGGTTCCCGGGCTCTGTCCCCTTAGGACGGGCCCCAGACCACCTGGGGAGAGGGCCGGCAGGAGCTTGGCAACAGTGACGGCCAGTCCCTCCAGCTGGACTCCCCCGGCCTTGCCAAGTGAGCTGGTGGGCAGGGGGCAGCTTGGTGAAAGGCTCTTGGGGAGCACATGGGGGCCAAGAACACAGCCAGTGTCAGACTCACTGCACGGGGCGCCTTCCCCTGCCACAGGCTGTCAGGACTGAGACAGTGCCTCCTGGCCTTGACCTGGGCATGAGTGTCCCTGCTGAGCAAAGTGAGCAAAGATGGGGGCTGCCTTTCCAAATTGCACCTCCCGCTTCCCACCCCAGGTTCCCTCTCTCTTGACTGGTCAGCTCTGAGGAGAGCATGTCCCAGGCCGGAAGGGAACACCCTGAGAGGGGACATGAGGGAGTCGCTTCTCTGCTGTCTTCGGTTTAGAGCGACAGTCCTCAGACAGGGACCGTGCCTCTGAGCAGATATCAGGCAAGGCCTACAGACGGTTGTGGCTGTCACTGCTGGGTGCAGGGTAGAAATGATGCTCTTGGCGTCTAATGTGCAAGGCCAGAGACACCGCTGAATCACTCTACCATGCACAAGACAGCCCCCAGAACGAAGAATCATCTGAATTTTCTGTCCCAACACGTCAGTAGTACTGAGGTTAAGAAAACCTCCTTTAGAGGCACTAACCTTCTTGTGAGTGGCAGGTTGCAAAACCAAAGTCCTCCCATCTCTGTATGTAGGCCCCTTCACACCACCGAGAAGGGAAATCTATTTCTCCCCATCTGTGGCTCCCTCTGACTAACCAAACTGCCAACCAAACGGAAGAGATATCATGGGATTTCTGAGCTTAGGCCTCCAGAGGTCCTGCCGCTTCCATTGTCACTGGTTAGAGCCCCAGGCAACAATGAGAACCACTGACCATGTCACAGTCATCTTAAATCATACAGCCCCAGACAGCAGGCAGGTGAGTACAGCCGCGTGAGTGATCCCAGGCAAAACCAGCAGAAGAACCACCCAGAAAAGCCCAGCCCACATTGCTGAGCCACAGGATGGTGGTCGTTTGACTCCATTAAGCTTTGGGACTGTTTGTTTGGCAGCGATGGATAGCTGATACACTGAGAGTATGTACATTTCAAAGGGGGCATCAAAGGACCGTACGCCTTCACCCAAGGGGTTGACGGGCACGTTTCAGTCAATGCAAGAAACCGAACGTCAGATTGGGGTCAGCAACAGAATCTGTCTGCCCGTGGATCCCATCCCCCTAGGGCAATGGCCACGGGTAGGGTCCGCATTTAAGGCTGCATCCTGTGGATACAGAACAGCTATGACCCTGCCCCATGGGCCACAGGTCAGGTGAATGATGGAAACCAGATTGGTGGCAAACTGCTGGGTAGCGCGTGTGGCCTTAACGTGTGGCAGCTGCATGACCTTGAGCAGGGCAGTCTACTTCCTCCGTGAGCATCGGCTTTCTCCTCCGGGAAGGGCTGATCATACCTCTCTCAGGTTTACTGGGAGGACGAGAGATGATGGATTTGGAGGATTTAGCCCCAAACCCGGCACAGAGATGGTACGATGGTGGCTTGCAGATGGTAACTCAGACGCACTGTGGGAATAGGGTTGGCTGAAGAGCAAAAGATCCAAAGGGACCATCCAGTCTCTGTCCTCTTCAGCTGAGGAGGGGCTCCCAAACTTAAAGAAAAAAAAAAAAAAGGATTGGGAGCTGTAGGAACTAGGTTATTGCTCAACGTTTCCGGAAAGGGTGTCCCCAGATGAGAAAGAAAAGCAGGTTTAAATCAGACTGGCATTAATAGCAGAAGGCAGGCAAACAGTTGGTCTTAATATTATTCCTGTGTGAGCCAGCATGTGGTGTGTTTTAATTTAAAGCAGGCATTTAGTGAGTTGATAAACAGGAGTGCACACCTCCTGCCCTCCCACGCCCTGAGCCCCAGAAGAACAATTATCCCGGAGAGAAGATGAAAGGAACATATGGAAATGAATTCTAATAACATGGAGCGAGCAGGCAGCACCTGCTTTCCCGGGGTGGACTTTGATGGGCTCGGGCTGAGACTGTGCACATGCCAGCAGGTAGCAAAGGTCAGCCGAGGCCTCCCTTCCTGGTTCACGCCATGGGTTCGGTCTACACCGTGGGATGGAGACGGCCTGGGAGCTTTTTGATCTTCTCGTAACCTTGTGATCGGAGGCACAGCCTCCCCTGGTGTGGTCCCTATAGCGTCGTGCACGGATCATCCGCATAGGTGGGCTGGTTATGTCTTTCTTTGCCTTCCCCCAAAGACTGTCATAGGAGGCCAGTTGGCTTCTGCCTGAAGTCCCAGACCCAACTGGGAAGGCTGTCCTTCAGATCCTAAGTTACAATTCATGGCAATCCATTTCAAACCAATCTAGCAAAAGATGGGCTTCACTGACTTACGGGATTGACCTTGGGAAAGCACAAGGTGTTGGCCCCCAGGCATCTGACCACTGTCATCAACAGAACCCTCGTGTTCTCTCGTCTCAGGTCAGCATTAACTTCCCAGACTGGCTTTCTCGACAGGACCGAGCACCCTGACTGCCATAACTCCCATCCAGACTTTCCGTCCTGGTCTCAACTCCAGTGGTGCCTGGGAAGGGCTCTGTAGCCTCAGGCTGAGTCACACGCCCGCCCCTGCACTGTGGCCAGGCCTGGGTACTATTGTTGACTGTCTCCTCCACAACCTCAATGGTTAGATGAGCCAGAGGAACACTCCCCAAAGCAGCGAGGATGCTGTTGCCAAAAAGAGGGGAGTCTGGGCGGACAACACGGCCGTTCTGCCACAGGGGCCAACAGAGTCATAATGCGCTTTCTTGAGTTGTTTCTACAATTTCTCACCGTGAGCCGTCTATTCACCCAGAAGCAGGTGATCCATGCTGATGGAAATGCAGCCAGACTCTCTGAACCACGGTCGTATCGAGGCGGCTGCTCGGAGGTCCATCGTGGTTGTTCTAGGTCTTTGATGACTAAATGGGGAGGAAAACATGAATCTTTCCATAATGAACGCAGTCGCTGTTTTATCGTGGACTTGATAAAGACAAATGTGCTGGTTTTGAGGGTGCAGCTTGGGGCAGGGTCATTTCCTCTAGGGTTCCTTTGTACAGAGAGCACATACCTCAATGAAAGGACCACAGAACATGTTTTATCATTGTATCATTTACAATCTGGTCCAGCTGCACAGAACAGCTGAATGAGGGGGGCTTCAACACCCAGGAGTCGTGGCTCTCCCAAGAGACCTCGGCGGGTACAGGCAGGAGACGGCTCCATGGGTCTCCTGTAGTTTTACACACCTTACAAGCAGAGCCCTGGCAGCTTCTGTTCCAGACCATGTTTTCAAGCATGTTTTATAGCGAAGAGACTTGGAAGATAGGTAGAGCCCTGTTCTGTGTGTCAAAGGGTAGATTTCTTGGCTCTCCAGAAAGATAATGTGTCACTGGGGGCAAAGGTTGGCAGGTTTGCCAGTGGCCCCGTTAGAAAGCTTGAGGTTCTGCAGCTGGGACGCAAATCTGCAGCATCTGCATGGACGGCTCCGCGTGGCCCCAGGGGGACTGGGGACAAGCAGACCTAATGGGAATAGACATGAACATGCAGCTCATGCAGCCTGCTGTGTCATGGATGATAAAGTCCCTTTTTTCGGACCTGGGAGGCTAGTGTCTTCTGCTAGCATCCACGAAACTGTCCAGGGGTAACCTGTTAGCTTGCAAGTAGGGTAAATTTCACAGGCCCTGATGGTACACGGGAAAGGGCTGGAATGCTGACTCCATCAAGGAATCTGGGCCTGGCTCCTTTTATCTTTCTGTTTCACAATCCTCAAGTTCACTTCATAGTCCAAGATGGCTGTTGGAGCTCCAGCCAGCACATCTGCATTCCAAGCAACAGGAAATATGGAAGGGGAAGGACAAAGTCACCACCTCCCAGCCCTCCTGGAATTCCTACACAACGTTTATTGGCTGTCTTTTAATCACATGGCTTTGCCTAGCTGCAAGGGAGGCTGGGAAATGTCTTTAAGCTGGGTGCCATGCTGCCCTAGACAGAGCTTTGTGACTAAGGAAGAAGGAGAATGGACATATTGGTTGGCAAACTGATCTCTGTCCCTGGCGCCATCTCCTGGTTGCCATCCCTGGATGGGTAGTGGGACAGGAAGGAGTTCCCTGTCCACATACAGAGCACAATGAATATGGGAGACAGTGGCAAACAGGTTTAGCGAAGGGTGTACTAGATGGATTCCTTCCACACCACCCCAAGGGGCTCAAAAGATAGCGGGAGAGATGGACATGTGATCCATGATTACAAAGCATTGTGAACAGTGGTGATCGGAGCTGGGTAGGGATCATCCAGCTCAGGGAACTGTGAGAGCACTAACAAGGGATAGATGGGTCACCTGGCCATCAGGGAAGTCTTCCTGGAGGAGGTGATGCTTGATTTGAGTGTGGAAGGATGAGTGAAAGTTCACCAGACATGGGTTGGGCATAGGGCTGCCAGATAAAATACAGATGCCCCATTACATTTTAATTTAAGATAAATAAACAATTTCAGGATAAGTATAACCCATCTTGTATTTGAATTATGCTTATATAAAAAAATCATCTGTTGTTTGAATTCAAATTTAACTAGCATCTTATCTTTGTATTTGCTAAATCTGGTAACTCCTTGTCGGGGTGAGGGCAGTTCAGGTCCAATGAGGTGACACAGAACAGCCCAGGGGATGGGAGCTGGCCACAGTTTGCAGGCTAGAATGAGTGAGGGGGGAAGGACTGTGCGTGTGTCGGGGGTGGGGGTGCGTGTAGCACTGGAAAAGGAAGTGAGGCAGGTCATTGTCCGGTTACTAGGAATTAGGAGTATCTATTAGCTAACATTTATTAGAGCAATTACTATGTGCCAGGAACTCTGCCAAGCCCTTGAGTACTGACTAACTTAAGCCTCAGCCCATCATGAGGAGGGAGATACTTCTATTATCCCCATTTTACAGATGAGGAAGCTGGAGGTTGAGTAAAAACTAGGAAATGGTGGAGCGGGGACTCAAGCTCTCGTGCCCAACCAGCTGTACGTCACTGGAATTTTCCGTGGCGCTGGCCATGCCTTATCTCGCTCACTCCCACTTCCTATGACCCTGCCTTCCTAATCAGCAGGGCAGGGTGGCAACCACTTTGCTGCCTGAATAGAGGAGAAACTGAGTGGGGACCCAGGCAGTTGAAGCTCGTTGAAAACACAGCCCTGGGACCCTCCGAGAATGGCTAGCTAGTCCAGAGGCTTCCATGCCAGGAGCCCTGAGGGGTACTCCGAATGCCCCTCTATGGAGGGGAGGGGATGCGGGAGAGGGGGAGAACCTTGTAAAGGGGAGGCCAGAAGGGGGGACCCCAACTAGAGCAGCTCAGCCTTTAGCCACTGTAGACACGGGGCGTCTGCGTGAGCCTGCAGGCGATTAAAAAACGGCTCAGCGGTTCGGAAATAAACATCCTGCTAGTAGTTCAATGCCCTCTGCTCCGAGGAGGAAACGGACCCCCCAGCGAGGGTGGGGGTGACCTTGCTCAGCCCGCGGGGGGCTCCGGTGGATGGCTTGGGGCAACCTCAGGACCAGCCTCCTACCCCACCTGCTTCTGTGCCCCAGACTCCAGGGCATAAGTCAGGCATCTCCAGCAGACCAGAGCTGCTGGCTCAGTGCCTGAGGGTGGTCACGCCTCCCGGGGGGGGGGCCCGCCCATCGCCTACTCCGGGGGCTCCCAGGGAACCAGGGGATGTTCCCTGCTGGGCACCTCACCCTTGCCCTCTGCCTGCTTTGCCCCAACCCTCCCAGGTGACGGTCCAGGGCCTGGATTTGGGACCTGGCTGTGACTGGCAGGACCCGAGGGTTTACAGAGCTCGGCCGGGCGGCTGGCTGTGCCTGGGACGGGGGACCAGGAGAGCCCCCCATCCGTACCTGCTACTGGCTACCCCCCGCAGTGGCGGCTCTGCTCAGGAGGCCCATTGTTGTCCGAGAAATGTTTAGGAATCAGCCATTTAATGAGAACAAAAGGAATTAATTGGTGGTTTAGGCCTAATGAGACCGCTGTGCAAATTAACAGTCCTCATCAGCAGAAACAAACAGAGCCCTTAAATGAATTGCCGAAGAGCATTAAACTGAATAAGCTTTTGCCGGGATGATAAATAGCAGGTCAGAGGAGACCATCTGGCCCCTTCCCTGCAGCTTCCTTCCAGAGAGGAGGGAGAGGGCGGGAGGGGCCCAGCTGCGTGCACTCACCCTCAGTCTGCTCACGCGCACACGCATCCGCATGTGGTCACACTCAGACACACCCACCCGCGGTTACTCACGCGTGCGCACACTCCTAGTCACACTTGCACGTGTAGATCTGCACATGCATTCACACACATACACGCACGCACACACTCACACTCACACGCTAGCCTGCAGCCCATCTAGGCAGGACATGCAGGTGGCTAAGGCGGCATTTGTGTCCGAGCGGCCCAGACAAGGCCCTCACGTGCCTTTCCCAGCTCTCTGCCCGATCCTCGCGGGGCCCGAGGTCAGGGGCGCTGGGGGGGTGGTGCTGAGACTCCATGCCCCGCCAAAGCTTGGCTAGCTGGGAGGACAGAGAGACTGACTCCCCACGTAGTAACCCTTGCTCAAAGAGCGGTCCTCCCTCGGTGGGGCACGCGCGCTCCTCCCACCTGCTCCTCACCCCTGCATGGACACTCCCCTCTCCCACCCCTGCCCTCCGGCCAGGTGATCAGGTCTGGTAGAAAGGTGATGGGTAGTAAGGAGGGTACGTACTGCATGGTGCACTGGGTGTTATACGCAAGTAATGAATCATGGAACTTTACATCAATAACTAGGGACGTACTGTATGGTGACTAACATAATAAAAAATTATCATTCAAAAAAAAAAAAAAAAGGCCCCGGCCAGGAGCTCAGAGGACGGTCACAGGTGCTCCAGGCCATTCTGACCCATACTAGTTGTACAAGAATCCTATCCTTCTAGATCTGATATTCTGGATGTGTCTTGCTGCACTTTTTTTTTTTCTTCCAATTGACCTGCCGTCTATACTCTACTCACCACAAACGGAAGGTAGCTGCTTTTGTTCATCACCGAACAGTCCCCCTACGCACAGTGCCTGGCACATGGGAGGAACTTAATAAGTATTTGTTGGTTGAATGGGAGAAACCAAATTCTTTCCAACAGGTGTATGATAATCCGGCAGGCTAAGGTTCTAGTGAAGTTTGGGAAGAATCCCAGGGTTGCATTCCGTGCGTGGAAGGCCCACATTAGACCTTCAGAATGCTTGTTTCCCCTAGTGGGGGATCAGCCCCTTAAGCGAGGGGTCGGGGTCTGGGTGTCCCCCCACCACTGACAGGGTCCCCACCCTCCCCCAGATACCTGACCACCTGAGCCCCGTGCTCAGGCTGCAGGAATCATCTTGCTAAGGGGTGTGGGGGGGTGTTGGGCCCAGGAACCTCTCATGGTGCCTCAACACCTGCTCAGAAGAGAGTAAAAGATATTCTCTCTCTCTCTCTCTCTCTTTGAGTAATAAGATATTCCTAATAAGACAAAGGATTTATTCATTCATTTATTCATTTGAAAAATATTTTTCAGAGTCTGTCCCTGTGTTAAGTATTACGTAAAATAGTAATGATTTAAATTGGCCAAGTTTCATGTGTTGGGAGAGAGAGAGACAGTAAACTTGTGTTGAGTTCCATGAAGATATGGTCAGGTTCAGAGCTAAAAGAAATAACGGAAGGATCCGTTTTGGGGAGGCCTCTCTGTGGAGGTGATGTCTAAATGACTCCTGAGGAATGAGGTGCCATGCAGACTGTGGGCAGAAGGGCATTCCTGGAGGTGCAGACAGCATGTGCAAGGGGCCTGAGGTCTGCGTGTGGGCCAGAGCCTGGAGGAGGAGGGAGACTGGTATAAGGCAGGCTGAGCAAGTTGGGCAAGGCCAAGTGTGCAGCCATGGGGAGCTGAAAGTGGGACAGAAAACTACAAGGACCCTCAACATTAAATTTTAGAGATTCCCCAACCGACTAAGGGTCACAGAACCCCTCCTGGGTACAACTCCGTGCCTGACACTGCAGAAACAGAATGTGTAAGATGTGGTCTCTGCTGTCAAGGCGGTGACAGATGCTGTGGCCCAGACAGCCTCCCCAGACCGAGCACCTGCTGACTGTGGCCTGGAGGCAGCCCAGCTGAGAACTCCTGGGGCCTCTTTGCCACCCAGAGCCCCAGACATTCAGGAGCAGACAACACGGAGGCTTAGCGCGGCCGGGACCACTCCCCAGAGAAGACGGGACGTCAAGTGAGCCTAAGCTTGACTTGGGCACTGATTGGAGGTACGGGTGCCTTTCTGCTGGACACCATGCACAGCTCCAGCCTTCTCAGGCCACCTGCGAGGTACAGATCATTAGCCCATTTCGCAGAGGAGGAAAGCGAGGTGCAGCGAGGGAATTAGAGCCGCCAAGTGATGGACATGGGATTTGACGCCAGCTCTGCCTGCCTCTTTCCATTCCCACTGAGAGAAAATTGAAACTCGGTGCCCCGGTCCAGGCAGCAGGGTCTTATTCTGGTTTTCATGGGCCCTGGGCCTTTGGCCCTCATGGGCCCCATTTCCTCATTAAAAAAGTATTAAAAATTCTATTTGATGACTGTGTTGGTATCAAGATGAGTGCATTTGTCTTCTTCAGATTTTAAAAGGCTTTGTAACATCCTCATGGCTCTCCCAACGCATTGCGGGCCTGGGGTGCTGTGCCCGCTGCGCCTCATGGAGAAGCAGCCCTTGCAGCTCCTTCAGCCCCCACAGCCACCTCCCTGAACTCCAGGAGCTCAGCCCCCGCCCCCTGAGATGCCCAGACTGTGCCCTGCGCCGGAATAGAAGCTACAAAGGAAGTTTCAGCCTGAGGGTCTCTGCTGTTGAGCCAGTAAGGGCAGCTGGACGAATAAATTGCCTGGGAACGTATGTCTGTGCTGATGCGGGGACAAGAGATTGCTTGTCTTTTTTCCTGGAACCAGAGCTTAAATTCACCAGGGTGATAAACGGTCTGGCCTCCGCGATTAAGGCCAGCTCCATAACTCACAGCGCCAAAGAGGCCCCAGAAGCATCCATCTCACATTTGCTGTTTGTCTCAAGGCGGGTGAGGGCGCTGCAGACAAGATGGAGAAACGCGTGGCCCAGCCATCCAGCGGTACCCGGGGGGGCAAGGCTCAAGGGTGGTGGGGTTCCACCACGGAGCGCCCCAGGGACCCAGCCCTCCCACTTCCCACTGATTCCCATGCTTCCCGCTTCTTCCAGAGAACTCTTTCGGGGTGCTTCCCTATCTCAAAGACCTTCCATGGCTCTGGCCCACAGGAGGAAAGCCACAAGCCTCAGTTTGGTATCTGGAGTTCTCCAGGTTCAGGCCTCAGTTTACCTTTCTGTGACACTTTCCCACAAAGCTCTTCCAGCCCTGAAACCTGGTCTGTACCTCTGGGTCTTATTGACCCTGGCTGGTTTCCTCTCCTGGAATGCCCTTCCTCCTCCAGGGAGCCCTCCGAGAAGCTCCACTTACTAGAGTAGTCTTTTTCTTTATCTCCCTGCGTACTGGGTTTAGACCTCTTCTGCAACCCTTGATACAATCTGCTTGTGGTAACCCGTGTGTGCCTCTGTCTCCTCCCAGTGTAGGAACCTCTAAAGGGCAGGAACTTGATTTTATTATCCCTGTCTCTCCTATAGGCTTCACGTGGTGCTTTGCACACACAGAAAATGCCCACTGTTTGTGAAGTGAATTGAATTTCCCATGGGGAACTGCCTTGCTCTAGTTAGATGGTCTAGGAGCACACAGCTGTACTCTAATTTGAGACCTATGCTTAGAGGCAGACCCACTTCCCCCATTTCTAATTAGATAAAGCCTTGACCTTGACTCATGTCCCCTTTTGGCCTGGGAGAATCTCAGGACACCAGGTTTGGCAAATGCACGGGTCCAAGAATCCATAAATATTGATTCGTTGTTTGCAGAGTAATTTAAATGTCAGTTATAAACCCAAGGCAGATAAAGATCTGTATCAACAATAAAACTGGATGCAAGCCACCAAACCCTGGGGAAGCAGCTTTGGGTTAAGACGGAAATGGAATGCACAGGCCTTGGGGAGGGAGGGCATTAGAGGGTGAGACAGATCAATGGCTCAGTGAGACTTGGCTGCCAGCGATGCTTGGGCTGGGATGTGCTTGCTTATTACCATGTCTGCTGCTTGTGGATGGAGGGAGCCCTCCACCCCTCCATCTGTCCATCCGTTCATCTGTCCCTCCATCCGCCCATCCATCCATCCATCTATCCACCCACCGCTGAATGCTGTTTCTCAGTTATTCGGAGGGAGACAGAGACAGACAGATACACATACACATCCAGAGACACGCCTACACAGCGCAAAGCTAACACTGACATACACACAGAGAAACAGTGAAAAAGAGACACAGGGAGAGGCAGGGATGGAAACAGACGCTCATGGAGAAGGAAATACAGAGAGAGACGGACAAAGATGAAGGGAGAAACAGACATGCCCCGAGAGGGAAGGCATGGGCATAAACACGCAGGGTTGGGGCGCAACTGTGCATTGGGGCGCAGCAGGCTGGGCCCTGGCTTATAACATGGGATACTTGATTCTAACTCCAAGAAGCAGTGTGGGGCAGTGCTAAGATCTGGGGCTTAGGGATTTGACTGCAATGATCAGAGGGTGTTCGAATTCCAGTTTTCCCACATACTAGATGTTTGTGATATTGAACTACTTAATTAAACCTCTGAGCCTCAGTTTCTTCATCTGTAAAATGGACATCCTCGTATAATATACAAGGATCCTTGGATCACAGTTTTGGGGGAGTACATATATATCAAGGGCTTTGTATACTGTAAGCGCTTTATAAATGCTGGGTTTTATCATTATAGGTCAGAGTCTTCCCTAAACAATTAAGTGACCTTGAGCAAATTGTTTCCTCTCTGTGCCTTGGTTTCCCCATCTTGAGGTGAGAAGAGTTTCCTAGTCTCTGCCTTCCTTCCTGTTACCTCCTGTCTGTTCTTCGTGGCCGTCCCCGGTGAACGACTTCTCTCCTTGGCAGAAGGTGCCCCCTCTGTCTTTGATCTCATTTACCCACAACCGGACCCAGCAAATGAATTTCTTCCCTCTTCTCGGCGGACACCAGGAAGCAGCCAGCCTGATAGCTCCCCCGCAGGGATCGATTGGAGGAAGCCTGATTTCGAAATGGACTGGAGGACCGCTTGGGGATGTTGACCCTGACCTGCTGTCGTTCCAGGTCAGGGCTGATGGTCGGGAGCTGCAGTCCCACCCCCTGGTCTTGCTGGGCTGTCAGGGACAGCGGAAAGCAGGCTGTTCTGTGGGCTGCGTGGTGTCCCCACAGTCCGCAGGGAGCCCTTGGGATCCATGAGTCCAGCCTGTCACCAGGCAGTGTGCCCCCCACCCATCTCTTCCTAGGCTTTTTTTTTTAAAGATTTTATTTATTTATTTATTTATTTATTTATTTATTTATTTATTTATTTATTTGAAAGAGAGAAAGAGCATAAGCAGGGGGAGGGGCAGAGGGAGAGGGAGAAGCAGGGTCCCCGCTGAGCAGGGATCCCCACGCAGGGGTTCGATCCTGGGACACCGGGATCATGAGCTGAGCCCAATGCAGATGCTTAATTGGCTGAGCCACCAGGTGCCTCTCTTCCTAGGCTTCTTAGGATAAATAGCCCCTGACCTCTGAGGCTCAGCCCCTTACCTCCGTACCTGGGGCGCACTAGCTCTCCACTTTTGAAGGGTTGTCCGAGATCAAGAGCTGGTTAGCTTGTTGATGCCGATACGCTATGACCATGGTGAGAGCCTGCCCCGACTTCAGTACAACATGCATTAAGGATACAGCTAGAAAGAAGGCTTTCCATTCTCTGTTGTTAAGGAGCAGATGCGTAGAAGAAAAAAATCCAGAACGAGCATCATTCTGTGTGCAAAGCTTTCCCACTCCATGCCACTTTGACATGGTGTCCTTACGTGTTCTGCAAGGTCATGGACACCTGGTAGACCTGTTTTTCCCGACCAGGCAGGTAGCTGGGGAGATGGGGGATGTGCCCACTTGGTTGATTCTGTAGGTGACTAAAAATGCTTGATTAGTGAATATGTATTACATTCCATCATTCTAATACATGGGCCCTCAATTGATTTTTAAACCTGAATTTGAATTTTTATCACATATATACTGTTCACAAGGCTGACTGGTACGACAAGGTTGCTGGCTGAGGAGAGCCGTCCCCTGTCCTACTCTGCCGCCACCCCAGTCGTGTATTCTCGAGATAATCAAACTTTTCTCTGCATTTTTCATCTCCATATTTTCAAATACTGTGTTTATACATCTATTTTCTGATTTTTTTCCATTGTAAATAGTACCTATTGGCTTTGCATGATAGCATTTAGCTTTCTTATATATGTGCACACGCATTTTCTCCCCCCCACCGCACCCTCCCATATAGTTCTATCATAAATGTTGGTAATATATCAATATTCAGTATTTACACTATTATGACAATTTGAATATTGTTCATAGCTGAGCCACGTACATAGTGTACTACGAATGCATTTCCTTTCTTCTATGATTCCAATTTTTTTGCAGATAATTTCCTCCTTTTTGTTGTTCGTTTAGTTTTCTATATTCCTATTACTAATTGACCTCCAAATTCTCTGAAAGAATTGTAAAACTCCTCTAAATATGGTTAAAACATCAGCTCGTAGTTCAGTTTTATTTTCTTTCCATGGACACATGCTTTCTGGAGCTCTTTACCTTCTGCTCCCATCAGAGCTGGAGTGGGGGGCATCTCCTGGTCCACTGTGCAGTGACCCTCCCAGACCTCCTTCTGACATCTTCCTGGTAGCTTTTATTTGTTTATTTGGGGACCTCTCTCCTCTGTTGACTCCCCCATTTCATGGACACCCTCCTCCCTCTCTCCCGGCTTACCCCTCCACTACGGTGGAGCATGACTCCCCATCAGGTGTGGAATTTTCAGCTCCTCGCGGCACCCCTGCCTGATAGCTTCGATTCCTGAGACTTTCCCCAGCTTCAGGGCACAAACGGCCTCCTTCTTTTGGCTCAGTCCTTGTAGGCTCTTGTAGAAAGAAAAGGCTGAGACCTGAGTCACTCTATCAGTTTTGCATCTGTTTCTTACCTTCCAAACTTTTCTTAAAATCTATTTCTGTCTTCCCTTTCATCCCCTCCTCCTTTTTTGGTGTTTATCCTTTTACAACCCCTTTTCTTTGCTTTTAGTAAAGTCTTTGAGAGGAAGCAGAGATGAGCTGGAAGTCCGACTGATTTAAGAATGTTTAGCTAGTGAAATAATCGATCTTTTAGGTAGTATGTTGTCTCTGAATGAAGAGAAAGGGTCTTAGCCTTAATTTAAAATTTAGGAGCCAACAAACAGCTTGTGTCTTCCAAGTACTTCCTGGCAAAGTTTTCTTGGAGGTCCATATTTGGGATGGCGAGCATTAGGGACCTCAGCTCTTCATGGCCAAATATCAGATGAAAACTAATAAATTGTATCAGTTGTCTATGGCTACGGAAATGCTGCATTAGAAACAACCCCCAAACCTCCTAGGCACACAACAACTGCTGATTGCTGTCAGGTATGAGGTCAGCCACGGGGAGGCCAGACTGTTCTTGGCTGGACTCTCTCTCGTCTGGGGTAGGCTGGCTACTGGCTGATCTAGGATGGCCTCATCTTGGGTTACTGGGGCAACTGGATTCTTCCCCTCGTGTCTCTCATCCTCCAGCAGGCAGTCAGAGCATCTGTTCATGCCAGCGAGGCTCAGACTTGAAAATGACAATGGGTCACGTTGGCCCTATTCTACTGGCCAGGGGAAGTCACAGAACTAGCCCAGAGTTAAGAGTGGGGAAATCATCTCCAGCTTTTCGGTGAAAGTCATGTACAATGGCTGTGGATGTGGGGTGTGTGTGTGTGTGTGTGGTTGGGGCCATTAAAGCAGTCAATGCACTATATCAACTAAAATCAGGAATTCTTCAGATGAAGCCTGCCATTACAGTGTATAGGCTCCTTGCCCTTTTAATCTTCATGAACTTTTGCCTGTATCAGACTCCACGGAAAGAATACAATACGTGGTAAAAGCCTGCTGCCTGCTGGGACAGGGTAAGCTGACAGCTCTGACCTTCACCCCGTCTCGCTAATCCTGGTCTCATAAAGTGGATTCCTTGGAGTTTAAAAAAAAAAAAAACTAGATTGTTGACTGGGTTAAAAGAAAAACCACCCACGTCCTCCCCATTGGGGAGCCTCTCAGGTTTTTCTTGGTGGTCGCCACATCTCTGAGCCAGACCCTGCCTTTTTCAGCTGGACCTCACCGGGGGGGCAAGAACTTTGCTAGGGAAGGGCAGGCAGTGTATCCAATCACCGCCCATGCTGGTAAGGAACATCCCATGCTCTCTCTTCCTCTTCCCTCCTAGCAGCCTCACTCAGTGCTTTAACCCAAAGGTGGGAGGCTTTCAGGCTGGGCTCATGCAGGCAGACCTAAGCCGCACGCCCCTATCCCACCCTCAACTGAGCACTTGAAAAGTTTTTCTTTCTTTCCAAGGCAAGGCGGGGGTGGGGGGCTGCGTGATGTTTAAAATAGAACCTCCATCCCAACAGTGAAGTGGGGATGATAAGAGAGCCTCCCTTGTAGGGGTGCTCTAAGGGTCACAGGAGCTGATGTTCATCATGAGCCCTTGAAAAGTCCTACCTCCTAGTTTACTCCTGTGGCTGTCCCCTGAGCTGGCCCCTAGCTGCTCCCCTGAAGAGGTTGGCTCAACTCCATCTCTCTCTCGTTCTTGGTTCATTGGTTTCTGGCTCCAGTGTCCCACCCTGCTTCTGCTCCCAGGGCTGAAGTCCAGTCTGATACACTTGTCCGATGTCTTAGCTGCCCCCAACCCCCTCTCATCCGTGGGTTCCGCCGGACAGCCAGGAGAGGCAGCGCCCAGTTTGTTCCCACAGAGCTCACCCCATGCACTGTCCTGGGCAGGCTTGGACTGCCTGCTCCACGTTGTGTTCCAGGCTCCAGCCCCCAAAATTTCCTTGCCCCAAGGTCTCCTCCCAGCTCAGAGAAGAGAGACCTGAAAGTTATGCTTCTTTTGAACAAGTGTATTCAAGACGATGGAGACTCAGGAAAGGTCATAGTTCTTTTTTGAAAACAGAGAAGTTCAGCAGGGTTTCAGCATCCCTCTCTGTGCCAGACTGGGGGGGAGGAAAGGCACTCTGGAAACCACAGACCCCTCCCCCCACTCCAGGTCTGAGAACTGCAACTCGGGGGTACTGAGCCCTTGAGCAAGCACCTCTTTCCCTTGGGGCATGGGTTCCTTCCCCCAGGGAGATGAGAGCTGGGACCGGATCACTGTTTGTTACCCAGCTAAGACTGCAGACCCCTAAAGGCCTGTGGTGTTTACTGAAGACATTGTGGTTAAGGAAAGGGGGAGGTTTGGGGCAGACCTGGGGGCCAGAATGTGAGGGAGGCACAGCCAGGAGGAGGGGCCAGGGGAGGTGGACGGGATGTGCCAGGGGCCCAGAATCTGCCTTTCAGTCCAAATAGCATTAACTTCGGTTATTACCCACGGAGCTAATGACAGCTCTGACATACTCGCTGCTAGCAGGTGCTGGGTAGTAGGGGACACATGCCGTACATGCCACCTCATTTCATTTTCATGACTTCCTTACAAACAAGTGATTCATGTTCCCATTTTACAGATGAGTACAAAGGTTAGGTAACTGGCCCAGGGTCATGCTCTAACTAGTATTGCCAGCAAGCTGGGAATTAAACCTAGGACTTGTCTGGGTTCTTTAATTCTGGTAGGATTTTTGGGAGTCAGGCGAGGAAGCCAGGAACACAGAGATCAGGGAAAACCCAGCCACAACCCTGGAGATTGTCATTCAAAGCCTGTTCTAAATGCCATAACAAGGTAGCAGTAGAGGGCTATAGGAGGTCCCAACGGGGTTTGGGGACAATCCAAAGAGGCTTCCTGGAGGAAAGAGCATTTAAATGGCAACTTGAAGGAGAAGGATTTCAATGGTGGGGAGGGATTTCTAGGCAGATGGCACAGCTTTTGTGGAATGCAAGGCGGGGCGGTTGGGGAAAGTGGGTGTGGTTCGGGCACATGTGGATCATGGTATAATTGGGCTGGAACATGGTGTGGATGGAAAGCTAGATTAGGGCCATATTGATGACAGCATTAAATGCCAAGATACGGAGCTAGGAACTAGGCAATGGAGATTTGACAGCAAATTTTGCAACTTTAAAAAGGAAAAAGTGGAAAAATGGACAGGTATTGACAGTACGGACCCACAGGTAGTCCAAACAGGGCTGAGAAAACTTTTAATACCATGAAGTTTTTTGTTTTGATTTTGGGATGGAACTGAATGTCCTTATTCCAGAAATCTGAGCAAAGCTCCACATGCTGGGTTGAAGATCAATGAGCAGCTCCTTTCTAACTTGCTCAGATTTCCTACTTGCAAAACTTCACCGGACGACACTGAGACCACATTCGGCTTCTCAGCCTACGCAGAGAAGCTTCGAGTGTTTATTCATGAGTGAAGAATCGGGTGCCCTGTGGTCCCTGGGTGGAGGGAGCCGGCTCATCTTGAAATGACTCATCCTTGGCCACCCAGGCCACGTGATGCCTTCATTTTTGGTGATAGCCATTTGCACCACACTTCTGCCTCGTGTCACCTGCAAACGTCCCAGTTCCTGGGGCTGCTGTGGTTGCAGCTCGAGCTTTGGGCACAGATCTGCAGCTGAGCGATGGGCTGTAGGGGTGGGGGGTGCACTGCTGACCTGGATGCCGCCTTGGGCCCCAGTGCTGCCTCCGCCACGCTCCCACTGAGCGACCTTGGCAAGTCCCCATCTCTGTGCACAGCTGTGTCCGCACCGCAACCTGCTGGAGGGCCGTGCGGCATCAGCGCTTCTGGGAACAGTCATCCCTTTCCCCCTTGGAAGGCAGCATCATATCTGAGCACTCCCTACTATTCGTCAGTGGATATTCCTTTAAGTTGACTCACTTTTAAAACACACCAATTGATGTCAATTTACCATTTCTGTAAGCGATGCATCATTTGCTGTAAATGGACGTTCAAGTTAGCTCTGAAAATTGTGAATGTTCACCCTCGTATTACCTCTGATCGTTATGCCTGCTGGTAGCTTGAGTGCACCCTGCTTGGGGAGGCCTGTCCCCTGTGCACCGGAAACACCTGGGGAACTTACTAAAATGTGGATTCTGATTCAGTAGGTCTGGGGTGGGGCCTGAGACTCTGATTTTCTAACAACCTCCCAGGAGGTGCCAATACAGGCACACCTCTGTATTGGTGTCTGGTCCAGACATCACCTCGCTTTGACTAAGAAGGCTCCATGGAGTCTCCCTGACCTTATCTTCTCGGGTAGGGCAAGAACTTTGGTAGAAACAAAACAGCAAATCCTCTTGCAAACGCTTTTTGAAAAAGATTATATTTATTTATTTATTTTATTTAGCACAGAAATGGGGGGAGGGGCAAAGGGAGAAAGAGAATCTCGAGCAGACCCTGTGCTGTGCCCCATGCGGGGCTCGATCTCATGACCCTGAATCATGCCCAGAGCTGAAATCAAGGGACGCTCAACGGACTGGGCCACCCCGGCACCCCCCCCCCACCTGGCAAACATTTGAAGTGAACTGCAGAGACCCACATCCAAACTTAGAAACAAAGGCTTAACAGGAGGAGAAAACTCACGAGGGTTGTTATCTCTTTTTTTTTCTCCTGAATATACATTTACTTTACCTTTACTTCATGCACTGAGAGCTTTTGTGTCTCTGCTTAAAGCCTCGGTGATTAAACACCGTGAGTCTCTTCAGAGCCACCCCCCCTTCATGACTTAATTTAAAGACCCGAACATGGAAAGCCATTCCAGTTGGGACCTTGATCATAAATCATGCCGGCCTGGCCTGTAGCCCGGGCCAGGCTCTTGCTGAGAGACAGAACCCCGCGGCTCTGGCAAGCTGGACTGGCCGGGGCTTTCCCTTGCTGACTCCCTCCTGCCACCCTCACTGACTCACTGCGGCTTTGTGTGTTCCTGTCCTGCATTCCCAGTGGGGGGCCATAAGCTCTAGTCATAGACTAGACTAGTGGTGGGGGGGATGGTGGCTGGAGCTGGGAAGGGAGTGAGGTGGGTCCTTGGGGACACACACGGGCTGAGGCCACGGCAGGCCCTTGAGTCCAGGACACGGAGAGAAGTTGCCTTTATGAGAGGTGTGAAGGGGGCAGCTCCTGGTGGCTCTGTGGTGGCTAAAATGGACCACCTTGGTGTTCAGAGTGAAAAACAGTCTCCAGCTGAATGCCAAGTCACACCCCTCCTCCCCCTAGAGTCCGTCACAGAGCTCAGATGTCCTCCTTCTCTACCCAGCTGCTCACCGAGGGTCCACCATGCAGTGTTTCCTGGCCCCCCAGTGCAGTGCAGTGCAATCTGTGTTGAGCCTCCAGTGTGTCTGAGGTGCTCTGAGGGAGGAGAGCCAAGCCAGGGACTCAGGGAGATCAGGGAGCATGGCTAGAAGCCCATGAAGGGTATGTACTGAGCAAAGACCTGACCCAGGACGCCAGGGGGGCATTTTCCCTGAGCACAGCGAGGGGAGTGGGAAATTCTCTCCCTTGCTCCAAGCCCCTGGCCAATCCCCGAACTGAAGCCTCCCTCTGATATTGCAATATCTTGCTGCTAGGCGTCCTGTCTCTCACTCTCATTAGGCAGCCCCAGACTGGCTAGAGAAGAGACACAGCACAGATTCTAACCATCCTAAAAGGCACGGGGAAAGGTTGCCTTTTTTCATTCCTGAGGCCATGAACAGAGACGAGTGTTCATATTTAGAGAAAAGAACACAATTTTCTCCCGAATCAGGCCTTTTTTTTTTTTTTAACAACCTTCCATGGCTCCCTATTGCTTACAGAATCAAGTCAAAAGTTCCCAAAACCTGTAAGGGACTGATTCAAGATTTGAATCTGTCCCTGTCTGCTTCCAGATCCCAAGCATGTCCCTCTCCCCATGGGGGAGGCTCTGTATCTGTGGGGATCATAAAAGAATAGCTCCCTTCTGTACTTGGCCAATGCAGCAGCTGTGCAGAGAGTAGATCCCTCATGAGTTGGAGCCATGCAGCATCAGGGAATTTGCGCCCTGCTTCAAGGAGGAGGGAAGATGGGAAGAGGAGGCCAGGAGGGGAAGCAACCCGGAAATCACAAGACCTCGATGCTTGGTGTGAGCCTTGCAAAGCCTGTCAGTCCTCACAGAGTTTTTACACCATGATGATGGCTTCCGTATTGAGTCACTAGACGGTGCCAAGTGGTTGACACGAATTTTGTCACTTTAGTTCAGCAACAACCCAGTAAGGTGGGTTTTGCTGGTTCCAGTGTCCAGAGAAGGGGACTGCGTAATTGAGCACAGACCTGTTTGGGATTCCAGTTCATGTTTTCCTGCTGCCTATCTTATTTGAAGCTTAAAACAACCCTGGGAGGTGGACATAATCAGTCCCATCTTACAGATGCTGAAAATAAGGCTCAGGGAGTTTAAGTGACTTTGACCAGTAGGTAGGTGGCTGAGCCAAGGCCAAAGGCCATTCACCACACTCTGACCAGAATTTTCCCCTTGTACAACATTAGTTATTCTTTGTGGCTTATATGCTTTCTGAAGGCCTTGCCCTTATGAGGGAAACCAGGCTGGGCTGGGCTGGGCTGGTCATCGAGAGGCCAGTGTTTCAACCTGATTCTACCAATGGTTGGCTATGTGACTGCCACAAGCTTTCTCTCCCTGGGCCAGTGTTATCTTCGAAGTTTCTTCCAGCACTAGAATTATACTCTTTCTTTACATAAAAAATATAATACACATTTATTATGAACATGCTCAATAATATAGAAATATAGAAAAGAAAACCAAATCAACAGCAAAAAAATAACTCATCTTCTCTTTACCGTTGCTAGAGGCAGTAGCTGTTAACCATTTGGTGTGTTTCCTTCCAAATGGTTTTCCTTCTCTCTCTCAACCTAAATAAGCATATATAAATTTATATATCATGCTAAAATGTATTTTTTTACTTAAAATATGTTTCAGTGGTTTTTCTGTGCCATCATTTATAGATCTACTATATTCTTTTTTTTTTTTTTAAAGAGAGAGAGTCTGAGAAGCAAACTGAAGACTTCAGAGGGGAGGGGGTGGGGGAATGGGATAGGCTGATGATGGGTAGTAAGGAGGGCACGTATTGCATGGTGCACTGGGTGTTATACTCAACTAATGAAGCATCGAACTTTACATCAGAAACCAGGGATGTACTGTATGGTGACTAACATAATATAATAAAAAAAAACATTAAAAAATTACTTTTGAGGGGCGCCTGGGTGGCACAGCGGTTAAGCGTCTGCCTTCGGCTCAGGGCGTGATCCCGGTGTTATGGGATCGAGCCCCACATCAGGCTCCTCTGCTGTGAGCCTGCTTCTTCCTCTCCCACTCCCCCTGCTTTTGTTCCCTCTCTCGCTGGCTGTCTCTATCTCTGTCAAATAAATAAATAAAATCTTTTAAAAAAAAATAAAGAGAGAGAGTGAGCATGAGCACTAGTGGGGAGAGGGGCAAAAGGAGAGAGAGAGGGAGGGAGAGAGAGAGAGAATCTCAAGCCAACTTCCTGCTGAGCTTGAAGCTTGCCCATGGAACTCAGTCTCACAACCCATGAGATCATGACCTGAGCTGAAATCAAGAGTTGGATGCTTAACCAACTGAACCACCAAGGCATCCCTACTATATTCTTTTTAAATAATATATCTTGGACACATGTCTTCATCAATAAGTCTTTCCCTACCTTTAAAAATAATGAATAGGGAACTTCTCTCTACTTGCTAGATGGGATGTTGCTCTATTCATGAATCACTTAATAAAGTCAATTAGATCTTCAATAAATAAATAAATAAAAATGACAAATAGTTTTGTTGCAGCATGGATAAGTGTAATTCATTTTGGCATTTACATCATTTCTAGACTACTTTTGCTATTACAAACAATGCTGAAATAAACATCTTTGTGCATATACCCTAACTCACGTGTACATATATTTCTTTAACATGGATTCTTAGAAGTAGAATTGCCAGATCAAAGAACACACACATTAAAAATTTTGAAAGGTGCTGCCAAGATCACTCCACAAAAAGGCCAGCTGACTTTGCTCTTCAAGGTATATGGAAGCATGCCAAGGATGTTTGCATTTGCCCCATCTGAGCCTGGAGTAGCAGGTGTAGGTATTCTGATGGCCATATTGCAAATGAGACAACAGAAGCTCAGAGGGGACTAGGAGTGTCTCAGTGTCACAGAGGAGCTGGGGGCAGAGCTGGGATCAAAGACCCTGTGCCTGCAGACCCTGAGACTAAACACTATAGCTCTGAGGTGATGGCTGTGGTGGAAAGAACTCTGACTTTGAGGTCACAACTCCTAAGTCTGAATTCTTGCCCTGCGACTTGCCACATCTGTGACTTTGGCCAGGATACGGAATCTCTCCACCTCAGTTTTTCCTCCATGAACACTCTCAAGGAGGGACCATTGTGAGGACTAAATGAGAATTTGTATAATGGTCTGGCCCCTAGAAGGTGCTCTCTAGAACCTCCTCCCTTCTGGGGAGTTGGGAGCCAGGGAATTCTCTAGAACTCTTCTGCATTCAACCAAAAAGGTCACTTGCCCAGCCATGCACAACTCAAAAAAATTATTGCTGAATAATACTGAAAGACTTGCAATTCAGATTTTTTTTTGTTCATTTAGAAGTGAAAAAAATATGCTTCTCTACTACAGCAAGAACTGGAGGTGTGGCCTTGATTGTTAGAGGCAGGGCTCAAAAGAGATGCTTAATTGTTCCTAATACAATTATGAAAGTGATTTCAGCAGAGGCCAGGTGATTCTCAGCTTAAAACAGCTCTGGGACAAACTTGTCTCTCCATGGGGTCACCAGAAGGTCATCCCATTGTTTGTAGCCTCTTGGTGTTTGAGGGTTCAGGGTAATGGAAGAAGTGGCAGGTTGTTTTAAAAAAACCAGCCACAATCATTTGACTTCGTGTGCTCCTTCTGGGGACTCTTCTCCCACACTGACTCAGAGCTTGTCCCATGTGACTCACCTTGGACAATAGAACGTTAGCAAATGCAGCAGAGACTTGAAAACTATTTAAACATTGGATCTTGCCTTCTTTTATAGCCTTGGAGCACTGAATTCGCCACACAAATAAGCCTGAGCTAACATGCTGGAGAGACTGCTCGGGGGCTAACTGAGGTGCCCCATCCAAGAGCTTGCCAATTACACATGAGCAAGGCCATCGTAACTCATCCAGCTTCAGCCAAACCACTGGCTGACCACAGATCGCCAAGATGGCCTGAAACAAAATGGTCCAGGTCACCCACAGAGTTGTGAGAAAAAAATTAATGTTTTTATTTTAAGCCATTACATTTTGGGATGGTTTATTGGATAGTCAAAGTTAAGTGATGCAGACATTGAATGAATTCTTGGATGACCAAACAAGTATCCCAGGCTTAGGAGAAACAGCCTTGTCCTAGTGCACAAAAAATATTTCAGAACCATGGACAGAGGCACAGGCTGTGTATGTATTTGAGTTTAGCTGTGTGGGGTGAGAGTGAGAACAGTGGCTCAGGGTACAGGGGGACGCAGAAGTGTAAAAAACAAAACAAAACAAAAAACAATGGCAATGATGCAGGTGCTAGTGAGTCTTGTCAGACAGCTATTAATTCAGGAAACCTTCAAGTCACAGACAAATCAGGACGGCTGGTCAGTCAACAAGTTCAGGCACCTGGAGGCCTGGGGTAGAAGGCAGGGAAGGTAGGAGACCGAGTTAATGGCCACCTGGCCAAGACTCACAGGGAGATGATTTGGGCTCAGGTCATTTTCTGACTACCTCCTCCACCCTTCGTACACAATCTGGTTTACCATTAATTCCCTGGGGACAGACTGTGTCAAGGAAATCTTGAGTCTATAATTTCATAATAATAATCTCTTGTTTTTTTGGACAGTGCTAAGACTGATAAATCCTTTTCTAGCCACATATTATATAATCTGACTCAATCCTCATAACCATATCTGAGAAAAGCAGAGAATCCAGGTGCATTCTAGGGAATGGATAGGTCCAGTCCCCTTTTCCCCTTTTAGTCTCTTAGCGTGTGAGCTTGGCGGGGGGGGGGGCAGCCAAAAGAGCAGCAGGCTGGGAGTCCAGACTTCTGCACACCCGGTGTCCTACAACTTTCTAACTGGGTGGGAATTCAACATTCAGGAACATGCAGTGGATTTTCTCACTCTTATGTTAAAATGAGAGGTCAGGACTCCAGTCTTTCAAGCCCTGAATTCCTAGGAGTCTCAGAAAACTGAGGAGACTCAAGTCCTTTGTTCATTATATGGGGTACTGTTTGGGGGTCCCAGATCCCTGCCTATTTTCCTGGTATTCACGCTGAAAGGACCCCTCAAAGTGAGTGACATGGTGGTAACTTACACTTTTTACCATTCAGGAGAGTCTGGGTCCTGGGGGCTGGATGGAGGGGCTGCCAGGAGATTCATAGGCTCGTGTGACCCACCCCTGGAAAGGGCATGGGCATCCCAGGCCTCAGCTGCTCCTAGGGCTCTCTCCACGTCTCTGCTCTGCCTCCCTTTGCATACCAGCTTCAGCCCCACAGGCTAGCTTTCTCCATGAGGCTGGGGTCACACCTTCTCACCTTTGCCCCCAGGGAGGAAGGGGGTCTTCCTTTATTTCCTTTTGGAAACAATCTCAGGGGAGGCCTCAGATGGCTTGGTCTGGGTTGGGTGCCCACTCCTGTGGCCAGGCAGGTGGGAACGCTGTGATGGGAATTTCTTTCAGAGCTCCACGGTTGGAGTTGGGGGAGAAATGGGTCCCAAAAGTTGGGAGGAGGTCCTTATCAGAAGAGGAGAGAGATGGAGAGCAGATTAAGCAGATGGTACCCACTGATGGGTTTTCTTCCTCACTTTGGAGATGAGAAACAAATGCAGAAAGCTTGACCACACTGTCCGAGGTTTGATGACCAAGAAGCCAGGGCTGGGATTTGAAACTGGGGGTCTGACTTGAAAGTCCACGGTCTTTAAACGGTAAATTCCTACCTACACTCCATTCTGCCGTGGCAGCAGAAGATGGCTGTGGCAGGCATGGAGGAGACGTTGTGTCTTGGGGTGTTCTTTGTAATGCAGCACTGTGGTGGTCATGCGAGATCTGGGCTGGGGATCAGGGGACATGTACATGAGTCTTACCTCTCCCCCGCCTTTCTGTGTGACCTTGAGAAAATCACTTTCCTTCTCTGGGCTTCAGGCTCTTCTCTGCCAAATGGGTGTGATCATCCCTGAGTCCCTCCCACAGGCATTGAGGGGGAACTAATGAGATAATGCTGTGAACGAGCTTTCAAAAGCTGAAAAGCCAACACAGATGTGAGGATTATTCTTGTGATCCTGGGCCCCATAGGATTAGCTTAAATTTATGGCAACAGGAGGGATGGGGGCTAACAGAAACGTCCAGATGTCTAGCAGCCTTGCTCAAATAACGCCATACAACCTGCTTTGCTGGGTGGCCCCCTGATTTATTTATTTATGGCGGGCAACTCATGCTGGGCTTCCTGGCCCTTCATGAACTCCGTCTCACCTCTCTCCCTGCTGCCCTGGGTCAGGGGTCCCTGGGCTCCCTTTATGACAGGGTGCAAGCCTGGCCACATGGTTCTGCTCTCCTCCTCCCACTTTCTCCCTGAGGCTGAGAAATGAGGACACTGAATCCCTTCTTCTCAGGAAGGCTGCATTTTGCATGTTTATTGATTATTTCCTGGGAGAGGAAGCACAGTCTGCTGGAACCAGGAAGGACCAGAAGCCACCATCTAATTCCGTAGGAGGCCAATCACATGACAAGAGGACTCTTGGCAGAAACTCATGGAAATCTCTACATAATGTGAGGCTAAGCATTTTTGTTTTTATGCTGTAGGACCTCTACAGGCCTTTAATACACAAATGAGTCTTGCTCATCATTAAGAAGGGGATACACCAGCCACGTTTCCCAATACAGATATTTTTTGGCCAGACTTCTTTTTTTTCCCCCCGACAGAGCATTTGTGGGACTGCTGTCCTGCTGAACACATTTTGGGAGAAAGAGTGATCCAGTGTCAAGCCGTCATTTCACAAAGAGGGGTAGGAAGACCCAGACAGGACAAGTCAGGTGGAGCAGACGCCCCGTCCCTTCTGCCCTGTCCACTGTCCCAGGGCTCTTTCCACAGAGTCACCCCACTCACACCTGCCCAGAAAACTGTCTCTGCCTCCAAGACGGTCCAGGTTGTTTTCCAATTTGGAGGTGCCACTGGGCCCTTGGGAAGCGGAAGCATGCTCTTTCTTGGTAAAACACCCAGGATAAGAGAGAGTGTGAGTTTGAGTGTGATTGGGGATGCTGGGGCTACAGAGAACCTTCGGTTTTCATCTTCACTGAGGACCAGACAAGAGGAAGTGGAGTAAGAAGACCTCAGTGTGGAAACCGAGTGCTGCTCGTGGCCCACAGGGTGCAATGGCTGTTCATTAGCAGCCACTTGGTGACAGCCTGGAGGATCGTCTGGGAAACATGGCCCAGGCAGCAGACTCAAGAGCAGCCCAGGAGCCCAGGAGCTGTCCAGCGAGTGTGTTCCCTGGCTTAAGTGAGTGCGCCTGGTGGGGAGGGGGCTGTGGTTTGCAGTCAGGAGGGTGATGACAATCACAAGGACCATTACTGAAGGCCTGCTGGGCTGCGGGTACCGTTCTGGCAGCTTCGCACACATCTGTTCATCCACTTCTCACTTCAGCTCTGTGATGAAGGTGCTGTTGCTGCCATTGCAAGATCGCAGAGGAAGGAGACAAAGCCAGGAAAGGCGAAGGAGCTTGTTCAAGGTTGTAAGGTTCGAAAGTGGTAGAGCCAGAGTGGCCATCTTCCCAGCACGCTGACTGCAGAACACACACTTGTAAACCACGATGCTTGGGGCTATTAGAGAGTTTGAGGAATTACTGCTCTGATTGGCTACGAGATCCACAGAGATGCTTATAAAGTCAAAATTTTGGTCCTCATCAGTCCTTTGGTCTACTCCATTGTAACTAAGGAAGGGCAGGTCCAGGTAGGACAACAGACCGGCCAAGGTCAACCACTTTCAGCCACACTAGACAAATGGAATTGAACTTCCTGGCAGCAGAAGTGGGAACAGTGGGAGGCTCCTTGTCTTGAAGTCAAACCACAGCCATGTTGCCTCCCTCCCCACGGCACCCCTGAGCCCAGCATGACTCTCCTCCCCCGCCCTAGCTGGCAGCCTAGACCCAGCGCTTAGTGAGTTCTATGCCAAACCCCCAAGTCACATTGCCTTCCATATGCTGAAGAATGGAACTGACCCTCGCAGCCACATCGCCCCCCAGCCATGCCCATCTGTTGATCCAACGTGAAGAAGACAAAGAAAAAAATGACAACCACAGCTGAAATACTTTAAAATTAGGTTTTTGAGATCAAATAACTTTCTTGAATCATCACAAATTATTAAGATTCCCTGTATCAATTCCCTTTATCCATGAAGGGTCTTTCTAACTCAAAACACAGCATTTGAGGCCTGTCCCCACTCTGGGGAGGGTATGGGCTGCTTTCAGTACAGCTCGTATTAAGCGGTGCAGGTTGATGGATCTTTAAGCATGCTGAACACATGCTGAGAGAAACAAAACCAATTTTATTTAGGAAACCAAGGGCCCACTCAGCTTGAAATTAGCTCTTCGGGTAATCTCACCCCTTGTTCTGACCAAGCAGGCCATGCAGGCTTTACTGAGTAGCCCTAGAAGGCCCCAGACTCGCTGGGTCTAAGGTAGGAGAGGGGGAGAGAGCACTCACTGGGGATCGCGGTCCCAAATCCTTTTGATTCTCCCCTTTTAGCACAAAAAGCAGCTCCCATCCAGGCTGCTTATGGATCAAAGCTAATCTGGATGTATTCCCCTGCCCAGCTCACTGCACCCTTAGCAACACATCAATACAGATTAAAGGGTTATATAAATGCAATTTTCTAATTAATCAGTGCAAATCCAGCTACTGCAAGGGACGTAGATTTCAGCTTTTATGGGAGGGGGGCTTCTTCTTGGAGTTCAGTTTACAAAATGCAAGTCCTGTTCCTGTGATTTCTAATGCTAATGGACAGGGGGTGGTTGAGAGGGCTGACAATGCCTAGGAATGTGCCCATAGCGGGGCCCCAAATCCTCAAAGGTCTCAACAGGGGACTTTGGACCCTGGACAATGTGCAACTTTGTGTGGGATGGAAAGAGCCTGGGCTTGGGGCCAGTTGGTTCAGGTTCAACGTTGGCTTGACAGGCTGTGTGGCCTAGAACATGTTACCTAACCTCTCTGAGCCCCAATTTCCTCTTTCTTAAAAAGATGATGAGATAGACCTGCCTCACGGGGTTGCTATGGAGATTAGATGCCATGTTTGAAAGTGCCTGGTAAATTGCTACCTGCTGGTGTTTGCGGTTGAGCCCAATGGTTCTAAAGGGATTAGTACAGAAGGAGAGAGCCCCAAATCCCAGGCCTGAGCCTCTGTCTGGTTCTGGCAGGATTCTATGGTTTAGGGTTTGGCCTGAGTAGAGAACAGAGTTGATGAATCCCCGAGGGGCGTGGTCTTCCTGGAGTTCCCACCCTCCTTTCTTTGTTGCTCCCACCAAACTGCCCCAAAGGTCTGAATGTGACAACTCAAATGTTTGACCCATCGCATACAGAGTCAGCAAGAAGGCACATTTCACAGGAGCATCCATAATGGTGATAATTATGGTGATGATGATGGGCCAGGCGTACTTTGCCTCACCACATCCTTCATGACCTACCTGCGTGGAGATATTGATTTTATCCTCATTTTTTTTGGAGGAGGAAACTAAAACTTCATTTTTTTCTATCTTCTTAAAAAATATTTTATTTATTTATTTGAGAAAGAGAGAGACAGAGAGCATGAGTATGGGTAGAGGGAGTGGGAGAGAAAGAGGGAGAAGCAGACTCCCTGCGAAGCAGGGAGCTGGATATGGGGCTCAATCCCAGGACCCTGAGATCATGACCTGAGTTGAAGGCAGACGCTTAACCCACTGAGCCAGCCAGGGGCCCCAGAAACTAAGACTCTAAAGAGTCCCAATCATTCGCCATATATTGCAGAACCCGTCTTAGATTGACTGCCATTGTCCTCCCTCTTCGCTGCTCTAGTGTTCTCCCCAGGCTGTGTGTGCATGTGCATGTGTGCACGTGTGCACGTGTGCCGTGTGTGTGTGTGTGTGTGTGTACTCAGTTCCCAGGCACGGCCCTCCAGCACTCAGCCAGCCACACTGCCGCTGGCCACTGACTCCCAGCAAGCCCACGTGCCTGCCTGCTTGCCGAGAGAACTTCCCCGAGAAGGAGCCACATGAAGAAGTCCCAAGGGGATGAGGGAAAAGGAAACGTTTGAGAATATTTTCTAAGTTGAATGAGTTTAGTGATTTCACACCTGTGACCTGCTACCAGTGACGTTCACCAGTGTCGCAGCCCGGAGGGTCCTGATGCCCATGTTTCACCAGGGATGCAGCGAGCACAGCAGCATGTGGTGCAGACATGGGGATCCTGCAGGAATCAGACAGCTGCTTTCCTTGGAATCATTCTCGAATTTGTACTAGGTGCAGGTGGTGACCTTGCCTCTGACCTCTGACATCGTCTATGACTTTGGGCAACCCCTGGGCATCTCTGGTCCTCAATATCTTCATTGGAAAATGGCAAAACAAAGCAAAACACCTAAACCTAACCTCAGCAAAGGGTTATCATGGAAGTCAAACAAGAAAATATGGGAGAATTTGCTTTCAGACAAACTGTGGGATGAGTAGGGGTGGGGTTGAGAAGAAGGAGCTCAGAGACAATGAGCTCTTTTGAAAACCGAGGCTAGGCAAACTTGAGTTCTCTGTGGTGTCCACCACCCTCCGTCCCATCAGAGATGCCAGGGCTGGGGCTGCCCAGGGCACCCGGGGAACCAGCGAGCGCTGTCACTTTAAAAGCTGGAGTGAAGTGTTCATTAGCGGGGCTATTTTTTCAGGTGTGTTCTAATTGTACTAATTAACTCTAAGGTAGATTTTAGCACTCCAGCCTCCATCGCTGCCTTCAAATGCCAAAACAAATCTTGCCATAATTACCAGCAATCCTTTTCATTACCGGCTGCCTAATTATCCTATTAATAGCACATCCTAAGAGACAGTATTTGCTTGGCAGGCAAATATTTGTTTTTAAATGAGCAAACACAAAGACAAACTGCTCTGTTTGCAGAAGGGTTCCAACATGCAAAATGGTTTATATTCATGGAAAAAATAATAATCCAAGTAAAACCAAATGCTTAATCCAGTTGAAGCATTTGAACATTAAAAATATTCTTTTTTTCCCTGGTTCTGGCTCCAGTCCTTCTTTGCTGAGGGGTTGGGTGCTAGAAGGGTTCTTTAAGACACTGCTGTGATAGAGAGTTGGAGGTCTCACTGGGTTGGAGCTGCACTCAGTCAAAGAGGGGACGGTGGAGGCACCCACTGGGTGGAATAAGGCAACGTCAGAGCCAGAAGGAAAACTATGGAATCTTCGGGCACAGGGGCTCCCAGACCTGGCTGATCATCTGAGTCTTCTGGCAAAGCACTGGTCAAAATGCAGCTTCCCGGGTCTGCTGATTTCTTTTCCTTTCTGTTTCTATTTGGTTTTGTTTCTATGAAGGTCCCTGGGAGATTTTCATGTGCGTCCAGGTTTGGCGCTCACTGATCTCCAACCGCTCACTTGACAAGAGAGGAAATGCATGACTGAGGGTGTACCTGGGGTACAGAGGTTATATGAGAACCAGGTCAGCCTGGAGGGTTAATATACCCTTAACTCAACCTCTGTACTTAATTAATTTTCCTTTAGTAAGAAAAACAACCAGGGCCACCTGGGTGGCTCAATCGGGTAAGTGTCTGCCCTCAGCTCAGGTCGTGATCCCAGAGTCCTGGGATGGAGCCCCACACCAGGCTCCCTGGGAGCCTGCTTGCCCCTCTCCCTCCCTCCCCCCTGCTTGTGCTTTCTCTGTCTCTGTCTCCAATAAATAATCTCTTAAAAAAAAAAACAACTATCCCCATACCAATTGTGATGAATTTGAGCCACGCAGAGAGAGGTGTGTCATTAAAGCGAAAATAAAAGCACCCGCCTCTCCAGCCCAGCCCGATTCCTCCTGGACTCCTGCACTGTGCTAGACAGGCAAGCTTGCTTTTCCTTCCCTTTCAACAAGAAGGGAGGACCACACCCTGCATTAGCTAGAACCATGTGAACTTGCTGACATACGACCGCTTTGTAACGTACAGTGGCGATTTCCTCAAGTCCAACTTAAGCTACCGTTCTATATTTGTGGCTGTGTTCTCTTACGCAGTCTTCTCTGTGAAGGCGGGTCCCTAATGTAACCAGTCTCTGAAGAGGGACCTTCAGTGACTTTGGCTTTTCCCCCGCGCGCAGACACTGGTGGCTCCGCGGCGTTGCTGCGGGCCCCTCCCCTGCCCCGCGCATTTGCCCCTCAAGGCTGACCCAGGTCTCATCTGCTCTGGGAGGCCTCCTGACCTGACTTTCAGCCCTCACGGATGTCCTTGCTCCTACAAGGCTCTCATTCCCACTCCCACCCTGTTTTCCATTTGACTAGATACTCAAAGTGTTGTCAGTGCTGTTCACTACCCCGCCCTCCCAGCCTCTAATATTCAAGAACACATCTCTGACCATCACCCTCCCCCTCAGAAACCCTCCTGGGCTCCCCTACAACCTCACGGGCGTGGTCCTGCCAGGACGGGCACACCTGTCCACCGAACGGCCACCTTCAGCGCACCTGCTTTGCCTCTGACAGTCTGTGATGTTGCTCTCTTGGCCTGGAAGGCCTGCCCCGCGCAGCGCAGACAGAGGGGCATGTAATAGAAGCTCAATTAAATGCCCTGCTAGGAACCAAATACATCTTCCCCTTATGTTTATCTTTTTAAAAAGATCTATGACTGTCTTCACATGGTCTCACAAGACCCAGTTCGTTATATGTCAGATGCACCAACTCTGTACACCTTTGTGCAGACAACAGCTCTGCGAGCAGCTGGCGCCTAGCGGGGCTAACTCAGCGGGCGTTGGTATTACCCCTCTTAGAGCTGATTCCTTTTTGACTGGGTTTTCCATTTATTTTTAAATGATAGAAGACACGTATCATTATGAACAGCTTGATAAAGGAAAATAATTACTCCCAATCCCTCGTTACACATTATTATCTTTGTTTATTCCTTTCCAGTCTTTAAATATTTTTGTGTTAAAAGACATAAAACATAATATCTACCATCCTAACCACTTTTAAGTGTGCAGTTCAATAGTATTAAGTACATTCATGGTGCTGTACGACCACCATCACCACCACCCATCTCCATATAAACCAGAGACTCTATGCCCATGAAACAGGAACTCTCCATCCCGCTCTCCCTCCCCCATCTCCAGTCCCTGGAAACTACCCTTCTACTTTCTGTCTCTATAAATGTGACTACTCGAAGGATCTCATATAAGTGGAGTCAGGCAGTATTCGTCTCTTGGGGACTGGCTTATTTCACTTAGCATCATATCCTTAAACATTATCCACGTTGTACCGTAGAGCTGATTTGGAATGTGTGGCTGTTGGTTTGAGACAGATCTTCTTTACCATGTTGAAAAATGTCTTTCTATTCTTAATCTTCTTAGAGATTTTAAATTAAGAGTATGTTTAAATTCAGTGAGTAATTGTTAACAAACCTGAAGTTTATTTTTTTAAAAATTTGACACTGAAATGCTGGGTTACATCATTATACCTGACTGTGTGAGTTGACTCCCATGTTCCTGATGTCAACCCTAGTAAATCATGGAGAACTGTTCTCCTGGTAGACTGTCAAATGCGGTGGTTTGTATCGTGCCTGGAAGTTTTACCTCTATATTCACCTTTTAGATGTGTTAATTTCATTAGAGATTAATGATCCAGGTTTTTTTGGGGGGGTAATTAAAAATATGTACATATCCTCTATGAGGAATTGTTTCTTCCTTTTGCATTAATTTGCACAATTATATTTTAATTGATTTTACTGTGTGTCCCTAATCCTTTTGTGCTATTAAATTTCTTGTCTTGAGTTCTCCATTTTGACTCATCTCTAAGATGACTAAACATGTCTTTTTTCCAGGAGAGACATGCGGGTTTATTTCCTGAGGCTTACATATCTGAAACTGTCTTTATGTTGACCTCTCAGATGAAAACAAATTGGTTGGATAGGGAATTCTTGGGCTTCACTTTTCCCCATCAAGATTCTTTAAAAAAAAAAAAGTTTCCATTTTCTTCTGGTGTATGGTGCCATCAAGCAATTTAAGGTGAACCTGTTTTTTTCATCTTGAATGCTCCAAAGGCATATTTTAGTTTTTGAAATTTCACAAAGTTTCCCTAAGATAAGTCTCTGTTCATTAGGTATTGCTACCAACAGCTGAACTATTCAAATCAGCTTGACGATACGATGTGAAGATGTTTAATGATATGAGGGAAAGTGAAATAAGCCAGTCCCCAAGAAACAGTGAAAAGCCAAAGGTTTCTTCTGTCTTGGGTTTGATTATTGACTTTATTCCTTGTGCTCAGTTTTTTTCTTCAAGGTGTATTTTCCAAGGAACGGGTAACATCTCGATCTGGGAGCACAGGTGTTTACCCCTGGCCCTGTAAAAAAAATGATTTTTAATTGAAGTTTTAAAATTTTACTTATTTGCTTTTTAACTTGTGTACAGTAAAATAAAGTCTCTGGTGTACATAGCTCTATGAATTTAGACAAATGCTTGGCCATTAACTGCCACCACAGTCCAGAGACAAAATATTTCTGTCATTCCCCCCAAATTCCCTCATGCTGATTCTTGTAGTCAACCCCACCCCCAGCTCCTGGCAACCACCGATCTGCTTCTTGTCATCCAGGTGATTTTTAAAAAGAATTAACCATTTCACTTCTAGAATTATCGTACACAAATACTGCCTTTTCTTTCTTTCGGTGTCCAGTATGGCTCTATGAATTTTCACACACGTGGAATTCCCATGACCACCACAGTCCAGAAGACCATCCAATTCCATCTCCCCAAAAGGACTCCTCACACCATGGTCACCCCCACCCCAATTTCTTCTCCCTCTATTGCTTTGTTTCTTTGGGAATGTCATATAAATGGAGTCATACAGTAGGTCAACTTTGGAGAATGGCTTCTCTCGCTTCACATCATGTCTTTGAGGTCCATCTAAGTTGTTGTTTATACCTGCAATTTGGTCCCTTAGACCAATGAGGGTTACCCCCTTGGTTGGATGGGCCACACTTTCGTCGTCCATTCATCATTCAGTTTTTAGAGTCTGGTGGGCATCTGCCAAGGGCTTCTGGTTATGGGGTGTCTTCTCCGACCTGCCCCTCCCCACTCAGTGCAGCCAGGGTGCCTTCTCCATCTGCCTCCCCCCAACCTCTTCACCCCTTTCCCACTACCTTCTCACCCCACTGTGCCAAGTGCACCATCCATCTGCTGGGAGTCATGAGATGGAGGTGGGGGGATAGGGGGCTGCCTGCTGCTCCGGTCAGTGCGGCCCAGTGCCCGATAACAGACACAGTCGCTGGGGTGAGTGGCAGGCTCTTTCGACTTTCTTTCTGATTCTGAGCAGCACTGATTTGGGGGTGGGGTGGAAAGAGCCCTAGTCTGTTTGTCTGTCCGGCCCTTCAGACTCGGCAGCCAGGACTAACTCCCCAACTTGGGCGTGTAACCCTCCTCCTCTCAGTGTCCAGGGTGACACTTCCTTCTCAGTTGAGACATTTTAACTGTGAGTTGAAAAGGGCCCACCAGGCCTCGCTGGCCTGCCCTCAAGTTCGCCCACAGCGCCTGGGTCCCCAATCTTTGCTGCTTTATCTCTGCCGGCATTTTCCTCACCACTTATGAGCCGGGTCCAACCTCTCTCATCACTTGAAACACAAACACAAGCAAAATCCAGCAACTTAAAAAAAATCATAATTTCACCCTGAGAACCAGGCCCTTTTTATACCATTCAATTACAAAAAGAAATTTCCTTGAGAGCCCTTTTTATTAAAAGAATATCCTACAATTATTATCCCTACTTTTCCACATGTGTTTATCCTGGCTTTTTCCCAGAAAGTAATTTTTAAAGTTTTAAAGTTCTGTGATTTTTATAGCTATCAAAATAATATGTGCTCTTTGTATCAAATGTGTAAAGTTCAAGAAAGAGTAAAGAAGTTGGAAAAAAACCCCAATAACAGCAGCCATATTCTTAGCCAGAGGCAGCCATGAATAATATTTCAAACACATTTATTTCACGCTTACTTAAGGATATTTTTCTTTTCCTACTTGATACTGTGCTGTATACAATTTGAGTATTCACTTTTTTCCTTAACATTTTATCAACGAGCATTTTCCTATAATACTAAAAAAAACTGTTTGAAAGATACTTTAAATGGCCTCACAGAATTTCATCTGCAGATGTACAGTATTTTACTTTACCATTAACTAAATGTTGGACGTTTAGACCATTTCTAGTTTTTCATTGTCATAAGTAATAGGGCGGTTTGCTTTGTCGATTTAAAAATTATCCTAGGACCAGGGCACCTGGCTGGCTTACTCAGTAGAGCATGTGACTTGATCTCAGTGCCATGAGTTCGAGCCCCCTGTTGGGCATACAGATTACTTAAAATACTAATAATAATGAATAAATAATAACAAAATAATAACAATAACAATAAAAACAATGATAATAATAATTATTATTACCCTAGATGGGTTTCTAGAAGGAGGATTNTAGTGCCATGAGTTCGAGCCCCCTGTTGGGCATACAGATTACTTAAAATAATAATAATAATGAATAAATAATAACAAAATAACAATAACAATAAAAACAATGATAATAATAATTATTATTACCCTAGATGGGTTTCTAGAAGGAGGATTATTCCTAAACAAATATAAACACGTCTAAGATTCTTGATGCCTATGTAGCTAACCTGCTTTCCCACCACGTTGGACCAAGGCAGCCCTGTCCAGTGGCGATTCTGAGCACCCCTCTCCCAGGTGACTGGTGGCCCTGACCTCATCCTCAAATCAGTCCAACTGATGTGGGAGGTGGGCATGGCGTCTTGCGGTTTTATTTTGCATTCTCTAAGTGCTGCGTGGTAACCCACGATGTGGACGTGTCCTGTTTTATTTAACTACTGCCCTTTTGTTCATCATTTAAGTTGTTCCTAATTTCTCGCTGTCCTAACTAATGTTGAATTGAATATCCTTGTGCATAAATTATTCACATCGTTGCTTATATCTTTTGCCCGCATATCCACCAGGCTTGCCCCTCAGTTCCCTCAGGTCTCTGCTGCCTGCCACTTCCCCAAGTACGGTCTACTAAAGAACCCCTCTGCCTGGCACTCTCTGACCCCCTCACTTCTTTGCAGTCTGGTCCCCACCGACCGTGATGACCGTAATGCGTCTCCACAGAAGCCTAGATTTTTATCTGTTACTTTAAAAGTAACACATTTGCATGAAATCAAATTTATAAATAGAAAAATAGGATAAAGAACACCCAAAACACAATGGTTCCTATTTTGATACATCTCTTCTGGTCTTTGGTTGTTGTTTTAATTTTAACATAATTAAAGCAGTACTATATATATATAATTCCGTAACATCTTCGTTTAATTAGCAGGGTGCTTTACGTATCATACCACATTCTCACGCTGCAGGTGCGCACGTGCGCATGCGCGGCCGCTGGCGGCTGTCACCCGCTGTAAGAAGGCGTGTTTCCCCACCACGCTGGAAGGTTCCCTCCCGGCCTCCCAATCTTTAAATCCACCACCACGATCCAGCTCTTCTCTACCTGACCTCCAGCACCCTTCAAATGCCTCTTGAAGTGATCTCTGTCCTGGGGCCCGGTGACCCCAACATCTTCTCTTTCTCTTTTCTTTATTTCAGCAATAATTGGTGGCATCATATCTGGTTTTGAAAGGTAACCTTTTCACTCATATAAATTCAAAGCCCCAGGATTTATCACTTATTTTTAGATCGACGTGGCTTGGAAGAAAGTTTACAGCACTAAGAATTTTAAGACAGAAGGTAACATGTTGAGCATTTTCTAGAGGGCACTGGGAAGCCCCTCTCTCCCCTAGGAGCATCGTGCATCACAGGCTTGCTGACCTCCTACCCGTCCTCCTCCTCCTTCTATTCTTCTTCTTCTTTTTTTAATTGTGGTAACATATCCATCAGACTTAGCATTTTAACCATTCATAAGTGTACAGTTCGGTGGTATTAAATAACTCACATTGTTGGGGACCCATCTCCAGAACATTGTCATCTTGCCAAACTGAAACTCGACCCACTGGACGATGACACCCTGTTCCCTCCGCCCCCAGTTTCTGGCAACTGTGGTCCTCCTTTTTGTCTCTTTGTTTTCGACTTTTCCAGGTACCTCATGTAAGGGGCATCACGCAACCTGTGGTCTTTCACGTCTGGCTTATCTCATTCATCCTGATGTCTTCAAGGTAGTCTCTATTTCTTGGAGTTCTTGCTGTACGCAGCTCGAGGGCAGTCCTACCTGTGCCCAGGTATCCTGAGGAGGCTTGGGGCATCAGTCATTACCCATAACAGGGATTAGCCTATCTCATACTTTCCAGGCTCATGGTCAACAGAGGGGAATGGATAAAGGGAAGGTTATATTTAATAGGGGGAGTGGAGGAAGAATGATCTGGAATATTGGTGGGGGGAGAGGGAGGCTGGGATGCCATGGGGTAGAGGTCAATCTTGGTTTACCAATATGTCCTGGGAGTCTCTGAGGCTTGAGGGGTGGTAGACGGTGGCTGTGTCACATCAGACTCGCTGCACTTAAGGACCGTAGGACGTCATGGCTGGGAGGGTGCTGGGAATCCGTGGCTACACTCTCACCAGGAGTGAGTGAAAGAAACAATCGCAGTTCTCCCTCAAACTCCTGGAACCCCTTGTCTCCAGAAGTCACCACTGTTAGCAGTTGGCGGGCATTCTTTTGCCCTTTTCCTACGCTTCTCCACCTGTGAATGGGGACACGGAGAAACGTATGTGCTTCTCTGTGTGTGGGTTTTGTATGCCATAACCAAACAGAATCATATGCTACGTGTTTCTGCAGCTTGCCTTTTTAATCCACAGTATATCCTGGAGATCATGCCACAGAGGTACTTACAGAACCACTTTGTTCTTTTCAGTGTCTTCACAGTATTCCAGAGCATGAACACGAGTTTGGATATTGCCTTGGCCGGTTTAACAAAGACCATGCGGTGGCTATCAGGTCCCAGTGACAGGCCTTCCCCTGTGTGTATGTATCTTTATTTTCTCAATCACGTCTCTATCAGTGGATCTTCAGATCAATGAATGAGGACAGGGGAGCTCAGGCAAGGCCATGATCCATCTGTGTGCTCACCATGAGCTGGGCAGAACTCGGGTCTCCTTCCCACCCCAGTACAGTGCTTTTCCTCAAACATTGGGTGTCCGCTGGCCAAGCTGTGGGTGCCCAGGACAGCCTACCCCGTACATGGCTGGGGGAAGAGGTGGCCTTCAGCAAGGTCAGGCCCCGGCGCCGCTATGGACCAACTGAGAAGATGACCCCTTCACACTGCCGGTGGGTGCTGCTTATGGTGGCTGGGTCTGGGCTTTGGTTGGGGCAGCCTGTCTGGGTGTCCCAGCCAGGGGGACTGGCCCTTGGCTCACCGTGTGTCCCAGGTCTCGGCTTGTGTGGAGAGCGGACACCAACTTTCAGAGCAAGCCAGAGGCCTCGGCAGGACTCAGACTTCTCCTGGCCCAGAAACCAACATGCCCTCACCCCAGAGCATGCCAGGCTGCCATGTAACCCGTGAGCCCTGCAGGGCAGGTGCACCGTGTGACTGCCCGGGTTGAACCCCACCTTGCTGGGTGAGGTACTGCTCCCTAAGCGTCACCCTGTGCTCTGAGCACCACCAACTCGGCCATCCTGGTGTGAGGCTCTGAGGCTTAAAATACACCCCAGCCAGATATCTAAATGGGACGTGTGACAAATGGTACCACAGCATGTCGTGTTGATGCTGACTGATGGGGCAGAGGAAGAAATGGGGCTATAAGGCCCAAAGAAAGGGAGACAGGACAGGGCAGAGGGGCAGGGCGGCTGGGATTTAGGGGATGGTTTTTCATACTGCCTGAGAACAGTCTCCAGACCCAGCGAGCCTGGTGCTATCGCCTTAGTCCCCGGAGATGAATCAGATGCACTCATGGGCACCACAGTGGCCATTTTAATGAACCCAGAACGAGGTCCCGGTGGCCTCAAGATTGATTCAGATCAATCGACTGTAATTGTTCTGTCCAGCCCAAAAGCAGTTAGGTGATTTAAAACCGGAGAGACAGACCAAGGCAGAAAGAGAGAGGGAAGCAGGCCAACTCTGAGGCATCTGGGGGGACACTCCCCCTGGGGCCTCCCAGGGCCAGCTCCGTCCTCACCCATCTCTTGCCCCTCACCAAGACACCAGACGCAGTCGTAGACATTTCCTCAGGAAGAAGAGAGCCTGTGAGTTCCGAGGTGGCTTTGGGGTCCTGGAGCCATCCCCAGACATGGCTGATTTGTTAGATGACTGGAAGAGGCTACGCCCTGCCCTGCTTGCTGTCACCGCCCCCGGCGATGGAACGGCTGCACGTCCATCTAACTGGAGAAGAGGCGACAGCAAGGTTTGGCAGCCTTGAGGGAAAACATGGAGCTCCCTGGGACCTCATCCCAATGCTGGCCCCGCGTCCACATGCAAGGTGGTCCTTTCCTGCACAGAGCCTCGGTTTCCCCATCTGCACCGGGAGGAGGTCAGGCCTGGGACGAAGGCCCCGTGAGCTCCGCTGTGAAGTCTGTGTGTGGTACATGAGCCAGGGCCTCGGGATGAGCCGAGGGGCAGGCGGCACCCAGGGGAAGCAGGCTGGAGCTGCGTCCCCCAGCGCCCCCCGCTCCTCGTCTTACATTTCCAGCTGACCCGAGTACCTTGCAGAACCACAGAGCTGGGCAAGGCTGGACTTCAGGGGTCACGAACTCAGCGTGTTCATGTTCTCAGAAGGTCAAGACCAAGAGGGTGGCCTCTGAAATCAGATGTTGAATTTCCATATCTATGTGACTTCAGGAGGTCGGTTGAACCTGTCAGAGGCTCAGCGTTCACATCCGGAAATGGGGATAGTCACGGTGTCTAAATCATAAGGTTCTCGGCGGGGATGAGATGAGATAATGCACATGCTAGCACGCGGCAAGCCCTCCATAAAAGTTCTGTTCTCCCGTTTCGTGTGCAGATGTGAATACACGCGCAGCTTTGGACGGATCAACGAGGACACGTTTCCACCAGCATCTCACACGTTCTGGCAAGTCATGGAGGGACGTAGCAGAAACAGAAGTTTGCTCTCACCGCCCTCACCATATCCTGTCCGCGGACGTGCTGGCCCTCGGGAGTTTGCATTCTCCTAGACGGCTTTATGGGCATTTGGAGACGTGCGTGTTAATATAGAAACGCATGGTGGGTTTTGTTTACGAATAGCATATGTACCTTTTACATCCTGCTTTTTTTGTTTGTTTGTTTAACAGTGTGCCTTGACAAAGATCTTCTTTTCTTTCCCACATTGATCTATTCCATTAAAAAAAGAACAAGAACTGTGCTGTGAACTGTTCTACGATATTGGATGTATTAGGTCAACCGTCTTTGTTGACGGACATTCGTGTATTCCTGCAGGACAGTGACTCAGATTTCTTCGTTGAAGGGCCTATTTAAGAATATTTAAATATTTAAAAATACGATATTTAAAATAGGTTGGATTACTCCGAGTTGCCCTCCAACAATGATAGGCTGATTTATATGCTGGCCAGCAGCACATAAGACTGTTTCTTCAGTCTGCTTCCAACACTGGGTAGGCTCCCCCTACCCGCCCAGTTTGGGCCAGTCTGATGGGTGATAAGCAATATCTCATGACTGCGTGAATGTGAATTTCCTGATTACTCGTGAGCACCAGCAACTCATGGCTTATTGGCATTTCTTTGCTGGGAACGTTCCTTCCACGTTCTTTGCTCATTTTTCCACGGGATTGTTTGTCTGTTTTCTTATTGATCTATTAGTGTGATTTATATATGTAGGCTATTATTTCCTGGTCTTTTATTCATGTGACAAATATTTTCTCCTCGTCTGTCTCTTGTCTTTTGACTTCATGTTGTCCTTCATCATTTTGATGACACTTTTATGTGGTCACATTTGTCAGTTGCCATTGAAACCTGAATCATTTAAAGATATATTCTTCCCCCAAGATTATATTTTGTTTTAATACTTCAATGGTGTCATTTATTATTTTTCGTTGTTTTACCCATAGAAATTGGGGGGGGAGATGGTGTAAGAAAGAAACCTAACCTTACTTTTTCACCCCAGGGATGACTCTGTGTTTCTGACACCATTTACCAAATAGTCTATACGTTTCTTACTGATACAATTAGCCACCTTTATCACATAATCAAATACCATTTATATGTGGATTCAAAACTGGCAGCTCTCAAGCCAGACCTAACTCTTGTTTGTTCACATTTAACTGTATTCATCGTTTTGAATAATACAGTTATATGTTTTGAATTTTAAAAGGTATGGAAGGCTAGTCCAACAGAGGCCTGCTGGCTGGGCACCAAAATGTGCTCTTCCTCTCTCCTTGGGCACTTGCAGCCTCCCTTGCAACAGTGCTCATGGGACTGGGCCCAACCAACAGGATGGGAGCAGAGCTCCATGCCTCTTCCAGGTGTGGCCCATGAGCACCTCCCCGGTGCCTTCCTCCAGCTCCGGCCCCTCTCCTAGTGTTGGAACAAAGCTGAGTATGCTTCATGTCTTATGTTAAGGAGGAAGGGTCACCATCAGCTGGGGCTCCATAAAAGGCCCACCCTGGGGGTGCCTGGGTGGCTCAATTGGTTAAGCATCTGCCTTCTGCTCAGGTCATGATCCCAGGGTCCTAGGATCAAGCCCTGCGTCGGGCTCCCTGCTCAGGGGGAAGCCTGCTTCTCCCTCTCCCACTCCCCCTGCTTGTGTTCCCTCTTTCACTGTCTCTCTCTCTCTGTCCAATAAATAAATAAAATCTTAAAAAAAAAAAGGCCCACCCTGGACTATTAGATGATCAGGGAAACACCTTCTGTTGTGATTGAGCCATGAGATAAGGGAGTCTATTTTTTTTTTTTAAGATTTATTTATTCATCTGAGAGAGAGAGAATACAAACAGGGAGGACGGGCAGAGGGGGAGGGAGAAGCAGGTTCCCCACTGAGCAGGGAGCCCGATGTGGTGGGACTCCATCCCAGGACCCTGGGATCATGGCCTGAGCCGAAGGCAGACGCTTAACCCACTGAGCCTCCCAGGCGCCCCTGGGAGTCTACTTTTTACAGCAGTTCAGTTTCACTTACTCACACAGGCTCTCATTGCAGCATTCCTCTCCTATGTCTCCAGACCTTCAGTTTTCCTTCTTAGAAGCGACTGATGTTACTAACCTCTTGTGTGTACTTCTAGAGATATTCTAGACATTTACAATTGTATATACAAGTTCATGGGTGGATGTGTATATATGTATACATATATTTTTTCAACTGATCATGGAAATGGTAGCCCACTATATATACCATCCTCTGCCTTGCTTTCTTCACTTAACTGTGTTTTAGAGCTCTCTCCATATTGGCACGTACGGAGTTTCCTTGTTGTTTTAGGGCTGCATGGCATTCCAATGCGGTAATCCACTGTATGGAGATACTATCATTTATTTAATCAGCCCCCTACTGATAGACATTTGGGTTGTTTCCAGTTTTTTTTTCCTACTATAAACAATGCTGCAATAACTTCTATAACCTGTTTTGCAAGTATTTGAATGTATTTGTAGGATAAATTCCTAGAAGCGGAATTTCTGGGTCAAGAGTATGAGCATTTATAATTTTGAAAGCATGATTAAGTTGCCTACCATAGTGGTCTGGGCCCAGTTTCGCTGCCATGGCCAATCTAGGAGAGGGTCTGGTCGCTCACACCCTCATCTGGACGGGGAGGTAACAAAATGTTTCGTTTTGCCAATCTGGTAGATGAAAGCCAGGATCCCATTGGAGTTTTAATTTGCATTTTTCATATAATGAGTAACGATGAACATCTTTCAGTGAATTTCTATTCATATTCTTTGCCAATTTTTCTCTTGTGAGGTTGTCTTTTGTCTAAAGGAGTTCTTTATATATTAACTTATTTGCCCTTTGTCTAAGATATGGGATATAAGTTTGTTTCTTTGCTTACCAGATTATCACTTAGATTTTTGTCTCTAATTATGATGGCTTTTGGCAAGAAGAAAGCTTTTTATGAGCAAACGTATCAATTATTTTCTTTTATGATTTTTGAGTTTTTTAATATTTAAAAGGTATTACCCAATGTCAGATTATAAAACTATTCTCCAATGGTTTTTTCCTATTACTTTCAAGGTTTTATTATTAGAATTTAAATCTTTGCTTCACTCATTCATTTAATCAAATATGTACTGACCACAGACTATGTGCTAGACACTGTTCTAAGCACTGAGGATACAGTGGTGACCACAACACTCAAAATGGCTTCGCGGAACTTACCTTCTAGAGAAGCCTAGCAGACAAGGAACAACATAAACAGGTGAAGTAAATGGCATATTCTATCAGATGAAGATTATTTTTGTGTGAGTCGGAGGTGTAAATCTAGTTTTATTTTCCCCCCCGATGTCTAGCCAGCTCCCCCCACCATCTATTGATATAACCCATGCCTCCATCTTGACATTTCATCTTGGTCACATTTTCAATTCCCTTATGTATATGTGCCGGTTTCTAGACTTTCCTTTTGGTCCCATCTCGCTCTCTGTTTATTCACATGCCAACAGCACTGCGCTAACCACTGAAGCTTCATATTACGTTTGCCTGCCTCATGAAGGCCATCTCCCGCATCTCCTACTCTCTTTTTCAGAATTTTCCTATTAGTGCTTATTTATTTTTTCAGCATGCCCTTTAGATTCTTGTGTCCGTTTCTCCCCAATTGTTCTTAAGTGTTACCTTAAAAGTATGGATTAACTCTGGGAGAATCAGTATCCTTATGATGTCAAATCTTCCTATCCAAGAACATGGTATGTCTTTCCATTTGGTTAAGTCACCTGTTGCGTCCTTCAGAAGCATTTTAGACATGTAGACATTTAGACATTTCCCCCCAATACCTAAAACATTGAAGAGTTGAGAGAATTCATTTTTTTTAATATAGATTTTTTCCCCCGTTCTTGTGATAATGGGAGGGTTTCACCACACTGAGCCCATGTCCTGCTGGGCAACGAGTGATTGCCCACTTGACAGAGGCTCACTTGTCACAGAGAATCACTGTGACAGATCACTGCCTGGTTTCCGGTGGCTCACCTCTTATGTTACTGCCTGGCCCTTATAGGTGCTGGATTTGGGACCCTGATCCGGCAACTTTTACTCTCTCATCCGCAACTGCGTGCACGTCAGCACGAAGTTTGCTGCGCACGCCCCTCGAACCCCTCTGGTCCCTGAGCTGCATGCCTAGGAGGGTCCCCTCGGTGCCATTCATGCTTCATCTCCTGATACCACCTCCATCTCAGCCTCCTGAGTTTTGAGGGCTTGGGTCCACGTGCCGCCCTGGTCATGAACCTGATCTGCCTGGAGCAGAGGCTGATTTGTAGCCCCATTTCTAGGCTCAATGGCGGTGTCCCAACACAGATGCAGGCTGGGCTTCCCCTGCAGCTGCTCACAGATGACACAAACTGGAAGCTCCCAGGATTTCACATCCTGTTGAACTCTGGGGAACTCTGACCGAGGAGAAAAAGAAAGTGGGAAGGAGACAGCAAATCGATTCCTTTTATTTATTCCCCACTGACAGGCTATTCCAAGGAGCTGTGGTTCTAAACAGCCTGCCCAGATACATCCTGCCTCTTTTTGGTCCTCAAGTTTTAAAATTGTGGTAAAATACACACAACACAAAATTTACCGTTCAATCCTTTTTGTGTGTACAGGTGTGCCCACCTCAGAACACACAACCTTGTTTTTACTTTCCCTCGGTATGTGTTTCTGAGGGCTGCCTTAACTACGTGCCATACGGGGGTGATTTAACACAGCAGAAATTGGAGCACCTGGGTGGCTCAGTTGTTAAGCATCTGCCTTCGGCTCAGGGCGTGATCCCAGCATTCTGGGATCGAGTCCCACATCAGGCTCCTCCACTAGGAGCCTGCTTCTCCCTCTCCCACTCCCCATGCTTGTGTTCCCTCTCTCACTGCTCGTCTCTCTCTCTGTCAAATAAATAAATAAAATCTTAAAAAAAAACACAGCAGGAATTATTCCCTCTCAGTTGTGGAAGTGAGAAATCCCACATCAAGGTGTCAGCAGGGCCATGCTCTTCGGGAAGCTCTAGAGAAGAATTCTCCGTTGCCTCTTACAGCTTTTAGTGCTTGCTGGCGATGCCTGACATCGCTTGGCTTGTAGCTCCATCAAGGCCATCTCTTTGTCACTTCTTTTATAGGGACACCAAGCCACTGGCTTTAAGGCCCATCTGAATCCAGCGTGACCTCACCTTAACTAATTGTATCTGTAAAGATCCTATTTCCAAATTATCACCCTCCGAGGTTCCAGATGGACACGAGTTTTAGGAGACACTACTCAGCCTAGTTCAGTGTCCATTCTTTTGCCCTCCCTCTGAGTGCCGTGGAATTCTACTCCATCCCAATAAAGCACCAGCATGCAAGTTTGGTCTCAGGCTTTGGTCTTTCTAGGGAAACTGGTATCAGAAAACATTCATGTTCCAGAAGAATGCAGTGACACATAGATTTATTTATTTATTTTTTTATTTTTTTAAAGATTATTTATTTATTAGACAGAGATAGAGACAGCCAGCGAGAGAGGGAACGCAAGCAGGGAGAGTGGGAGAGGAAGAAGCAGGCTTCTAGCAGATGAACCTGATGTGGGGCTCGATCCCACAACGCTGGGATCACGCCCTGAGCCGAAGGCAGACGCTTAACCGCTGTGCCACCCAGGCGCCCCGAGTGACACATAGATTTAAATTCCAACAAGGAATTTGATAAACTCACATGTCTTTCTTTTCCTGCACAGACTTTTGTCACATGTTCACTTTATGTTAGTTTTGTGCAATCACGAGAAAATCCACAAGAGAAATTTGGCTAGATCAGGGTTTCTTAAATACACTATGGACCTATAAACAATGTATATTTTCTCTAAAAACTTGCAATAACGAACAAAAGGAGGAGGTGGAGAGGCCTGCAGAGGAATTAAGATATAAAGGAAAATGAATAGAGAGAATGGCAAGAGTCATACAATATTATCTTTCCAGTTATGGGGCCAAAGGTGGAAAAAAAGTCCGAGCTAGCTGATGGTCCAGTTGGATGCACTTGTAACTGACGAAGGAGAGCACTCAGTGAGTGTCAATTAAAAAGAGCATTGTCAACCCGTTGAGTCTCCAGTGGCATGCCACGGGCTCTGTCTTAAATGCTGCCCAGTGTATGTTTCAATCAAGTAAGTTGATGAAAACAGAACAACGGCTTCCCATTTGTTTCGGAAGGACAACAAATATGGCAGGGGAAAGTAAGCATGTAGGCACAACTTGATGGTCCACACTGAAGCAACAAACCCAGTAAGATAAAATTTAATAAGGAAAAATATCAAGACCTATATTGGGGGCCCCCAAGGCCAACTCCACAAATATGGGGTACTTGTCAAGACAGGTAGCTGGGCGCGGGGTGGGAGTTAGTCATCTGTGAGCTCAGCATGTGGTTGTGGCTAAGAACAGAAAGGGTGTGGTAGGGTCACATTGAGAGAAACACAGCATCCCAACACGGGAGCAGGGAAGCGTGCGTGGTGTGTGGTGCATGCTGTTCAGCTGGCATCTGGAGGACCCTGGCCCAGGGTCTGCCCCACGGGGAGCAGAGCAGGAGAGAGGCTGGCTTCTGTGGTGGGGGCTGCCTTGAAAAGAGACGCTTCCTCAGGTTTGAGGTCAACATGCTGAACACCTTTCCACCCAGAGAGCTGGTCCTACAGGGTGGAATTAATAAACTAATTAATTATTTCAACAGATCCTAATTGAACTGCACCCTGGGCCATTGTGGGCTAAGTGTTGGGGCCATGTAGGGAACCAGTCCCCGTGGGGGGGTGCTCTATGCGGATGGCTGCCACAGCACAAGACCTGCCAAGGGCCCCGACTTCTACAAGGTGCACGGGGGTGTACAACAGGGACTGATGATTGGGCTCCGACTGGCCTTCCCTGACATCCTAATGAATGTTGTCACCCACATCCATCACGGTTGTCTCGCAGGTTGTATGTAACCACCTAAGCCCATTGTTTTTCCAGGAATATTATCCCAAATTCAAATGCCCTTCTGCATACAGCCCTGTAACACTGTGGTCTGAGGCTCCGTGGCTGTGCTCTGGTGGTCAGAGTAGATGGTGTTCAAGGCCACAGGCAAGGGCTAGGGCTCAACCCAGCTCTGCCAGGAATGCTGCACAACCTCAGGTGACCCCTATCTTGCCAATGATCTTGTGTGCGTCAGTTCTGTGGTTTTGGGGTTCTACCTTACAGCACACTTACACGCAGGCACTCACGTACCCGCATTTGAATCCATCCTCAGGCCGCTGCCCCCAGCCTCCCCACACTCTTCACTTTCAGTGACTCAGCCAAGCGCTTCCAGGGTCTGTGGCCCAAAGAGACAGTACTGTACTGACTCCAGGGCTCCTTCACACATTTGTCCACCGCTTAGGGAACCACAGGGAGATGGGGTCCAGGAAAGAATCCCCACGTGGCAACACTCAAGTCTGTGTGTGAAATAAACCAAGCAGCCAAGTCTGTGGGGTCTGGGGAGGAAGTGCTGTGAAAACTCTGCTCCTTGAGAAGGGCTGAGGGACTGAGATGCGTGCCAACGTTGCCCGGCACAGAGAAGGACTGCCTGGCTCCCCAGCCAACTCGTGTCTGGAGCCTTGGTGCCCTTTGGAACCAACCATGACATACACTCGTTGGATCCAACAGCTGGCAGCTTCTCCAAAGGCCACTCTTCAAGGAGTCTGCTGGCCCCCAAATCCCCTAGCAGAATCAGGGACAGCAGAGGTTGCTTGCCTACTCCCTTCATGACAGGCATTGCTGAAGTACCCGGCACCTCCTGAAGGGAAGGATAGGTGGAAACTGACAGACTTTCTCTTCTTCCTGTCCCAGGTGGAGGCAGTGGGATCTGTCATGATTTCTTCCATCCTAAAAAACCCCCAAATGCTCCATCTCCATGTCTTTTTCCAGATGCTGCCCCACTTCTCTCTTTCCTTCACAACCCAATGTCTGCAAAGCTCCACGCATTGGAGTTCTCCACTTTTGTCCCACCCACTCTCTCCTTGATCCAGCACTACCTGACTCCCATCCCCGCCCTCTGAAACTCTAGCACCATGGTCAACAACTTCCTGTGCTCAGATCCAGAGGATGCTTTCCCATTCTCATTCTCAGAATCACTCAGCTACATTTGGCCCCGTTGACATTTCCCCTGTCCTAAAACCTTCTTCTCTTGGTTTTCACAACACCATTGTCTGTTGATCCTACTTCTATCTCTCAGATCCCTCTTCAGTCCGTTTCTGCAGGCTCTGTTTCCACAGACCAGCACTTTCAACTCTGCTTTTTGTCACATCATAGTGTCACTGTATGCTGTGTTTGGCTCTGCCAGTGACTGGGCTCATCTCAACTTCCCTGCATTACCACAGGGATTCCAAATGTCCTGCTTATTGAGTGAACAGATAGGTGGATTAATGGACACCTGAATGGATACACTTGGCATTACTCATGACATTTGCCTAATGGTGGAGGGTAGAATCCAAGGCCACTATTTGGGGTAATAACTCGTTCACATGTGACGCATTCAGGTACCTTCCTGGATAGTGTGAAAGAACTTCTGCCACAGCTTGGTCCTGCTAGATTCCTGGTTCTTTCCAGAATCTGAGCTTTCGATCACATCCAGTTAACCACAGTTAAGAAAGGAAGGGGAACGATTGACACGAAGAGAGTCACTGGTGAGCAGGGGTGATAAGATGAAGAGGGGAGGGAGGGTGAAGCAGAGAAGGGGCCGCTGAGAAAGGAAGCATGGATTCGAGAGCAGAGAGTATGACCTCGTGTGTGCTGAAGGGCGCTCCTGAGTCCTAACTGTGAGGACAACACCTTTGATGGGCATGTCAGGATTTGGGATATGATGGCCACTTGGCAGGTGGGCCACTCTTCTTTGTCCTTCTCCTTTTAATCCTTATAGCAACAGAAACCCTGCTCTGGGGAGACTGTTTACACCTACCTTCTGGACAGAGTTGTTGCTTCCTCCTCTGGGCCCTCGGCACCTTTCCTCGCCTCTGATACAGGCCTGGCTGAACATGTCCTCCATGCACCTGCCTGTCCCCTTCAGAACAGAAGACCCTCTTCATCTCTGTACCTCTGGCCAATACTTCATGCTGGCACCTGCCAGGTGCTCAGTATAATGCATAGTCTTTCAGGGACAAAGGAATGATGGATAAAAATTCATAGACCCTGCCCTCAAGTGGCTTATAGTTTCCCTGGGGATATGAAACAAAACCGCACAGGATCAGGCAGACTGGTTGCTGGCCGGTGCATCATCGACTGTGAAGACAGACCCCAACAATGCTGAGCTTTCCTGACATACTTCCTATCACTTCCTCCGAGGGTACAGAAGCGGGTTCCCCTCTCGAAAGAAACCAAGAGCTCAAGAAAGAGGCATTTCTATGCTTGGTAGCCTTTATTATTGATTTGTCATCTACAACAAGTTTTGAGTCGGAATTAACGAGAATAACTGTTATATAAAGCTACGGCTTATAAATGTCCGGTGCTTACTGTTCTCTGAGCGCCAGACAGAATTTAAATGATCTGTTTATGGGTTTGCTTCTGCCATTGGACAGTAAGCCTTTCAAAGGATTTTTATTTTTTTAAAGATTTATTCGTGAGAGAGAGAAAGTGAGCACGAGTCGGGGGTGGGGGGAGAGAAGCAGACTCCTGGCTCAGCAGGCAGCCTGATATGGGGCTCGATCCCAGGACCCTGGGAGTAGGACCTCATCCGAAGGCAGACGCTTAACCTATTGGACCACCCAGGAGCCCCTTATTTTCTTTTTCTGATAGGAATTATGAGCATGCATTGCAGGGCCAGATTTCTGAGGTTCCAGTCTGGCTCTATCACGTATTACCTGTGTGACCTCAGTTTCTTCGCTGGCAAATCGGTAAACACTGGGATCTGAACGGTATCCATCTATATGGCCATGAGGGGAATTAAACGAGTAGACAGTCAAGAGTCACTCTTCCTCTTACCATCCTCCTCTTTGTCCCCAGAGCCCAGCATCATGCCTCTCACCCATTAGGTCTTCAATAGATGTTTGCTGAGTCAGAAACAGAAGTAAAAATACTTCTTGGCATTGAAAATCATAATAATGCTATCAAACATCGACTTTGTAGATTTAACTACTGAACCCAGACAATAAAAATAAAGTTCGTTGTCAATGAATTGGGAATACACATTATTGCTCTGACGACAACACAAACAAACAAGGCTAACAATTGCAGGACCTGAAATGGATCCCAAGAATGGTTAAGGCTGCAAACGGCTGCCTGGGGAGCTCTGGGCGAGGCTCATGACTGCAATCCTAGTGCATCTACGTGGACGGCTGCTGCACGCCTGCCCGTCAGTGCGTGCTCCTGGCCGTCAGTGGGGGAGCTCTGCAAGCACTGGAAGGCTCGGGGCTGGGGGGGGTGTCCTCCCAGAAGGGGGATGAGAAGCAGTGCAGGCTGAGTACTTTAGGAAGCAAGGAACCCTCCCCAGTCATGGAGTCGGCCTTAAGCATACCCGTGTGTATTATGGTGTGAGGGAGGCGGAGACCTCCAGGCCTCCGGGGATATTCATCTCCAGCAGCCCAGGTGTCTCTAGGGATCAGCTACATTGATCTCCCTCGGGAGCAGAGAGGTGCATGTTTACTCCAAGCCCCGCCATTGATGCTGCTTTCTTTGTGACTTTGTGACCTTCAGGCCTCACCTGGCCGATTCTCCACTGTGTCCCCATTCAATGCCAGGGGGAACGTCTGACTGATGTCCCCGGTGCTGATTTCACCCCTAGTCTGTTTAGTGGCTGCCGCTCTGTCAGGAGTCCTTGGGGCCCCTTCCTCTACCCGCCCATCAAGGTTCAGTCAGGGATGGGCCCTTGCTCAAGCTGCAGCCTGGCCTCTGCCTCCCTCAGGACGGGTGACACCCGGGGGGCGGGGAGGCGTGCAGAGACCCTGAAGGGGATGATGTGCAGGGCAGCCTGGGGCTGACGTGCCTGGTGTCATGAGCCTGGTTGGGTGGGTGGGTTCCCAGAGGAGAAAGGACGAAGGGTAGGAGGGCCACAAGTGGTGGAGGAAGGTTCTGGTGCGAGCACGTGGTGCATCTTTCCCCAGCCCCCTGGTGTCTGCCAGCCCTCTGAGGGCAACCGCTCTTGACTGTGCTCACTCTGGAGAAGAGACTGCTCCCTGTCTCTGCTGTGACTCTGCTTCTGGCTGCCACCATCTGTCTCCCTCTGGAATTTTGGCTGGTGTCTCTAGCGGAGGGGTTGGGGCCTGCAGGACTTGAGGACTTGTGTGGCCTCAGCTCTCTCCAGTGACAGGGAGCTCAAGTGGGCTTCAGTGGGGGGTTCCCGCCTGCCAGTGAAGGCGCCAGGGGGCTGTCAGCAGCCGTGTCTCAGGTGGGCCCTGACAGCAGCCCCCCGGCCGGGGAGAGCGCGGCGTCACCCTCCTTGACAGGCTCAGCAAGTATCTGCTTTTGGCTCAGGCTGTTTCCTCCCTGCCTCCCTCCCCGCGACATGCATACACACATTGTATCATCACACTTTCCCTCTCACCTTAAAAAAAGAGAAAAAATATCGGGAAATATTTCCACTTTAATTGTCACAGGGAGATCGCAGCCTGTTGGTTTTCCTGCCTGGTAATGAATCTGCAGCCTCCCCCCCGCCCCGCCCCTCAGCCGTGTGCTGGCAGTGAGCACCTGGACTGGCGTGGGGGGGGCAAGGACAGTGGGGCCCCCTCACCTGGTGCAGCACCAGGGGCACAGGGTTACCTACACCCCAACTTTGAGAGGGGGGCTTATGGCTGGGGTTCAATGTGTCAGATTGGTTTCTCGGGCAGCGTTCACGTTCCATTGAGCTCAGAGTCTTTGGGGTGGGGGAGCCTCTGGGCTGACACAGCAGGTTGGGCCCCGAGGTGTGTTCACCCCACTCTCACCAATAATCGGCTGAGAAGCAGCAGAGCAAGCAGCTGGGTGGGGGAGGGCGAGAGAGTCCCCTCTTCCCACCCTGCACAGATCCGTGGCGCAAGTCACCCCCAGCCGGGCAGGAGGGCTTGTCCACATCCGCCTTCCTTCCATACATACATTCAGACTGCTCTTCCGTGTTAGTTTCCCTTCTTAGCTCATTGTGTCTGTTCTTCCAATCATGAAGTCCAAGCATCATTTATTCCTCAACTGTGAGCAAGGGGTGGCGGACAGATGAACAAGGCACCACACTGCCCCCCACAGCTCACTGTCCAGGGGAGAAGGGGGTCATGGTTCACAGTAGTCACCACCTGGGTGAGGCTAGCATGGACATGGTGGGTGTTCTAGAAGCATCAGAGAAGGGCAGCACCTCAGCTGAGGGGGCCGGGGTCACGGAAGGCTCCCAGCTGAGGCTCCAAGGGTTGCATCTAAAAGTAAGAGAAAAGGCTACCCTGTGGACCAGGGCCTTTGAAACCAGCAGGCACTTCGAAACCAACATCAGCCCTCCGAGCTTGTTAGGAGTCTGCAAATGCTCCTGAGACCCGGGAAGCCAATCATCATGGGCCCCAAAGCAAAAGAAAACCACAAAATCAAAATGAGTAAATGGTCCATTAAATGCGTACAAAACGTGCTATTATGTCACCCAGTCAACTGCATCTCCACTCAACTCCTCCACGCTTATATAGAAAATACACTTAATGTGCCATGCGGGTAAACTGAATGGGCTTGATGTGATCAGGGCCGAGGCCTGCACGAGAGTGGCCCGGCCTAGGGAAAGGCCGAGCCAGCCTGCTGAGGGCAGCCCCGGGGATGAGGGGAACTGTAGGACCTAGCGGGGACGCGGCGCACCCCGTCGGGCTCAGCCCGGGCTGCGGGACACACGTGTGTGCAGGCGGGGTGGCGGGGGCCTGCGGGCAGGGGCCCGATCAGCAGGAGAGGCAGTGGCGGGGAGGGAACCCGCAGAAGGGTCTGGGGGCGGGGGGGGAGGTGGCCCGCCGGCAGTTTCCGGGACGCCGATGTTTCATGGGGCGCTAGATCCGAGCAGCCACTGCGCCCCTTGGGCAGCCACAGCCGGCGCCACCGAAGATAAACACGCATCCCACAATTCACCGTGGTTTGTTTTCCCCTCCAACTCCAGATGGCCTATCTGGGGACGGCCGAGGCCCCTGGGTGTGGGCCGTTGCCGGTTTTGATGAGCTGTGCACATATGGATACCCAAACATCTGGAGCGGCCATGTGCTGCTCAGGGCAGGCCAGGCCTGGGGAGCCAATCAGGAGCCCCGGGGCGCCAGGGGGTGCGCGAGGCCCAGCCAGTGAGCACCGATAAATTATTCATGACCGAGTTATTTGTGGTGCGAGGGGTCCATCAGCTACTTTGATTAAAAATCCAATGAGTAATGAATATGCAAACGCCAGTGACTGCTCCCAGCAACAGATTTGTCAAATTGTCTATACTTCACCGAGATAAAGGAAAATCTCCTGGGGTCCCGAAATTGAAAAACCGCACCGTCAAATCACAGCATTATCTTAATTATCAAATCTCCTTGGCCGTGCAAATACCTCACGTGAAGCTGAGCGGGGCGACGGGAAAAATCGAGAGAGAGAAAGAGAGAGAGAGAGAGATTTGTCTCCGAAACTGGGGGCCTGGCTAGTGAGAAACAGCCTGGTGGAGGAGAAGTGATTTTCATTCACATGGTGACTCCACAGCCATTTAATTATTTTAATTAGGCTTAATTAGTGGTAAATTTACAATGATATGCTTGATACCTGGCATTAAATCTTTCATGCATAAATGTTTTGTTAAAATGAGAAAAAGGCAAGTGGCATTTCGCCAGCAATTACTGCTGAATGTTCTAATGAAGGATTAGGCTCCGCAGTGATTCATGAAGACAGGCAGGCACCAAACTTGTTTGTAGGCGCCCGGCACACCATAACTCAAGTGTTCCCACTAGCATCATGCTGTCCTTGTCGCTTCAGGGAGCACCTGCTCTGAGTGCCGGCCAGGGCGCCAGGGGCACAGGGGAAGCTTTGGGGGGGGGCTGGCTCAGAGCCCCGAGGCCCTCTGTGTGTACCAGCCGCTCCCCGTCACCCTCGGGGGTCTGCTTCTGTGCGTCCAAAGCAACAGCCACGGTGGGGGGGAGGGGCGGGGGTCAAGTCACGGAGCAGGTGATTGTCTGTGGCCCTGGCTAGCTTGCAAGCGTCGGGGACTGGGCCCGGCACAAAGCAGGCGTGTGCGATGCTTGGGCTGGAATAGACAGGAGCCCCCGCGAGTCTTTGCTAAGGGGTGCTGTGGCCCCGCCGAAGACTGACTACCTGTTTACGGAAGCTCTGAGCCGCAACAGGTTGCAATGTGCACTGAGGGACTTTGAAGATCCTGACCGACTGTCCCCTGCCTTGCAGCATCCAGAGCCCCAGCATCTGCCCTGTTCATCCTTACCCGAGATTCCTTCGCCAGGACATGAGAACTTGTCCGCACGCAGAGGCCAGGTTCTGCTGCTCCTTGCCACCTCCAGCACCTGACACCTGGACCAAGAGGGAGACTCAGAGAGAGAGCCAGGCGGACAAAAGGGAGGGAGCAAGGACCGGAAGGGAGAAGGTGAAGCAAGCTCTACCAGCCCTGCCCCATAACCCTGTTACACCCTCACATCTGGCCGGCCGGTCCCTGGCCACATGCTGGCTCAGTCCCTGGCAGAAGTCAGAAGTCCAGAGCGTGACCCCGGGGGGCCATGTGCAGATCCCCACTTCACTCCTGCACTCCCGCTCCCTAGCAGCTGCTGCTGCCCCTCCCACTGGAGGGGGAGGCCGTGCCTGGCATATCAATGATGCTGCCTGTGTGCCCTGGCCTCCTGCTTCCCTCCTCCCAGTCCTGCACTTGATCCCCAGTCCCGTCCCTCCCACGCTCTCCCACGCTCTGTTCCCTTCTCATTAGCTCAAGCTCCTCTTAACTCAGCGCTAGCTAATGCCTTTGGCTCTGACTTAACCATTTCCCCAGAGAGTTCTGATGTTATGTTTCTTAAGCCCATTTTGAATCTCCGAACTACGGGGTTATGTTTCTTGGTTTCAGCCTCTTAATGGGCTTTCAGAATTTTCTACTTCAGCTTTTCTTACCCTTTACAAGAAAAGATATGACTATTAATAAGGAGAACTTTCTTCTTCTGCTGCTGCTGCTGCTGCTGCTGCTGCTTTTCCTTCTTCTCCTCCTCCTTCTTCTTCTTTTCTTCCCCTTCTTCTCCTTCTCCTTCTCCTTCTCCTTCTTTTCTTCTTCCTTCCTTTTTCATTGTACTCATTCAAGGAGCGTTGACGCACCCAGCTGGGTGTTTCTCTCTTCAAAGTAGCCACTACTTAAATCCCCCAGAATAGAAGTTTCCTGAGGGCAGGGACCTTATTAGCATTGTTTGCTATTCACCTCCAGCCTACTGTGGTGCGCATGCAGTGGTTAGATCCTGCTTAGCGTGCATAATCACTTCTCCAGGAGGAAAGGTGTTCCGGTGCCATCTTTGACAGCGAGAGTCCACGTAAGTAGTTGCTGGGTGGAAAAACTTACATACGCAACTCATTCTATTTATTCAACAGGGTAGATGTTGATGCCCCATAGTCACCCTGTGGTTTTGTTCCCCGCCCCCCACCAAAACAATGGCACACCCCCCAAGATGTGCCATGCTCCCCTTTGAGAAACAATGATTTAGGGGCTGACCAGGCTGGCTCATGGTTGGGCCAGAATATGGGAGCCGTGGGCTAGAGACAATAGGGAAAGGAGGGAGCTTTTCAGATGAGGGAGAAGAGCTGTGAGATGCTGGATGAAGAAGGCATTCCCCCATGGAGGAATCTGAAGTCCCCAAAGGGTCATTTCTGCACAACATGGGACAGTTTCACACACCCCACTCTTACTAGGTCAGATCATGTGGCGCTGGGGCAAACGCTCTCCTCTTCAGGTGGAGGTGACAGACAAGGTTTGACAGCAGAAGAACAGTCTGCCACAGATGAGGAAGGGTCGGGATCCACAGACTCCAGGATAGAAGCTACTAGAAGGGTGCTGGGAAGAAGGTAGGACTCAGATTGTTTGCTGTTTAATAAAATTGCCACGATAGATGCCCAATAAATGCAGCAGAGCGAACATATGTTTACTTTCACTCCCTCCTCAAACCCTACTAAAATAACAATGAAGGAATAAAAATAGAGGCATAAATCCACATTAGGCATGAGTAAGAGGAAATGACATCGCACGAGAGATCTCAATAAAATTTTTGAAGTCGGGAAGTAAAAGAACTAGGGACAGATAACTAATCAGATGGGAGACAGCTGGGGCCCCTATACAGGCAAGGGGGTAGTGGTGAACAGGGGAGACGAAGTGAGGCAAACTCTTCCCCACTATAGAACTCCAGAAAGACTCAGGAAATGGAAGCCGAGGGGTGAGGTGGTGCTGAGCAGGGCAGACCCTTCTGGGAATCTTTGCTACGGTGGGTCACCAAGATCCCCCCTGAGAACCCATTTCCTCAGCTCCTGGGAAGGTTGTTGGCTGACAGCTCTCAGGCCGAGTTCCTCACCAAGAGTTACCCACAGCTAGAGAGAGCTTCTTCCCCTAGGTCATATCCCATCCCTGGGGGAAACCCACATCCACTGTCAAGTCAATGCAGGGGTTAAAAGGCCCAACTGTCTTGCTGAAGATGAGAAGACTCTGAAGGACCATCCCAGTCCCAGAGTTGCTACAGGATCAGCTGAGGTCTTTGTTGCAATGGTACTAGTTCACCTCCTCCCTCTGCCAATAGTACGTCCTTCATTTCTCCCCAGTGTTGATCCCCAGCGCACTCCCAAACCAAACCCGAATACATATCTCTGTCTCAGAGTCTCTTGCTTAGAGAGCCCAGCCTAAGACGGTCGGTGCCAGGAGTGGTTCCAGAAAGCAGACTCTAAAATGGGATTGTGGAGCTGGATTTGCCCACAGCTAGCTGGCTGGCTGGGAATGAGGACTCCACCGCTGGTGGTGATGGAGTGTGGATGACTCCTGGCATACTGTTCTGGGGGAATTGTGAAAACGTTCATGAATGTTACACTGGAATGGGATACCAGTGCAAGGCAGTACCCCTGTGGGGCCAATACTCAAGACATTTGAGAAGTTCTGGGAAGTAGAAATTATAGAGACTATCAAGTTCAATGGTTACTGCTGATGGCAATCAGTACGTTGGAGAAAGAAAGAAAAGGCAGAGGGTGATTCATCACCAACGAAAGGCTAAGTCTGAAAGTCAAGGAGTCCAACTGGAAGCACGTAAAAAGACTTCAACTCTTAGAACTAGAGGGCAAGAAGAGGTGAGGACCAGATCCAGGACTTCATCATAAGAATAGCAGAGCTCTTGAGGAGACTGAATTCTTGAACTCAGAAAGTCGGTCATGCCAAGGTCAGGGCCATGACTGGGGAGAAGGGAGTTGATGCACTCCAAAGTCTTCCATCTCCAGATCCCTCTGGACCCTGCGGGTCCACAGAAGTTGTGCCCTTTTTGCTGTTGAAAGACAGCAATCCTGTCTTGCTTGAAGGTGGTACAAAGGCCTCTCCCCTGGGAGGCAATGCAAAACTTTCTCCAGACCTACTCCCACCACCCCTGCTTATCCCCAGGCCTATCATGACATCTCTGTTGGAGTGTGGGGGAATACTGGGGGACAAGTAACAAACGAGTCTTGACCCAGGTACCTCACAACAGGTCAACCAAGTCTGCAGACCTACTCTTAATTCATTTCCCTGAGTTCAAATGGACATACTTAGTAGTTGGCAGAACTAGTCCTTGACATGTAGAATGAAAGTTATTGTAGTGAAGGCCAAGTGGAAGCCCTTAAAAGGCTTCTGCACCCAGGGCCAAGGCAGTAAATGCAAACCTATATGACCTTCCAGGAGGAATGGAACCCTGCGAAGGCAGGTCACTGCAGGGCAGTACGGATGCCCCTCAGGCTGGAGGCACTCATTCCTCCAGCTTGCCGGCAATACTGCTGACTCTCAACTTGAGTCTCTCTCGAGGATTGCTCTTTGTTGAAGAGAATCCTCTTGCCCAAGGTCACCACCACTCTCTGGGCTAGCCCACTTCCAATGACTGGTCAATGGGGGAATGTAAAGGCCCAGCCTTCTTGCCTCAGGGCAAGACAGTTCTTCAAGATCCTTCCAGCCCCAGGGCTCTCTGGGATTGGCTGAGTCTTTTGTTGTGACTGCAGTTCCTCTCCTCCCTCTGCCCAATCCTGCTTCCCTCTCTGGGCACAGTGACATCCTGCAGGCAAAACTCAGTCTATTTCCCAGGAAGTGCATTGATATGGTCTGTAACAGATGAAGTTTCACCAAGGATTTCCTCCTGTCTTGGCACCACCAAGCCTCTGTTTCTCCCTCAGCCAGCAGAAAAGAGCTTTGCTCTTGGAAAGGCTAAATAGCAGAGCCCTGGCTTGGGGGGAAGCAGGTACAACTGAAGGTAAGGTGAGTGCAAGTCTGCCACTTGGCTCCCGGGATGCTGGAGGCCAGGCTCCTCCCTATTCCTTCCCCAGTGAACGACTTTTTTGTGTGTGAGGGGGGGGAGACCAACCGGCCCAAGAGGAAACTCTTACAGACACTGGCAGAGGGAGTACCACGAGTAATGGCTGGTCTCTATCTCATCATCCCAGAGTGAAACCGCCCATCCAGGCACTAAGAACATCTGCACGCCTTTTAACATCTTACAAGTAAACGTGAATGGAAAGACAAGAATTATCAGATATTTGAGGACAATCTCTAACGGGAAAGGCAGATGTCAATATGGGACCAGTGGAAAAGGAACTTAGGAGAAAGAGAAGCAGTGTAGACAGGAAATGAAAGCTTCAATAAAAGAGTAAAATCTCAGATAAAGACCTAGTGTCTATGCAACAGACACAGGATGCTATACAAAAAGAGCAGTCAGAGAGATTCTGGAAATTGTAACACCCATAGCAGAAATACACACTGTGCTGTAAGCATACTGTGATGTCAGGGGCAGGGGGGATGGGGAGAAGTATGCATGTGAATGTGTATGAGTGTGTCGTGTATGGGAGTGTGTGTATGTACGGTGTGGGTCGTACGAGTGTGTGTGAGTGTGAGTGTGAGTGTGAATGGAGATATAAAAAATGAAATCTCCATCTTCCCAAGAAGGAAGATTTTAGATTACATCTAAACTTTTTTTTTCAACCAAGAGGTGGAAGTGTAAACATTTTACTTAGAAATATGAGGATAAATACAAGCAGAAGTAGCTAAAAAATAGAAAGCAATTCGCCTCTAGGCTTTGGGGAATCAGAGCTGCAAGGGCTGCTTTTCACTCAAAGCCCTATGGAACTATTGGATGGTTTAAAGGTGATCCATGTATTAACTTGTTTAAAATGCAAATCAAATTTTTAAAATGATTTATAGACCATCTGCTCCTTGGGTAACCTCAGGTGAGTGTCTTGGTTTCCTCAGTTATAAAATAAAGACCAGACCACTTGCTTTTTCGGGCTGTTCTGAGAATTTTGCCAGATAATAAATATGAAGCAAGTTTTCACCTGGAAAGCTCCATACAAATGAAGCTAGCTAGCATGGTTAGGAACATTTTACCCACTGCTGGATTTGGCCAGCGAAATAAGCTGGTTGTGCTTTTTGGATGGCAGTGTTCAAAAAGGCAAATCCCTTTTCGTTGTAAAGGCTTTAAATGTCTCATTCTGAGACAGATTGTCTCATCAGAAATACTAACATATCTGGATGATTTGCAAACCAGCCACCAGCTAAATTTGTTGCCTCCTAAAATAGTTTTGAGATGTCTTTAGGACAAGCCCGGTCCCAAACACATTCATGAAGACAGCCAAGACTGTCTTTGGCGCTCCCACTCCCTCCTGGCCTGCAGTTTCTGCAGCCCCCACCCCAGACACCCCTGTCCCCTCTGCCCCTTTCCCAGTTCTTCTCTCCAAACAAAACCTGCTCCTCTCTGGGAGGAACTGAAAACCTAACTGCACTGCAGATTATGATATAATTGGCCAACGGTAGCTTATGTGAAACTTACCCCTTTCCCAGAAGAATGTGCATTTAAACATGGAATAAAGTATTAAGCCAAAGAAATGAAGCTCTAATGATGAATTAATGCAGAACCTAGACATTAAAGAAGGATATTTTGGGAAATGACGGAATCCTAGTCCTTCTAAAATTATACCACACCCATAGATAGAGTTGGAATCTCTATTTCTCCACACAGGCGGCCCCCTATCTGATGGAGCCCTGCTCTGGGACCCCAGACAGCATCTATGCACTGGAAATTAAACAGCCTGTAGTAGAAATAAAAACTGTGATGTACACATACTGTGATGGTGGGGGTGGGGAGGGGAGTTTGCATGTGAGTGTGTATAAGTGTGAGTGTGTGCTGTGAGTATCTGAGTGTGTGTATGTATGAGTGTGGATTGTATGAACTAATAGAATCCTGGGACTTCATAGATAATCCTTCAAAGAATCTTTTCTAGCTGCCTTCCTGGTGCAAGAAGTCCCTTCCCAGCATTCCTTGAAATATTCACTCTCTATGTCAATGGCAGTCTTCTTCCTTCAAGACCTAACTTCATGTTACTGTGGGTGGTCTTTATTATTAGGAAGGACTTCCTCTTACCAGTTGGAATTTTGATTCCCCTGATTTTAATCCATTGGTCCCATCTTCACCCCCTGAAACAAAAGGGAACAGTAAGCGGAGCCTCCTTTTCAGTGATGGTCCTTGGTCTATGTGAAGACATTGTTTTGGTTGGTATTTTCTTAAGTGTGTCCCATTGAACACCAGCTCCAAGGGATGTTACTAAGAGGTATGTCATGAAACGGCTGGCCGGTCAAACAGGTTTAGAGAATGCTGAGCTAACTGAAGCTGCACAGATTTCTTTACGGCCGGACTTTGGGGACCTTTCATAAGCTAATGCACCAAACCGTGCTCTGAGAATGGGATTTAGAATGCTCTGTTTTCAAACTTGGGTAACCCTAGAATGCTCCTTTAGCGGGTGCCTTGTGGGATTAGCACTGGGGAATTACTGGTCCTGCAGAAGAAGCCCTGTGTTGGGAATCACTGGTGTGTAGGAGCCAGCTCCAACCAACTCCCAACAGCCGACTGTGCACATCTCTCCCCAACTCTGCATTTTGTGATGGCACACGGGGAGCTTGAAATTGGCCACAGTGGGAGTGTTTACACAACATAAACTGGTGAATGCTAGAAATCAAGGCTCTGGATTCTCCAAGAGCTGATCGTTAAACATTTACCAGCACACCACTCAATCAGAGGCCTTGGGTTAAAACTACCAGACACTAGATCTGGAACGAGTCGTCGTGCCTTTGGGTCTCTCCCCGCAACTATCGTAACATGGAAGCTCAGCGGTCCTCTTCTGCTCAGAGACCCTGCGACTCCCATCAGAATGCCCTTCTAGGTCCAACATCCCCAGTCCATTTGTCCATTCTTCGTGTGTCATGATTTCTAAATTTCTCACCACCCTGGCTGGCAGCTCAAGATGTCAAATGGCATCTGTGTGGTCAGTTTCCTTCAGAGGTGGAAGTTTCTGGAAGGAGACACCATCTTCCAGATGTGTCCAGGACAGTGTAAGCTGGTGAACTGTAGGAGCACCCAGGTAAGGGTCAGAGGCATTTGGAGGGAGAAGACTCCGCACAACACAATCCAACATCTTCAAAATGCTATATTTCTGCCACCAGTGTGGTTACTCCTGCCTCTCATACTCACACCACACCTCATTAAGTGGTGATACACCCAGGTTCTAGGGTGCAGCGTGACCCCTATCTACCACATGACCTTGACTAATTAGACTCTCTGTGCCTCACTCAGTTTCCTTAGCTGTAATCTTGGGTAATCATAGCACTTAGCTAGATGGTTATTATCAGGATTAAATGAGAACACATGTAAAGCATGAAGGATGGTGTCTGGCACATAAGTGCTCAACTAAGAACAGCTTGCATCACTTGTTGTTATTAATCAATTAAAACACTCTTTCCCACTGTCTTAGATGCCCTTGGTGCCCTGCCCAGATCCTCTTTGCCTGGCCAGTTCTCCCAACTCCCAGCTGTTGTGAGTTTGGGATGCTAATAGCTCACAGCTGCACTGTTCTCTGGAGCATCCCCTCAGCAGCTGGGAGTCTCCTCTCCAGGAGATACCAGGAGGTCACACTGTCCTTGCACCTACCTCAGAGTCAACCACAGCCAGTGACTGCCTGATACAGGGATATGAAGGTCTTGCTTCACGGGGGCCAGCTCTGTGGTACCGTTTATACTCCAGCACTCCCTGTAGATAGGCTTCAGCTGAAACCAGTCTTTGCTCAGCTTCTTCTCCTGCATCCTTTACTTTCCCACAGGTTTCTCTGAGGACCACTCCCTCCATAAAGGAGGTGCACAGGAATATCTGTCTCAGGATCTATTTCTAGGACCCATACCTAAAATAACCACTGAACCTGGACACAACCTGAACATAGTATCTTATGCAGGGAGAACACAGGAAAGCTGTGTCTTGACCTGAGCTCTGAAGAGGGGAGTCTCCCCTGATCATTCATAATGCAAGCCTGTATCTTATGAGGGATTGAGCAATGTCATGGTACTACCTGCATGGTCTGGGAATCCCCAAATCTATAATCAACATAAAAATGATGCTAAGATGCATAAGGATGCCCCTGGGGTATGGAAGAATGGGGTATGGGGAATGGAAGCAAACTCAGACTCTGGCCACATGCCATCCACCCAAATTATTCACAGATAAAGCTCCATTGACAGTAGTCTTGTAATCCTACATAACAAAACACACAAGGAATCTATCCACCTTGAGTGAGAAAGAGCAATATTAGATCCTAATGCCTTCCACCCAAAAAAACTCCAGGTAGTCGAACTACTAGCCTCTAAAAATGAGTGTGCTTGAAACGAATACATATGTAAGAGGAGGAATTGGCAACACAACAAGAACATGGCAATATAGGAAAATAGATTTCATGTGGCAAAAGAACCCAATAGAATTTTTAGAAATGAAAAAAATAGAGCCATTGATATAAAAGAGGGGATGAGTTAAAAATGGATTAGATACAACTGGAGAGAGGTTTAGTGAACTTGAAAATATACCTGAGGAAAATACTTAGCATGCAGGGAGTTCGAGACAGAAATATAGACGAATAGTTAGGAGATATGGAAGGCAAGATAAGAAAACACCATGCACATCTAATTGAAGTTACAGAAGGAGACTAGAGAGAATGAGAGAAAAAAAATAGACAACATAATGGATAAGAATATGTCAGAATTGCTGATAAGCGTTAATCCTCAGACTCAGGAATCACAGATAGTCTCAGTCAGGATAAATAAAAAACAAATCCACCCCTTGCACACCACACATTGTACTAAAACTTCAGAGCACCAAAGATGCAGAGGTCTTCAGAGAAAGAACAGAGAAAAGATAGATTATTATAAAGGAATTAACAACTATAGAGTAATATCAACTTTTAACGGTATCTATAAAAAGAAGGAGAAAATGGAATAACATCTTCAAAAGTTGAGAAAAACACCCTGCCAGATTAGAATTTTAATTAAGAGTCAAAAAAAGGTGGGGGGAGGAAAGGCATTTCAAAGATGAACAGGGTTTTCTATTAACAGGTGTTCTGTGAAAGATCTCTGGCAGGATTATTCTAGGAAGAAGGAACTTTTATCTAGAAGCAAGAACTGAGGTGTAAGGAGAACTGTTAGAGAAAATAACAAACATGTGGATGAATCCTATCCAGTATTTCCTGTATCAAATAATTTTATTAAATATAAGAGAATGTGGATCTAAAGTACTGGATAAGAATAACATCAAAGATGGGAAGGAACCTAAAAACCCCCTAAATACCTTTAAAAAAAAAAAGATGGGAAGAGACCAATAGTGGTTAAAGTGTCCTAAGGCCTTACATTATTTGATGATATGGATTTTTAGTAACTTTAGACTTTATTAAGTCAAGTATGTGTGTTTAAAGAATTAAGGACATCCACTATAACAGTGTCTAAGCTACACACCAGTAAAAGGAAAAGAAGAGAAATAAGGAGAAAGATCACTCAAACCAATGGAAGGAAGAAAAGGAAATATAGAAAAAAGAGTTTAAAATGCAAAAAAATTAAATGATAGATGTAAATCCGTATAGATTAATAATCACAATATATTTTAGTGGATTTAAATTTCTGGTTAAAAGAGAAATGATCAGATTGGATTAAAATTTTTCAGCTCTCTATTGTGTATAAGGCATGCATAAATCATAAGGACATTGAAAAGTTGAAAATAAGAGAATAGAAAAAGTTGCCACGAAGGATGGCATTGTTGAGAGAGATAAAGAGATGCTCTTGATGCCATCAGTTAGACTTCAGAATCCAGCTTTTACCCATTGAATACCCAGCTATGTGAACCCATAAATATCCCACTCCTTCCACTGCTTTGAGTTGGATGTTTTCTCTTGCAGCCAGAAGATGACTGATCAATGCAAAGGTGGACATGTGCAGCTTGGGAAGCTGGTCACTTGAGGAAGGGCAAGATGAGAGTCATGTTTTAGGAGACAGTGGAAAGAGGCAGTGGACAAGGCAATCATTTAGGCAGGAGGGGAGGGGAGCTGATTAAGGAAATGCCAATAAAACTGGGGAAGAAATGGGAATGTTCCCAGAAACCTGAGGTGGAAGTTTGACTAGTCTTATCTCAAAACTCTTCATTCACACGGCCCCTGAGAACACACTTGAGCTTATAAGACGTTAATGATGGGGCTTCTCTGCTCAGAGGAGAGCCTTTTGAAAGTATTTCCAGGTGATCAGCCACCCTAACAGCAGTCATTAATAAAACAACAAAAACCAATAGCAAAAATATTTCAGTCTCTCCTTAGATGGAAGTATGAGGATGTGCGAAAATCATTAACTCTGGAATGAGAGCTCAATAAACCTAAATAAAGATATGCCCTGTTCCTGAGACAAGTTGATTTATACATTTCTAGAGAGAAACCCAGAAACATGGGTGTCTGCAAATGGGACACTTAGGGCTGGCTGCTGTCTTTCTGAGCTTTGCTTTTCTCATATGTTGAATGAGATGATTGGACCAGCTCTCCAGCATCCCTTCTCACTTTGAAGTTCTTTGAGTTTATTTAAAAAAAATGTCTTCAAGTGTGAGATAAACTGAGCAGAGAAGTGTATGTTGTTCTTCCTGTGCCTCCAAATGTGTGCGTGCGTGCGTGTGTGTGTGTGTGTGTGTGTGTGTGTGATCAACATCCATGTGTGGGTCTGCATTTTTGTCTCAGTGTCTCACCGCGGCTGTCTGCTTGCCCACCTGGACGGGTGCCTGATCATTTGTTCCTTCCTCCTTTTCCTCCTCTCACCGCCCCCCTTCTCCTCTCCCTGCAACTCTGTGAGATGCATGAACATTTCTCAGTTATGTGATGTTCTCAGCAGGAGGATGGAGCCAAATAATGGTGTTTCTAGTTATTACTCTGATGAATCACAGGGGAACAGCCTTCACCAAGGTAGAACGGCTTGCAAAGAATATGTTCATTGAATTAAAAAAAAAAAAAAGAAATTGAAAAATAAGATACTGCCAAAATGGGGCTCTGAGTTATGTAGGGTTTATGCAGTGATTCCATTTGCAATTCAAGCAAGTAACACACCAGAGAGGCACCTGGGAGCAAACTCCTTGGAATGAGGGAAGGGTTTCCACTGCCAGCTAAAAATCCCGTGCCTCAGGTGATGTTTCTGGAACAAGGAAGGGGAAGTGTAGATAGTCCTTGGCTTCCCACAGTCTAGTCTGAACAGAAGATTCTGTGCTAGAGATGCTGTGACTCCAAACAGGGAGAACTGGTTCACCTGTACCCTCTACTGCCCAGGTGGCCATGTTTTATACCACGTGATTCCCTCCCTTATCCCCTCAGCCAATGGACTCAGGCATGGACACTTGCTGACCTATGAGGTAGCCTGGCACAAAAAGATGAGCCAAGCCAGTCAGATTCTGTTTCTCTGACTCTGGACCTGCACTTGGATCTGGTACCAAGAACAAAGCATTTAACAGCGGAGGCTGCGAAGGAGAGCAGGGTCATGGTGGCCAGGTACAACCCGAAATTAGGAGGGAGCAGAGAGTCAAAAAGACAGTGGATGGGAGTCAGGAGACAGCAGAGGTGCCATGTGATAGACAAGACCCTGCAACCCAGGAGAGTGGAAGCAGGGGAGCTATTGCTAGGCATTGTTCTAAAAGCTGGGAAAGAGACAAAATTCCCTCTCTTCATGCAGCTCACCTTTTTAATGGGCCGTCCCTGAGGCTCTGCGGCGGTCGGCACCTCTGACCTGCACGATCACACCTCGTTTCGTTCCCGATCAATTTCCTTTTCCCCAAGTCCCAGACAATTGTACTTTGGAAATACCGGCTCCCTCTGCCTGGCAAGATTTTGGTCACAAGCAATAGAAAGGAACTTTGGCCAACTTAAGCAAAAGAGGAGTTTCGAGGCTCGCGGAGCTAAGGAAGGTATGAGGGTAGCTCAACAGAATTGAAGAAGGAGATTTAGGAAATAGATCTTGCCTCCTCTCCCCTCCTGTCACCTCTGCTCCTTGTGCTTGAGTGCCTGCTGCAGACAGACCACACGTGGCAGGGAAAATGGCTGCCACCAACCCACATGCACGCTCTCCCCGCTCAGCCTCCTCAGGAAAAAGAGAGCGATCCCAGGGAAGATTCTGATTGGTTCAGCCAGGTCAGGTGTACCCCCAGACCAACCACAGCTGTCAGGGACCAAGGCAATGGGAGGAGTCAGGCTTACATACTTAGCAGCTTGTGGCCAGCGGGGTGGGCGTCTTTAGGAGATAAAGCTAGAACAAAAATTCGAGAGGAAGCAACACTAGCTACCGTGGCCTAATGGACTGTCAAAAAAAGAAAGCCCCAAAGAGCCGAGGCCAGATTTTGGCCCCAAGCACCCACCTCACGGCTGGCCTTCCCGGATCTGGAGCAGTCCTGGGAGAAAGCATTTTGTACCACGTAACCCTGAGTCTATTTACTAATGCCTGGAATACATCAGGATAACTCGATTGTAAGATTTTAATGACATAACATTGAGACCTCGGGAGGCCTGAGCCCTGCAGTCGATCAATTCACATACCTTTCACTCAGACCCAAGTGACTGAAAATCATTTTGCTCCCCAAGCTCTTAAAGGTCAGGAGTTGAATGCTTCGAGAAAATCTTTCTCTATGGCAGGAAACCTCTTGCATTTAGTGTCCTGTCAATCAGGAGCACCCCAGGAGGCCTCTGAAGGGGAGTGCGGAGAAAAGGCGGCCTGTGTCCCTTTATTCCTTTTCCCTGGCTGGGCTGGTGTGTGTGTGTGTGTGTGTGTGGTGGGGTTGTTGGCTGGGGGGAGCCCGGATAAGCCTGGTTGTTAGAAGGTCCTTGTCTTCTCCCAAGCTGTTGCGTGCTGCCAACTTTGAAGTCCCAGAGCCATCATGTCCCTCCACCCTCTACGACCCCTCCCCTCCCCCCCAAAAAGGTCTGTTCCAGATTGTGTCACAGTTTGGGAGGGAGACAGGGAGAGGCTGGGGTGAGCACCGAGATCGGGACACCTTCCCAGTCCACCCCAGCTCCCCAGTCAGCTCTTCAAGAAAACCCTTTTTTTACAAATCCACTCCTGCAGCTCAGGGCAGGTGTCCAAAATGCAAATGAAGCCCCAGTGCCTCTGTGCCCCAGCTTGGCAGGGAATCTGGAGCTATGTGTCCCCCTCTGCTAACTGGCCTACAGCTTAATGACATGCAAATGGGAGGGACACTGTCTGTCAAATGGGGCCCAATCCCTTTGTTCCTACCTGCCAGCCGGGCAGCCTTTTCTGCACCAGTTTTGGCTGGGAAGACAGCTGCGAGGTGCTAATGGGCAGCGCTGGGCAACACGGCCCCTGTTGCCTGGTAACCAGGAGCTCTCAGGGGGCCTCAGGTGACGCCTGGGCTCTCAGGGCCCGCAGCAGGAAGTGGGGGCCTCTGCATTCATGCCCCGGGTGCTTGGAGCACCCCCAGGATTTGGGGTTCTGGGGACAGCATGTGACCTTGGGCAGGGGGCCTTCCTGGGCCCCAGCTTCCTCACCACTAAAAAGAGTCAGTTTTTCTTCAATCAGAGTGTCACCCAGAAGGAGGCATCCTAAAGGCCAGCCCCCATCTGAACTCAGCCTGAGCAGCTCGGTTCTTCTGTCTTATGAGCTGGGGTTCAGAGTAGAAAAAAAAAGATTCAACGGCAAAAATAAACATTCGATAGGAAGGAGGTGCGATGATCTGCGATGCCCTTCCCACCTCTCCTTTATGAGGCTCTGGTCTGCCTGGTAAAGACCCGCTGGGCAGATACGCCTGGGTAGCTCCCTCTCCCCTTCACAGGCAGTAAAGCTGAAGCCCAGAGAGGTGAAGTGAGTTTCTCAGAGTCACACAGCTGGCTAGTGCCATGCTGAGATCCAAGGGCAGTCTGCAGACCCTAGATGGAGATTCTCTCTGCTAAACTCACCGCAGAAGAGGCAGACCCAGAGAAAGATCTGGGCCCTCAGTGCCTCCAGCTGTGGCCTTGCCTGGATATAAGAGGGTCAGACAGTTTGGTGCTCAGATTTGGCCATTAGGTAAATGTGTGTGTGCACGTGTGTGTGTCTGTGTGTCTCAGTGTGTGTATGTAGTGTATGTGTGTGTTGTGTCTCTATGTGTGTCTGTGTGTCTTTGTGTGTGTTGTGTATGTGCATAGGTGTAATGTGTGTGTGTCTCTGTGTGTGTGTCTGTGTATGTGTGCAGTGTGCACTGTGTGTTTTTGTGTGTGTGTAGTGTGTGTGTGAGAGAGATACTGCGTGATACCCACCCACCCGTCCTCTCTTTTAAGACATACTGCGGACCGAGTGCCCCCTCCCCCCCCCCGGCGCGCTGCGCAGGTGCCATCTCATGTCCTGGTACGTACAGCAAACGTTCCCTGAGCCCCTGCTTGTCGCTCAGCACCAGGCCCCCGCGGTCCAGTGGTGGAATCAGGACACACATGACACAGTCTGGCCAGGGCACAGTCCTGGCCAATTTCCAGAACTTGGCTGGAAATTCAGGTCCCTCCCCCACCCTAGTCAGCCTAGTGCGGGGTCCCAGGACTCCAGACAGAGCAGGAGACCAGTCCTGGGCCTCACTCACATTCGGGGAGGCTCCCGCTAGTTTTGTGCAGACTCTGGGTGAGGACTCGCGCTTGCCAACTCATTTAATCCTCAGGCTAACCCTTTTGGACAGGGATGGTTATCATTCCCATTGTGCAGCTGAAAAGGCTGAGGCATAGCAGGGAGGGGAAGTGCCATGACCAAGGTCAGCTGACTATCGGGCAGAGAAGGAGAATGAAGGAAACGCTTTTATGATTACAAATCTGTTGTCTCTCCTAGTACATCCGAGCCTTCCTTTAAAAAGATCTCTGGGGACAGGTTAACCAAATGACCACAACTCCCTCTTGTATTAATAACCTAATGGTGGCAGCTCGGTCGAGTAGAGAAATCCACAGGAGAATGGGTTGCGCTTCCCACTCCCTTCGTGGCCAGTGTGACCTCTCCGGTCCCTGGACAAGGGAGGGGGGTCAGGCCAAATACTCCGAGTTCCCTCCAGCTCACCATGAATGTCTCAGCCCCCAACCAGGTCCTGGGCCAAAGAATAGTTCACTGGGCTCTGCAGAAAGTGAAAAACCTGCTGAAATTTGCAGAGAGCCATGAATTTGACTGTTTTCTAACTGAAGCCGAGGATGCCAGAGGGGATCTTAACTATCTATGAGATTTATTGATCTGCCTGTCCCAGTCTACCTGGGAAACAATTAGAGGTCAACACGCAACACAAAATGAAATTTGCAGCTGTCAGATCAACCATTTGGAAATATTCCCTTGCCCTTTTACCTCTATTTGCCATCAAGAGAAATCCTTCCCGGGAACAGAACGGACGTCGGGGCTCGGAGCCATGCATCACGTATGCAGGGAGGGCAGCTACGAGCCTCCGCTCAGCCTGGCACTGCCCAGAGGACACTGGCCTGGGAGCCCCAGAACCCACAGCTGTCCCGACCTGCTGCTTACTCCCCGTGGGGTCTGGGGCAAGTCACCCCAGATTCTGGGCTTAGTTGAGATTTTTCCTCGTCTGAAAAATCCCATCCTGGGTATGAAAGTCTCGACTTCTCCCTTTCCAGTTTGGCTAGAGCCATAAATAATTGGCTGCGAAATCTCCCTCCTTGAAAAACCGTCTGAGTTGCTAAATGACAAATATAGGTCATTGTCATCTCCTTGTCCCTTTACTAACCCATCTGCCACCTCCTGGCACCCTATCCTGCCCTTCACCCCGGGCCTACCTTGTGCTCTACCAACTGTTAGTTAAGCCTCAGCCAAAATGTCAACTCATAACGGCTTGATGGGACTCCATCTAAAAGTACTTAGATTCTCCCGGGGAGACGGGGAGACCCAGAGACACAATTAAGCCGCAAGGGACGGGGCAGGGGTCAGATACTGTGGCACCTGGGAGTAGGAAGCTGTTTTTAGGTGGGGCTGGGAAGCGATGTTCTCAGCTCTCCACTCCGGCGCACCCATCAGATACTTGGGGACATTCTGAACGGTGCAAATATCATCCGTTGCCTTTATTGCAAGATTCACAGCCCTTCTATCTCCAGGAGGGATAGAGTGTTTCGCATATTTCCAACTTTTTTCAGAGGGCCTCGGTTCCGCGAAAAACATTTTGGGCAATGCTGAGCTAGTCTCACCCCTTGGCTTTATTTTATTTTATTCTGCCCCCCCTCTTTCATTTGAGAGCTGAAGAATCTCAAAGCCCTAGCAGCTCACGAGACCCAGGGCGCGGTCCAGAATTTTCATGTCCAAGTTCTTAGCCCACCCTCTGGCTCTGTACGGAAGACACTGTATAGTCTGGTCTTGGCAAGGCCCACTCTGCTGAGAGCTTCCAGAAAGCCACTCTCCTGGACTCAGCATCTCCAGGCATATCGGTTCCCCCGCCCTCTCCCCGGCATAGCTGCGGGACGTTGCAGAACTCCTGAGGGGGCCCACCTGAGGGCAACGGAAATCCGTTTTTGTGTCCTCCTGACGGCATCGGCTCCATCCTTGATGTGCTGCTTGGGAGCAGTTGAGCTCGGGAGCCCATGGCAAGAAGAGTGGCATCTGGGGGGCTGTTCTCCCCGCAATTTGGGCAGGTCACGCTAGCTGTGCATTTCCACGTGGCCTGAGCCTGGGGACCCGTGATGCTGGTGTCTCGGCCCCAGGCAGGGGGGACGGCCGGGGACAGCTCTGTCTCAGCTCTGTGTGGCTGTGCAGCGCGGAGGCGAGCGACAGAGATCTGCTCCGCAGCCCCTCCACCAGCCACGGGCGGTCCCCAAACCTGCGCCTGTGACCTTGGCAGCCTCCCTTACGCGAGTCCTTGTTTTCCCAAGCTTGGCATGAGCGCCTGACTCCAGGCCTTCCTCACTTCCCCTCGGCCTCGCTGTGGCTTTCTAGCAGTTGTCTTGGCTTCTAGCAGACACTCGGGCCTCCCACCAGGCCCCCTTCTGGCCCCAGCCACTCACAGCACGGACCCCTGCTCTTGGCAGGTGCCACCCCCCAGCGCCCGGCTCTCAAACTCCCCACTGGTGATGATGTCCACTTAGTGCTGCAAGCACGCTAAAACTCACTGAACTGTACCCTTTTAAAAGAGTGGATTTGACAGTAGATGAATTATCTTTCAATAAGACTGCTGTTAAAAAAAAAAGAAAAAAGAATAGTGGAACAACTCTGGTCACCCCGGCTGTTTATTGCAGTGTTTCTCAAACTTTTCTGCCAGAGCACCCCTAATAGCAGAGGAGACGGTACCCCTGGGCCTGGAAGCAGCCTGAAGTTGCCTGTCTCAATCATTCGTTCCTTCACTCGTTCAGCGAATATTTATTGTGAGTTTTCTGTGCGGCTTAATTACGCAGAAAATGTCTTCCGAGTTTCCTGTTTTATTTAAAGCTGCACGTGCATTTTGCATTCTAGGCAATACCGTATCTGTGATTATTCTCATGTAACATACTTTCCCTAAACTCTTCAGTTAGTATTACTGCCCTGGGAAGATGCTCCTTGCAGGCCCAGGGCTGTACGTACCCTCTGCCCCCATCACGTGCTCCCCTGGGCGAACCTGGAGCTGGAGAGGGTGTTGGGCCTGACTCTCTAACATCTCACCCACTCTACCTCCTCGGGGCACAGCTTGAGTTTGGGGAGGGGGCTCATTCTCAGCCCAGAGAGAGCACCTGATAGGTGCCAAGGGCGTTCCTTTCATCCGTGCTAATGGTGTGCTCAGGAAGGGGCCTGGGCTCCAATTCTGGCTTATGAGACCCCACACCAGACGTTTCTCTTCTCAGGAAGCCCTTTGTCGTTCTCAAAAGAGAGCTATGGGAAGCTGTGCTCTCTTTTTCTCTCTGGCTAGAAATGAACAAGGAAGTCCTTTGCCCTGACGACTGTTTGCAGACCTGTCCTATCCATGAGCATCTACAAGCATCCATGAGACTGGAAGCTGCCTGAGACAGTCATGAGAAGCGATTGAGCGATTGGCTCCCTTGATGGAGTCAGGCCTGAAGCTCCCACGGCTGTGTGACTCAGTATAAAGTAAGTCGAGTTGGCATTCCTGCAGCTGTGAGCACTCTAAAGGCCGGAAAAGACTATTGGTCAAAGTTAAACTTTTTACCCAGGTTTTTAAGCCTTTAAGCTTAAAACTTTTTACCCAGGTTTTTAAGCCTTTAAGCTGTAATCCGGGCCGCCTCTTCAAATTTAGGTGGGATTAGCCCCTCCTCCAGCAGCTCCCCCTCACGCTGAGTTTTTCCGATTACATACCTCCCTGAACCTACTGGACTTTTCCTTACCTGCCTTCCTTTCCTTACCCCTTCCGTAGCCCTTGCTCCCCCCTTCTGCATCTGTGGCTCTGGGGCTGGTGGGATCCTCAGGACACGAGCAGCTGCCCAGAGTCAGACCTGCTTATTCGGATTGGGCTGCATCTGCCTCTCTTGGAAGAGAAGACTGGGGCCTCCCAATGGGGCCCCACTGAGCTGACTGGGGGGCCCCAAATGTACAGACAGTGAAGAGGCTCAGAATGGTGGGAGCAGGAGGGAGTGGAAGGGAGAGATGCAGGCGTGGGTGAGAGTTACACGGAAGGAGAGGAGTGGGGGATGAGCCAGAAGGAGAGGGGGCAGGGGCAGGGGGAGGGAGGAGGGAGAGGCAGCTCAGAAGGGGTGAGGATGAGGGGGCTGCAGGAGTGGAGCAGTGAAGGAGCCAAGTGCTCGCTGCATGAGTGCATAGCTAAGTTCCGGTGGGAGCAATTTTATCAATAGCACTTTACCATACAAGTGATTCTCATCACAGCTGGTGCTAGGTGGGTTGGGAACAGCAATAAAAAAACAGTTTTATTAAAAAAAAAATCATCCAGGTTATTTGAAAAAGCTGTGCACACACGCCTCTTCAGGTCCTAGAGGGAGAAGCCCGGGTATGTAGGCAGCCTTACAGGGACTGGGGGCATGGCCCTAGCATGGTGGTGGTGGAGATAGAAGCCCCCCGAAACACACACACACACACACACACTCACTCACTCACACACACATACAGAGGTCACAGGATATGTCCACAGAAAGGGGCTGATCTGGCCTCTTGGTGGAGCCCAGCCTGGCGGGGCTGGAGGCCAGAAAAAGAAGCCAGTCCTCCTGAGCCCCTGCTAGGTGCCAGGCCCCATGCCAGGTGTGTCCACATGTGTAACCCCATTGTCACAAGAGGCACTTTCCAGTCTACACTGAGCTTGTCCAACCCACGCAGCCTCAGAAAATAAGTCCACGTGTCACAGGCCCAAAGAAGGCTGGAAGAATCAAAGAATGTCGAAAGATTGTAAAATCACAGAAAGTCATGTTTTAAAGGGTCTCCAAAGATCACCTGGACGGGAGTTTTAGAATGGTATGGTTCAGAGCCCTGAGGTTCTAGGGGGAGCCCCGTGGTGACGGGCGTGGGAAAGAGGCAGGGAGCAGGTGGCCATGACTCTAGCCCCGCCTTTTACGGCTGAGCAATTCTGTTTTTATTTTCTGTGCTGCCTAATATTGGGGTTTAACAAGATGTAAAATAAATCCATGCAATGGAAAAAGAGCTCTGATTTAGTCCAACCCATTTTGCAGATGGAGACACTAAGGCCCTGAGAGGTCCCTTAGTTTGCTGGTAACAAAGATGTGGGCCTCATTTTATTTTTTTAAAGTCCTTTGGGGGAGTGGGGGGAGACAGAGGGAGAGTCTTCAGTAGACTTCACGCTGAGTGCAGAGCCTGACGCGGGGCTTGAGCTCGCCACCCGGAGATCGCAACCTCAGCGGAAACCAGGAGTCAGACGCTCAACTGATCGCATCACCCAGGTGCCCCGTGATGTGTGCCTCACTTTAAGGGGTTGTTCGCACAAGCAGATTTTCTTCCATTGATTTCCTGAGAATGTGTGCTTAAATGGGGGCTGGTGGGAGCTGGGACTGAAGGGGTTGATTATTCACATTGAAATGGTATGGATGCCACCACCAGACTTAAGGATTTTTCCATTTTCCACTCTGTTCTCCAGCTATCAGGGTCTTATCTCGGCAGATAAGCTGTCTTCACATGTCTAATATATGAGTTCCATAATGTATTTATTGATTCTAAATATTTGAGAGGGGAGGTTTTATTTTCTCCTTGTCTCCTTGTCTTTTTCTTCTCTTCTCCTTCTTCTTTTTTTAAGCCACTCGACTCTCCATGGGGTTTACTTAGAGCCATAGTGTTTCATAAACCAGAATGGATTTAAACTTTATTGCCCCTCAGTTTTATTGCTTCTGCTGGGTGATAGTGTAAATATTCCTGGGGTTGTTAATGTTCCCTAATGTGAACGGGGAGTAGAGGTCTATGAACAAATGGTTTGTTGCTAACGGGTTGGAAAATGCAATTTTGAGATCTTTCACCGAAACTAAACATAACAGCACCCTGTGTTTGGATATTGGGTGATATTTCTCGAGGCTTGGTTTACCACACATCCTCACCTTACTGACCCTGTGACAGCTCGGTGAAGCAGAGAGAGCAGAGTGGAGGCAAAGACCAATTAGGACAAGTTTCACACATAATGTTGGAAGCATAATTAATGCTTTGATTTTTGGTGCGGTGTGATGAACAAGGCAACTTTGTACACACTCCAGCTAGGGACTTTATATGTCCTACTTCATTTTCTCCAGCCTGTGAGGACTTGCTGTTTTCTGGATATAGACAAGGAAGTTGAAACTCATGGAAATGGAATGACTTCCCAAAGGTTGAAGGTCAAAGGTAGCTCAGATAGAAAGTGAAGGGGCTGGGATGGAGCCATGGGAGTGCCAGGCTCCCCAGTAGTGAGCATTAAATGTAGGGCAATTTATCACCTGCCACGTCTTCGGGAACTCACTAGAGGAGAAGTAAATGCCCCGATCCCCTATATACCCGAGTAAAAGGGGCAGGCAAGGTCAAAGAACTCCTCCATCTGCTTTGGGAGGAGAACTTCTCCTTGTGCCTGGAACATGTGTGAGGAGACGTGACCCCAGATGTGTTGTCCAGCCCAGCCACTGTGGACCCACTGGATGCAGTAGCACTAAGGTTGAGGGGGCCTCCCAGCTCACCCAGGGGGACAGGAGCTTTTTACTTTGTGTCCTCTTGTTTGTCTTTGTGATGGTTTGTTGGTCAAGTTCACACACACTGAGCATCTATCATGGACTCCCACATGCCGGCTGCCTCTGGTTGCTCAGTTCCCTCTATTATTAGTACCCCTAGTGAAGGGTACCCATGTTCTGGACTTTTCCTGATCTCTGAAAACCACCAGAACACATCCCTCCTGTTCCCCATGTCCTTCACACACTTGCCCACCAGCAAATCTGGTAAACGAATTTAAACCAAGCCCTTGCTATGTTCCTTCTTCTGGAAAAGAAGTAAAAGCCCCCTGAAGTAATCAAAGCCAGAAAGATCTAGATTGAGTTCTAATTCATCACTTACTAGCTGTGTGTTCTTAGGCAACTCACTTAATCTGTCTGTGCCACGATTTTCTCCTCTGCAAGAAAGGTGGGGGGTTCTACTGAGTGACTGCTCTAAGGAAAGATTCCCTTTCTTGGCCCTTTCAGAACTCTTGTGGAAACACAAGCTAATGGTGGGGTTTCCCATCCTTCAAACTTCCCCTCTGTCCCTCTCTCCTGAAGAGTTCTTCTCCTACCCCAGAACTGAGGGCTAGCTCTTGCTCTGCACGCTCTGGAAGCATTTACTCTCAGTCTCCCTAGACTGTCAAAACATCCAGGGCAGGAACCACCCTGCACAAAATATTGTGGGAAAGAAATTGTGAACATGGTTATCTTCCCTGGGCTTTCTGCAAGGGCAGCCGTAACTACTGGCTGATTGACTAAACTTGGCCCCTGTCTGGACCCCAGGAGAGGGACTCCATTTTTAGGCAAGGACCCCGTTCAGTGACCTTTTTGTTTTCCATCTTGACAAACCACCCATTTAGCCTACTAATCCTCAAAGGCCGGCCTATCCCTTCTAAAACCTTCCCCCAAAGTCCACTTTTGTTTGGAAGCGAATCTCATTGTTTTGGAAAGATTTCTTCCTGTATTTCTACCCATTCAGGTCTCTCACTCATTCCCTAACTAAATCAGGGGCTGGCACTCAGCAGAGGTCTGCTAGCAAAGTAATGAGAAGCCTCGATTCTCAATAGGGAGAGAAACGTCAGGTCAGTGTCTACAGCACCAGCTGAGCTGGGGACCAGCTCAGCCAATAGGTAAGGATCAGCTATGGTGAGTACACCACCTGCTTTGGGGTATTTGCATGGTAATAAAGGGGTTGAAAATGTTTGAGAATAGTTGGTATTCTTAAACTGGTCACACACGCCCTTTGTGGTTCTGTCTACCCTTTACTTTTGTTGAATGAATGAACAAAGGCTAGTGGGATGGTGCCCATGGGATTTTTCTTGGCCTTGAAAGTCCTAACCGATCTAATCCATGGTGGGTGGCAGAAACAGGACAGTGCTGCTCCCGAGAGGTGGGGTCAACTATACTTGGTAAGGGCTATCGGGTCAAAACACTGGGGGGCTGGAATGTTCTCGAAAGAGAAAAAGAGGTACAGAGTTTTAAAGACATAAGATCACTCAGATTGGAGAGACAACAGAATCTGTGAGATAAATGAAGGAGTAGAGACCAACAGAATTCACAAATATAAGGAAAGACGTACAAAAAGTAGGGTTGGCCCGAAACAATCAAGAACAAGAGGCACATGACCTTGGGAGGTTTTACTGAGTGCCCGGGAAGAAGAAAACACAGTTCTGCCCTTGGGGACCCTTGAATGTAGCCATGGAAGCAAGAGGCCTTCATCTATGAAGGCATGATTGTCTCTCTACCCCAACACACACACCTACCTGTCAGAGGAAAGGTTTGACGGCATGGGACAGACCTCTCTGTCTCTTCCAATGTGCCCAAGCACCAAGCCCGATTTCTGTCCCTTCACCCAAGCCTTCTGCAATTCCTCCACTTTCCTTTCTCTGACCACACAACCAAGTAGCTCATTGTTTTCATGGTAAATCGTCATGAGTCTGTTCAACTTCCTGGCTAGGAGATGGTGTCTCTGTAGATGCACCTGCCACAGTTCTTTGCAATGGGGTAGAGGCCCAGAGGGGGCTCTGTATAGAATGCTTAAGGAGCGAAGGAGAAGAACAGGACTCAGCCTGGAAGGGAAGGTGTGAGGAGATAACCCACTTTTCACTCCTTCCCTCTGGTGGAGTGTATTTGGTGGGGAGTGAGAGGAAGGAAGCAAGTGGAGGAAAAATAAACATAGTGTGTTTTTTCTGTCTACCTTCTCTTGGGGGAACCACCATCTTCATTTTCAGGGTGAAAAGCAGAGTCAGGAGACAGAGGAAGAGAGGCCAATTCTTTGTGACTTGGTGGAACCCACGTATCAGCAGTGCTTGAAGCCAGCTTGCTTCTTGAAAAGTTTTATCGGCCAATATACCCTTTCCCGTTTTTTTTTTTTCTTTTTAAATTAAGACCAACGATTTGACTAATATAAGACATAAATAGCCAGTGCGATTTACTCAGGCCCTGTTTTCCAAAAATAGCCCTGAGTAGTGTGGTGATCTGAGTACCATGCTGGCACGTGGGGTGGAAGAAAAGACTTCCTTAAACTGGGACCGGGGAAGGCCTTTCTGAGCTGCAGAAAGGAGTCAGCCATGGGAAAAATCTGAGGGAGGGCATTCCCAGCTGGGACAACGCAAGGGCCAAGGCCCTACACAGAGAAGAAGCTTGAGCTCTTGAGGCCCAGAAGGAAGGCCACTGTGGCTGCAGCCAAGTGAGCAAGGGGGAGATTGAGAGAATGAGACAGAGACGCAGGGCCCAGAGGGCCTTAAGAAAGAAGATGGGGAGTTCAGATTTTATTCCAGGATGGAAAATTGCTGGGGAGCAAAACGATCTAAACAGCTTTGGCTGCTATGAGGAGAAGGGACCACAGGGGAGCAGGGGTAGAAGCAGGAAGGCCAGTGAGGACACTGATGTAATAATCCAGGTGAGCAGCACGTGGTGGCTTGGACTGTGGTGGGTGGAGGAGATGCAAAGAAGTGAGTGGGTTCTGCATGTACTTTGGGAGAACTCACATGAGTTATGGGCACCCTGGTGTGGGAGGTGAGAAACCAGATATTTCCCGAGATGATGAAGACTGAGGGAGCGAAAAGTTTGGTAAATATATGTAAACTACCAATGTAAATGGGCTTTGGGAAGTTTAAAGTGTTCAAGAGTACACTCTATGCTGTTATCTCCTGAAGGGCAGGGGTTGGGTTCAGCCTGGTGACTTGCTCAGAGTGAGCTGGATGACTGGGTGGGTTGGCTGGGTAGGCAAGTGGCTAAGCAGATGGATTTTTGGATAGATGGGTGCAGGGATGGGTGGATGGATGGATGGATGGACGGACAGGTGGATGGACAGGCAGATTGGTGGATAGATTTTGGATAGATGATGGAGGGTGGATGGATGGACAGGTGGATGGACAAGTGGATTGGTGGATGGGTTTTTGGATAGATGTATGTAGGGAAGAATGAATGGATCAGGATAAACGGGTGAGTATTGGTGTGGGTGGGTGAGTAGATGACAGGCTTCATCCACTTTGGATGTCAAGACCACATCAAGGAGGCTCAGTGGGGACTGACTTAAAATGCAACTGGATTTCAGCACCCTTGGCCTGGAGAGAGGTGAGGTGGAGACTGGGACACTACATTCCCTTGAGCCTGGAAACCAGAAGCACAGATTTCAATCAGCATCTTCCACCCCCTTGGGATGAGATAGATGAGTGGAGTATCATTCCTAGCCCATTTCTTGCCTCCTCCTGGCCTGTCTGAGGAACTTACCTGGGAGGGCTCCCAGGGGTCCTCTCTCATAGGCCCAGGGAGGAAGCAGCTGGCCTCCACACTGAGAGTGCCTATGGACAAGTGCAAGGAAATCCTTCCTCCAATTAGACATCTAAAATAAATTCTATGAGGACCAATAGGATGGTTATACCTGGGCATCTAGGGGCTGCATCCCAGCCTTGTTCCACTTCTCACTCCTTCTGTTAACTTCTATCAACCACAGCCTCCCTCTGGGCCTTCTGTAAAACTGGATTCAGTAAACTCTAGTCTTTTGCATAGAAATTCTACGAAATATCAAATTCTGGGTTATCTTAAAGACTTTTGCTTTAAAAAAAACTTTATTGAAGTGTGATTTACATAGCATAACATTAGTCTATTTTAAGTGTATGATTCAATGATTTCTAGTAAATATATGGGATTGCGTAATCATTACCACAATCTAGTTTTCAAACATTTTCATTACCCCGACAGGATCCTTGTGTCTGTCTGCTGTGATTCCTCATTTCCTCCCCCTGGCCAAGGCAACCACTAGTCTGCTTTCTGTCTCTATAGATTTGCCTTTCTAGACACTTCATATAAATAGAAACATACAATATATGGCCTTTTGAATCTGACTTTATTACCTAACATAATATTTTTGAGGTTCATACATGTTGTGGTACTTTTTTTCCCAAAAACAGTGAAAATAACTATACGTCTTTAAATAAGGACTTAATTTTACTTTTTTATATAATCTCCCAACAAATCCCAACTTCTGTTTTAGATGCACTGGATTTGAACGAGGCTCATCCCAACGTTCAATGCTTGCATTTTCACAGTAAATTTTAGAAAAGTTGGGATTTTCAGTTATATATAGCACGTGTCTGGTTGGTTTGTTGGCTGGCTGGCTGGGTCTTCTTGGGCCAATGGATTGGCTATTTCTGCTTATTACTCCTTTCAATGTGGTTTGCCTACCACTTCATCTCTGAGAACATCCACTGTCCTCCCTTCAGTGGGTTGGCCATGGGCTGCTTCAGCAGCCATGGGATGTTTGTGGAAAAGTCACATTTCAGCATTTTGCCTGGGGACATGTCTGGAGAGAGGTCAGTTTTGAGCAAAGGGCAAGCCAAGATACAAACATTTTCAGAGATCCACAGGCCCGCCTTTACACATTCGCCTGAGAGCATCAGGCTGTATTTGGCCATATCGCTTGTCAGCCATAAGCATTGGTGACCCACTGTGTCCCGAGGAGTGTACTAAGCATGAGGACCCTGAAATGACATAGATCTTCTACTTACTTCACTGTGTCACCTTGGGCAAATTATTATGTAACTTCTCTGTGCCTTGGCTTCCTCATCTGTAAAGTGGGGACGTCAGTAGTACCTGCCTTTTAAGACTTCTGTAAAAAGAGAATACCTACTGAATACCTAGAATAGTGCCTGGTACTTAATAAGTGCTCAGCAAGAGGCAGCTTGATGGTTACCATAATTGACATTATGATGGCACGCCCTTGTCCTCAATCAGTGTCCTTAACAGCGACACAGACCTGCAGTTACACCATCATAAAGCAATCCAATGAGTGCTAAATGGGAGTCTGTTCAGGTTACTGTGGACATGCAGATAAGGGAGTGCCCGGCTTCACGTGGAGTGGGGTGCAGAAGCTTGACAAGTTGTGGGCGCTGTGCCATCCCCATGACCTTCTACATGCCATGTGATGACCTTCATGGCTGGCCTTGAAACCTGCCCTGCTCCTTCCCATTGCCACACCTATGTGCATGCTGTGATCCCTGCGTAGTCCCATCGATCCATCTGAATCCCTTCCAAGGTGATGCTCTTACCCGATCTGTTCCCAAAGTTCTTTCTGACTCCTCCAGCTTACCTGGACCTTTTCTTCATGACTCTCTAAGTGCTTCCAGGCATTTGGAAGGAACATGAAAGTCCTGCAGATCTAGACACAAAGGCACAGGGGAAAATGACCTGACAAGGGCAACAATGGTGCCCTTCTTCACTTAGCTGTCACACCTGGGAATCACTGGGACTCCTCATCCCATAGCAGCATCCCACTGGCTTCCAGAATAAAGTTCGCTCTCTCTAGCAACATTTTCCAGGCCAGCATCGTGGCCACCTCTGACCTCCCATATGTCACAGTTGCCTCTTAGAGAGCTTCCCTTATATCTCCAAGCCTGCTGTACCCTTACTCACCCCTGGGTGTTTGCAAAGGACCCTTGCCCCTGCCTAAATTCTTTCCACCCTTCCTGCCTCTCCCACCCACACTCTCCTTTGCATAGGTAACACCTACTCATCTTTCAGCATCCCTTGCAAGACCTTCCCCACCCTGACCTTAGGCTTCCTGCTCTGGGCTCCCATATTTAATTCTCTGGGCGTCTTTGTTACAACGGGCCCCAGTGCCATGCTTGCAGTTGTGACACAGTCTTCCCCATGTGCACTCTTAGCCCAGTGAGGCCTGGCCCACCAACAGAGCTGCAGCTCTTTTCTTGTTGTTCCCCTTTACCTTATAAGGTTACAGGGTAACTGCTGCTCTGCACCTGGCCTTTCGCCATGGAACAGGCCTTGGGGTGGAGGAGGTCTAGAAATAACTCTCCTCCTTTCCAAACAGGCAAAAATCAAGATAGTAGCTTTATCACCAGTAGAGCAAGGTGGTGGGGGGGATGTGGCTTCTGCATTTGCCCCGCCCAGTCACTCCTTGGGGTTCCTGCAGAGGGACATACTTCTCCAGGGCTGCTGCCTCCTTCTGGGAGGAGAAGGAGGAAAGAAAGGTGGGAGGGGCTGAGTCTCTGACCTGATCTGCAGGAGCCACAGACCCCGCCCCGGTGCTGTCAACAGGGTCGCATGGTTGCGTTGGGCTTTGTTCCACCTCCTGGTTGGATTCAGGAAAGGTGCATTTCTCAGAAGAGGAAGATGCTGGATGCAAGGAGCATAAATTCCAGTTCCCAGGATATCAGAGCTCCTTAGGTTTACTCTTTCTGCTCTGGACGCTGTGTTTTAAGAGAAATATTTTGACATCTCTGTTCCCAACTTTTGTGGCGAAGTCCTATTTATAATGTCAAAAAATGTCCTTGCCTCCCTTCCTCCTCACCATTAAAATGGTGCTGTTCTAATAAAAGCTTGGGGCTTATGGCAGAGATTCGTAATTGATTATCAAATATCCATCTTCCCCTCTTCTTTAATAGAATCCCAAGTGTTGGCTGCGCATGTGAAAACCAGCATGAAGGACGATCTTTCGCAGCTTCCCTGTAGCTCAAGTGTGACCATGGTCAAGTTTTGGTTGACGCAAGTGTTATGTGGCACTTCTGGGAAATCACCTTAGGAGAGAGGGGTATATGCCTTCCTTTTGCCTTTTCCAGCTGCCTGGAACACAGATCTGATGGCTGAAGTTTTAGCAGCCAACCTGAGCTGGAAAAATGGAAGCCACGTTCTGAAGAAGCCAGAGAAGAAAGATGGGGGTTTCAGCTTTTGATGTAATCATCGACCTTCTGTTGCAGCTTCAGACTGTCTCCTCCAGACTTCTTTTAGGAGCAAGAGTAAGAAATGTTGATCTTGTTTAAGCTTCTGTTGTTTGGGTTTTTCCATTTCATTGTATGCAGCTGAATCTAATCCTAAGAAACATGGTGCCAAAAAATGCAGAGGGCCTTTGAAGGAAGCCTCCCAGAAGTCCGTGGCCTAGACTTTGAACAATTGACCTGGAAAGCTCGGTCACTTTCCTATGCACTAATAATGAAGCATCAGAAGGTGAAATTAAGAAAACAATCCCATTGACAATTGTACCAAAACCAAGAAATTATCTAGGAATAAACTTAACCAAAGAGGTAAAAGACCTGTAGTCTGAAAACTATAAAATACTGCTGCAAGAAGTTGAAGATGATGCAAAGAAATGAAAAGACATTCTGTGCTCATGGGTTGGGAGAGCAAGTATTGTTAAAATGTCTAACTACCCAAAGTAATCTACACGTTTAATGCAATCCCTATCAAAGTATCACCAACATTTTTCACAGCACTAGAACAAATAATCCTAAAATTTGTATAAAACCACAAAAGACCCTGAATAACCAAAGCAATCTTAAAAAAGAAAAAAAAAACTGGAAGAATCACAATTCCAGATTTCAAGTTATATTATAAACTGGTAGTAATTAAAACAGTATGGTACTGACATAAAAATAGACACATAGATCAATGGAATAGAACAGAAAACCCAGAAAAAAACTCACAATTATATGGTCAATTAATCTTTGACAAAGGAGGAATGAACATAAAATGGGAAAAAGACAGTCTCTTCAACAAATGGTGCTAGAGCTACATGCAAAAGAATGAAACTGGACCACTTTCTCACACCATATGCAAAAATGCACTCCAAATGGGTTAAAGAGCTAAACGTGAGACCTGAAACCGTGAAAATCCTAGAGAAGAACAAAAGCAATAAACTTTCTGACATCAGCCATAATGACATTTTTCTAGATATGCCTCCTGTGGCAAGGGAAACAAAAGCAAAAATAAACTACTGGGACTACATCAAAATAAAAAGCTTTTGCATAGTAAAGGAAAAAGCCAACAAAACTAAAAGGCAACTTACAGAATGGGAGAAGATATTTGCAAAAGACACATCTGATAAAGGAGTAGTATCCAAAATACATAAAGAACTTATAAAAGTCAATCTCCAAAAAGCAAATAATCCAATTTAAAAATGGGCAGAAGACATGAACAGACATTTCTCCAAAGAAGGCATACGGATGGCCAACAGACACATAAAAAGACACTCAACATCGCTCATCATCAGGGGAATGCAAATCAAAACTACAGTGAGATATCACCTCACACCTGTGAGAATGGCTAAAATCAATACAAGAAACAACAGATGTTGGTGAGGATTCAGAGAAAGGGGAACCCTCTTGCACTGTTGGTGGAAATGCAAACTGGTGCAGCCACTGTAGAAAACACTATGGGTGTTCCTCAAAAAGTTAAAAATAGAAGTACCCTCTGATTCAGTAATTGTGCTACTGGGTATTTACCCAAAGAATACAAAAACAGTAATTCAAAGGGATACATGCCACCCTGATGCTTATTGCAGCGTTATTTACAATCATCAAACTGTGGAAGCAGTCCAGATGGCCATCGATAGACAAATGGATAAAGAAGATATGGTATACGTATATATATGTGTGTGTATATATGTGTGTGTGTGTATATATATATATATATATACACATAATTAAATATTATTCAAGTATAGAAAAAAATGAAATCTTGCCATTTGCATCAACATGGATGGAGCTAGAGAGTATAATGCTGAGTGAAATAAGTCAGTCCGAGAAAGACAAATACCATATGATTTCACTTATATAAGGAATTTAAGTAACAAAACAAATGAGGGGGGTCGGGGGGAAGAGAGACAGACAAACCAAGAAATAGACTCTTTAACTATAGAGAACAAACTGATGGTACCAGAAGGGAGGTAGGTGGGGGGGAAGGGAGATATGGGGGTGGGGATTAAAGAATATACTTACCGTGATGAAAAAATAAAATATAATGAAAAAAAGAAGAAGAAAAACTATTGACCTGAAAGCCTATTGCAGAGGAACTCATGATGATGAGGGAGGCGGGGTAGGTGCCTAGAAACCACATCCACTGGGATATAGTGGATTAACTGGGAATGTTTAGGCAAAAGATGAGCAGATTCAGGGAACGCATTTATGAGGGACACTTACAGAGGAGAGTAATGAAACTTCTCAGATGGTCTAGAGCATAGAAAACACCATAGGGCAGAATTCATCACTAAGTTCAATAGTTGGAATGGCTCCAAAATGAGCAGGCGTGCAAGCATGGAACGGGTGGTGTAGTCAGGGTTCTCCAGAGAAACAGAACCAATAGGGCCTACATATGGAAAGAGAGAGATAGAAAGAGATTTAATTTAAAGGATTGGTTCTTGCCATGATGGAGGCTGAGGAGTCCCACAGTCTGCCGAGGGCAAGCTGAAGGCCCAGGAAAGTCAATGGTGTAGTTCCAGTCCAAACTCAAGGCCCTGACAACTGGGAGCACTAAATTCTGAGGGCAGGGGGAGACAGATATCCCAGCTCCAGCAGAGAATGAGTTCACCCTTCCTCTGCATTTTTCTTCTAATCGGGGCCTCAACAGACCAGATGATGCCCACCTGCATTGGTGGGGGTGATCTTTATTCACTCGTCTGTTTCAAATGCTAGTTTCTTCCAGAAACACCCCCACAGACATACTGGAAAGAACATTTCACCAGCTATGTGGACATCCCTTAACCTAGTCAAGTTGACACATAAAATGAACCATCACAAGCGACTACCATTTGATTAAATGATGTGATTCTAAGAAAAATTAGAGAAGATTCTCCCCCTAAGTTGGGACTTCGGGCTAGAATTTCCAATGTCCACTACTTGTCTCAGAACCCTAGAACAATGCAAGGCATATAGTAGGTGCTCAGTACACCTCTGTTGAATGAATGAGTACACTGCCTACAGACCAATCTCTATTTTGGTCCAAGCAAAAGACAGAACAGAGAATTTTGATTGAAAAAAAGTCTCATCTCATTTCTATGCTTGGGACAAAATGCCATTGACACTACTATGCACCGAAAAGTCTTTNTTCTATTTTGGTCCAAGCAAAAGACAGAACAGAGAATTTTGATTGAAAAAAAAGTCTCATCTCATTTCTATGCTTGGGACAAAATGCCATTGACACTACTATGCACCGAAAAGTCTTTGGAGGCCTAACTTAAACACATCCTCATTCCCTTGGAAGCTCAGCTTCCCATGGTATGTTGGGGAAGGGTATCATCCTCCGATCTGCTCTTGGGGTACCTGAGGAAGGCTGTTTCCTCCACACCTGTGGAGGAGTGTGAGTCACTGCCAACAACACCAGAACTTCTGTCCTTCTCCGTGCAATCCTGCTACTACCACCATGACCTTGATGGAGGGACAAGGAGGCAGCCATGCTTCCTGGCTCCCATCCCCTCCTTCATTTCACCAAGGCAGTAAGGAGGGGCTGTGGACACCCAAAAAGAACTGTAGCATGGGGAAACTGAAGTCACATATGACACTTCCCATCAGGGAAAATAGTAGTAATGGGGCAGCTGGCCGTAAGCAGGAGGGACACGCATGGTGCCCTTAGGTCTTGTCTCTGGTGCCCAGCACCCGCCCTCTCCTCCACAAGAGTTTCCTTCTTCTGAAAAATCCCCTTGGGGTGACTCTCCAGCACCCTTTAGGGGAGCCTTATCTCTTACCCATAGGGGCTGACCTCGCTTCAGGATAAAGTGCCCTTCCCCACCAGATAGTCAGAGGGACGTCGTAAGTTCCCAGCTGTGCATTTCCCAAAGCCCACGATCCACTTTAAAATGACACAGAACTGAATTCGGGTTGAGAGACTGGGGACAATAGGATAGTGTAGGGGGTCCCGGTGCTCCAAAGCAGGCTCTACTCTAGGGCCCCCTGCTCCCCCACACTCCCCCACCAAGCAGCATGCGTGTGTGGTGCACACACACACACACACACACTCACTCACTGCTCTCAAGGACAACAGTAATCTCCAGGGGTATCAGGGTTCAGACCCATTGAAAGGTAGGAAAACCTTTCCCCAGAAACCTGCCATCTGCGGTGAGGGCAGAGTGCTGTCCGTTTCCTTTTGATTCATTGTCTTGCTCACAGACCCTCCTCGGAGGACAGCCGCAGCACAGGAAATAGCCCCATTACCTCGCTGCCTTCGAACAGCAGAGGCCCTGTCTCTAGTGGGTCCTTTGGTTCCACAGAAGGTAGCAGAAGCTTTGAAACCCCTGCTTTTCCCTGGCTCGACTCCCACACTAACCTCTGAAAGCAGAAGGGAGGCACGATGAGGATTTATGGCCTCTCTGCACGTCGCAACCCCCCTGGGGTGGGCGAGAGTGTTGGTTCTTCCTGTTACAGATGCAGCAAGTCTATCAGGGGTCATGATTTATGGGACCACAGCAAAATTTCATCTGAAGTAAAGTTTCCTCGTACCCAGAGAAGGAAAGGGAGATGACCCGTGCCTTCCTGCAGCCCTTTCCTAATTCCAGCACAATCGCTCTGGGAGAAAATGATCAATTTCTGCACAAAGACCCTTTCCTGCAGCAGACCGAGCTTTAGCAGGCTCGGAGCATTGCACCGAGCATCTGGTTTCTCCCTTTCCATTATTCAAGCACTCAGTGTGTTGTGGAAGGTTGAATAAGGCAAAACCATAACGCACATGCTTTTATCTCAAGGGCTGGTAGTTTTAGTAGGGAAGCCAGGCTAAATGCAATTAAAGTTAAGAAAAAAATAAAAAGGAGGGGAAAATATATTGAGGCTTAGATCATTGTCTGAGATTACACAAACATTCCTCAGTTCTGAATCTCCGAGGAATGGTTCTTGTGGGTTGGGGTGGAGGGGCTGCGGGGCTCATTTCAGGGCAGAGGGCAAGGCGAGGGCTAGGGAGGAAGCCATGAAGATGGGGCCGCCTCTGCATCTTCGAGGAAAGGCTGGCGACCAGGGCTGGCTGCCCTCATCCCTGCAAGAAGGAGGGCAGGGACCCACAGTTTTTGAGCACCCACTGTGTATCCTGTCCTGGGCACCTCCCCATGCAGTCTCATTACCTCTGACCCTGCCAGGCAGGTCCCATCACCTCCATTTTACAGGTGGTAAGACGGAAGCCCGGAGGCACACCTGCTCGCCCAGGTCACTCAGGTGGGGAGAGCAACGCCAGGAGTCAAGCTCCAGTCTGTCTGATGCCAAAATCCTTGCTCCTTCCCTGTGCCCATCACCCCTGCTAGGGAAGATTTGTCTCTGGCCTCAGGAATGTAGACAATGGAACTATGCCCCCCTCCCCATGCCCCAAACCTGTTTTTCTGGATTAAGAGGAAGCCTTCGTCTAGGCAGGCCTTAGAAAATAATCACGGAGTGCTGACAGACCCCCGGCCCCAGCCCTGCGAGCAGCTGGATCAGCACAGTCTGGGACAGGTTGAGGGGCTGCAGGCCAGAGCCCCAAACTCAGACACGAGACGACACTTAGACAATGTGTAGATCCTGACAGGCACTCCAGTACCTAGCCAGTCTCACCCCGTCAGAAACGGCAGATCTGTGACCCCAGGGGCCAGTTCCATGAAACATCTCTTTGCCAGAAGACAGGTTGGAACTTCTTAGAGACACAGAAAGAGGTCTCTGTGCTTTATAGGTGTTAGGGTCAAGTATCTGCTGCCACTTACTGGCTGTGTGACCTGGGGCAAGTTACTTAATCTCTCTGGGCCTCCATTACCCCCTCCATGAGCACAATTGTAACAACCTCATGGGATTGTTGTTAAATGAAACAAGACAGGTGCTGAAAGCACTTAGCCCAGCACTGCCCCTGAGGCCAAGGCCCTGTTTTGTCCTTGCAATGGGAATAGCCCTCTGTTTTCTTCCTTCTAGACCAGTAATAATCACCTGACCTACACCCTGGCGAGGGCTAAGCCTGCGTGAGAGTATTATTTCATTTTGTTTCCACGACAAGCAAGTCCTAGGCTCACTTGACAGCAAAGGAGCTTAGGTTGTCATTCGCTCAAGGTCACACAGATAGAGCCTGATGGCAGGGATTGCAACTACGGCACGTCTGACTCCAGAGCAGCATTCTTAATTAGAATGCTTCATATTCCAAGAGATGTCACTGAGCGTGGCCCCGTGTTAAATAAGGTTTGCGTTGTCTCTCTAGATCCCATTGTGTATGGACCTAAAGGGGCGTGTGCGTGTGCGAGTGTGGATCTTCTATGTCAGGAGTAAGGGATGAGGCCCAGGCTAGAAGTGCAACAGGCACACACACTGTTCACTCAAGTCTCGCCACTTTCTGTTTGTCTGTCTTTAGGCAAATCACTGAATTCCTTGGGGGGCTTCCCTTTGTCCTGGCTTTGGAATGGACAGGAGAGCGCCTCCCGGACCTCAGACAGCCGCTCTGAGGCCATGACACCGTCTCCTTCCAGCCTGGGCAACAGCTGGCTCTGGAATTGTCCCCACGCTCCATGAGAATGCTTTTGTGCTCTTCCAACAAGCCTGGATTCTTCCATGGAGGGGAAGCCATGCTCGCGATTTCTCTGTGTCCCCAGTGCTATCCTGGGAACGCAAACTGAGTGCTTAAAAAAATCCCTACTAGATCTTAAAGCGAGATCGTGTGTGTGTGTGTGTGTGTGTGTGTGTGTGTGTGTGTGTGTGTAGCAGAGTGTGGGTGCATTTCCATACTCTTCTCTGAGAAAGAGCAAGCTTTCTCGTTACGGCGACACGCTGTCCGAAGGACTTTCTAACCGGTTGCCTCCTTTGACCCTCATGCCTCCCTCCCAGGTGAGCAAGAGCCGGCATTATCGTCCTCACCCCCCAGGTGACACACAGGCTCAGAGAGGTTAAATGATTTGCCAGGACCCGGACCAGCTCCCTCTCACCAACCTACCCTCTCAACAGAACAGGCATAGCCATGGGGTGCCGGGGCCTCCCTTTGGTGGCAGAAGGTGGGAATTCTTGGAGAGAGTCCCACCTCCTCGCCCACACTGTGCAGAAGCCTGAGGGACCGCCAGGTAGGGAAGTGGCAGGTGGTGCATGGTCCCTTCCAGCCACGGGGAGACACGGCAGAGGCAGCTCTGTTGATCTGGCTGCTCCGGGATGTCTGCCTCTGGCGCTGCCCTTCTCTATTTCCATACCCCTTGGCCCCCAAGTCCCCCGTGGTGCCTAGAAAACACCAGATGCACCATGGAAACCTCCCAGCACAGGGCAGCCGGCAGGCATCCTGGTCCTGATCTTTCTTCATGGGTTCTGACCACAGCAGGTGAATGAAGCCCTTGGGCCTGGGTGTCCCCAACCAGAACAAGGGGCTAGAATCCCATGCTACACAAAGTTGCGTGGCTTCAAAGAGAAGGGGTGTGTGGCAAAACCATCACACTGCAGCACTAATATGAGGGGCATAGCCTGCCAGGAAAATTCTGGGCTTGGAGAATGATGGGAAGGGTGAGCCTGTGCTCTCCAATTGAGCAGTCTTTCCATTCTGACTGCAGCGTGTCCAGAGCCCTGCCTCGGCTGTGTGGCTGGCCAGGGAAGGCTGGCCTGTCCTCGCCCTCAGAGCAGCTGATGGTCACTGGCAGTGTGCGATCAGTTGGCAGGCAGCCGCACAAGGCCTCCCTCCCCAGGCAGAGGGCACGGGCAGACAGTCGGGTCTGTGAAGGCCACACTGGATGGCTTCCTAATGGCCAGCCGAGCCCACTGGCTAGCCCATGCTGGGACCCCTTTGAAGCATCCCCACCTAGAGCCACCTGGCTGTCTTGGGACACGGGCTCCTTGACCTGGGCCTGTGTGTGCCCAAACCTCTCACAGACTCACAGAAACTTCCTTCCAGGAAGCCTTGGCATCAGGGAGACCTGATCTGAGCTCGGCTCCGTGGCTGGGCAAGTTACTTTTCCTCCCGGAGCCTCCGTTTTATCATCCATAAAACGGGAATAACAATAGTGCCTACCCCCTAGCGTTGTCAGGATGATTAAATGTGAAAAAAATATGTAACCTACACATAGTATAGAACAAGGTACTTGGCTCCGTAAATGTTAGCCAGCATTACTTGTTGTAATTGCTGCTCAGATCTTCGTCTTTCTCAGAGGAGGCTAAGTTCTCTGAGTACAAGAGCTGTTTAATTCATGACTATATTCCTCAGGATGTTCAACACAATACCTGTTAGAGAAATTCTACACTTTTGTGCACTAAGCACTTACCATGTGCTTACATCATGCTAGACCGTCCTCTGGATCTTGCTTGTGATTTCCCTGCATGGTGCAGAGGAAGCCGGTCCCCTGAAACATGACACGGTACACAAGTGTCTCCAGGGCCAGTGTGCCCTCTCTCGCTCCTTGGGTCTCTCTCCCTGCCTCCCCAGCTACCACGTCCTATGGCTCTCACCTCCTCCTCTTGCTCCAAACCAGACGGATAGAGCTCCAGAGAACATCTGATACATTCACACACACTCAGCTAGAGACAGCTGATGACCACAGGATGTGTTGGTTCTCCAAGGGATTTTTTCCGTTCTAAGAAAGATTTAAACTTAAAGCAAGTGTTCTTAACCTGGGTTCATGGAAAGTCTGAGTGGGAGTCAGGTCGATGCAGTCACACTTTTGTTCCTGGGGAGAAAATCCATCTCTTTTATCGGATTTGTCATTGGTCTGTGAATCAAAAAAGAAATTTAAGAAATGGTTCCCTAGAGCCGTGCCATCAAGGACAACTTTCTGTGTTGAAGGATCTCTGTCTAGTATAGCAATCAGTGACCACTTGTGGCTACTGAGTACTTGAAATGCAGATCGTGCAGGCGAGGGACTGAATTATTAATTATATTCATAGTTAATTTAGATTTAAATCTCAGTAGCCATGCATAGCTGGAGGCTTTGCCATTTTGGACTGTGTAACCTAAGATCATAAACATTCAATATTACAGTTTTAGACATATTGGAGAGATGACATTTTAGAGCAGACAAGGGGATTCTTATGGACAGGAATTTCTCAAGGTCTCCAAAATTTAAAAAAATTATCCATTCATCCATCCATCCACTCATCCATCCATCCACTCATCCATCCATCCATCCATTCATCCATCCATCTATTCATCCATCCACTCATCCATCTATGCATCCATCCATCTATGCATCCATCCACCCATCCATCCATCCACTCATCCATCTATCCATCCATCCATCTATGCATCCATCCATCTATGCATCCATTCATCCATCCATCCATCCAACCATCATCTATCCATTCATTCATGCATGCGCACATGAACCAGCAGGGGCACCTGCTCAGCAGCCACTATGCATGCAGCACTGAGAGAGAGCAAATGGTGGCTAAGTGCTTCCAGTTGTCTGGGGAGCAGAAGGGCTGCCCAGGATGTGCAGGAAGCTCTCTTTGGGGGTGGCTCTCTGTTTGGAAGAGTGGTACCACCCTCTTCAGTAGTTTAGTTCCTCATGATATTGGGCCATCTTGTGAACAAGAGAATATTTCTTCCCCTTGGAAGGCTGTTTGGTCCCAGAGGGCGAGGAGGGAGTGGGGGAGGCTCACAAAGGGGAAGAGCCTGGGGTGTCTCTGGGATGATCAGGTGGAGTTTATAAATGGAAACTTCACAGTTAACTTTTTTATGGATGCTGGTGAAGCAGCCCTTGGGAAACCAGGGAACTTAGCATCTGGCTTTCATTGATTTTCAGACTTCTTTTCTTACATGTTATCACTAGCTCATCTACTCCCGGGGTTGTGGTGAGGATTAATTAGCTTTTGTGGATAAAGTGAAGAGAGCAGTGCCTGCTGCACGGCGGGCTCTCTACAAGTGTCAGTCATTGCTGCTGTTGAGAGAGTGCCCAGTAGATGAAAGAGTGGTGGGCGCTCACTACATGTTTGTTGAATGAATGACTGGGGTTGCTGCGTCCACAAAATGAGAAGGCGCCAAGCAGAACCAAACAAAAGCTGAATGTCAAGGTCTGTAATGGCCTCTGCTACCAACAAAATAGCCCAGTGTCATGGCCAAGGCAATCATAGTCTTTGCAGGGACAGCAAAGGAAGGCTTTGGCGACGGGCTTTGTGAATGTGTTTGTGAGCGCTGCCAGCATGGCTTTGTGACCCCCATCTCAGGGCCATGGTTTTTCATGTGTGAATGAACTAGACACTGCCTGAGACCTGCTCCAGCTGCAGCGACCCTAAGAACACGCCACCTGTCTCTAGCTGAGCCTTTTCAATGCTGGAGGCATAATGACAGCATCCACATCTCCTTCAGCCAAGAGAGCTCCAACAATCTACCATATGAACATACTCAGAGACTGGAATTTGGTTCCAAATGACCCATTTTGCAACAGCTCAAGAATTTCCAGTTGTGTCTGCTAATGAGCATAAAGCCCAGAAGTGGAACGGCACTGGAGGACATCTGCAAGTGAGCTATGGAGGCACTCTTGGCTCTGCCAAGGGAGGGGATAGACCAGCATCCACAGAAGTAGACAAAACAACTACAACAAGGTCCAAATTGCACACTATAGAATTTTTAAAACTTAGTTCGGGTGAATAACCTCTTTTGTGTCTGGCTGCCATTAAGCTGGACACAGTCATAACTCCTTTCTGCTGGCTGCCTGTAGCCCTCAATGTGGTCTTTGTCTTGTCAACACAGAGCCCTTTGGCCTCCAATTCTATTGTTTCGATTAAAATGCCAGAATTGGTCTCCAGATCACTATTGATTTTATATCCTCTTAGAAGAGAAGGGAAAAATGGAAGTTGGGTGAGCCAGCTAGGTCTGGATTTACATCCTTTTAGAAGAAGAGGGAAAAGTGGAAGTTGAGCAGACCAGCTAGCTCAGGTGTGAGATGGACAGTGTTTCAGGGTGGGAAGGTAGAGGAGGAGGGGGATGGTCCAGGGTGGCATTGCTAAAAGATTCTCTCCTGCATAAATCCAAGGAATGAGGTCTTCACGCTTGAGTGGGGAGCCAGGCCACAAAGAGGAATGTGTGTTGGCACCTCTTGGAATGACCTCAGTTTCTGAAAGAACCTTTCCAAGCTGGACATTTCTAAAGAGTGATATCCCCATATTGGTCTGCTCAACCATTGGTGAAGTATTCTCTCTTCTCCTCTGGCTGGCCTTGCAATGAGTTGGGAAGTGAGGGAGCTCAGCACTGGGATTGGCCAGGCCCCACTAGCTTGTTGCTTCCCAGTTACATAGAGTTAGGCAAGTTTGTTCATCTCTCTGAGCCTCAGTTTCCTTAACTATAAAATGGGATTACTAAATCTATCTTGTAGAATCACTGGAGGATGAAATGGTGATATATGAAAGAGGTCTTATTAAGAAGAGTTGAGTTTTCTGGGGAGCCTGGGTGGCACAGTCAGTTGAGTGTCCGACTCTCGATTTCTCTCAGGTCATGGGATCAAGCCCCTCATTGGGCTCTGCACTCAGCAGGGAGTCTGCTTGGGGTTCTCTCTCTTCTGCCCCCCCATAAATAAATCTTAAAAAAAAAAAAGAGTGGCGTTTTCACCATCATTATTTAATGTCTTTATTCAACATTAAGATGCTGAGGTCTCCAGTAGACTCTACCCATCTTGATTTTCTCAAAGAACCTTCTTTTTACCTTCACACTAGACCTTCAGACACCTGGTGCATTTTACTCCAAGAACTGCTCGTTTTCCACCATTATTTCCACCACCTTCCTTTGCTATATGATATGTGCTCCCAAACTCTCCCTTAAACGTGTGACATTCAACGTTTACTGAGCGCCTACTCATACCTTATCTGTATGCCAGGCCCACCCGTGAACAAAACAAAGATTTATGCTCTGGTGGAACTTGCATTCTAACAGAAGGAGAAAGATGATGACTATAATGTGTAAGTAAATTATACAATTTGCTAAAAAGCAGTAGGTGCTAAAAGGAAATGAAAAATAGAGCCGAGAGAGGGGACTGAGAGTGTGTGGGAGGTGGGGCTGCAGAGGGTGGCCTCGTGGATGGGTGACATTTTAGCACAGACATGATGAAGATGAGGGAGGTGGCCTAGTGGATATACAGAAACAGAACTTTCTCAACAGAGGGAACAGCTGAACAGAGCTCCAAAGTCAGCCTGGAGTGTTCAAGGACAGGAAGGGGCCCAGTGTGGCTGGCACCAGGTGGGGAGAAGGTATGAAAAAGAGTCATGAGATTGGAGCAGAGGAAGAGCAGATCGCATGGGGCATGGTTGGCCATTATAAGGATACGGGGGTTGACTCCGCATGGAGTGGTGGTGGGGCATATTGCAGGGTTTTGAGCGGAGGAAAGACGTGATCTGACTCACTTTGTCTTCTGGGTCTATGTGAAGAAGAGATGGTAGGGAAGCAGGGTGGGAGCAAGAAGACCCTCTAGGAAACCTTTGTGATATTGTAGAGAGGAGTCATGATGGTGGCTCAGAGCAGCGTGGTATTGGGGGAAGCAGGAGGAGCGTTACGAATCTGGATCTATCTCCCGATTTGCTGAACCACTGGCTGCAGGGTGCGAGAGAAAGGCAGAAGTTGAAGACGTCCCCAGGGGTTTTGGTTGAACAAGAGGAGGATAGAGGGACCGTCAGCTCAGCTGGGGAAAGCCGTGGGTGGAGACAGTTATGGGTAGGGGGAGATTAGGAATTTGGGGTATGTCGAGTTTGAGATGCCTGTTCAACATCTAAATCAAGATGTTGAGTGGGTGTTTGGATATATAAGACTGAAGTCCAGAAAAGAGGTCTGAGCTGCAAATATAAATGTGGGAGTCATCAGTATAGAGTTGGTATTTAAAACCATGAGACTAGATTGCCATGAGCCTTTCTTCCCACAGTGTTTCTGCTAAGTCCATAAACCAAACCTTTCTAGGGGATGAACAAGATCGCATTGATAGGAATACCTCAGGCCTCCCTGGTTCATTGCCCCTATCTGCTGATGCAGGACCCTCAGCCCCTGACGATGTCCTCCTCCCCTGTGATATTTGTGGGAGTTCTGAGGTGATGCCTCGTCAAGCTCACAAATAAGTCCATCCCCACCCCTGTCCCATTGCTTGTCCCATTGCGATGTCTAAGGGCATCTAGGCAAAGTTGGCCTCTTGCAAGGTCAGGAAGGTCGGGGATGCATTGAGCTAACCAAAGAGGCCTCACGCCAGAATTTGGTGGAGATGGAAAACCCTCCATCAGATGTGGTACATAATGTGAACTATATATGGAAAGGTGAGGGGATGTCAGGGACTTCTAGGGGGACACAGTGGGAAAGACAGTCCATGCCCGCCCACTCAAACCGAGCAGCTTCCACAACCCACATCTAGTGAACCAGAAGCAGTAGCTGAATTCCAGACCAGGGGTTCCAAATGACGGTGTTTATTAGAATGTTGACACGTATTAAATATATTCCTTTCCAGGAATCTCTTCCAGAACTCTGGAATCGGCCTCTAGGAAAATGCGGGCCTCCAGGTTAAGTTCCATCTCACCCCGAGTGTCCCATGTTAACCCTGGTTCAGTCCTTGATGGCCGCTGAGGATCTCCTCCATGCCAGGGAACAGCTACATCCTGTGGGAGAGTACAAAACTACTGAAGACATGGGCTCTGCCCTGAACTGGCTCAACCACATGGAAAGAAAAAGACAAATTAAAACTTCATGAGTGAATGCAAAGCAATGAAATTATGGCTCTCACTAGGCAATGCTGCTGAGAACCCATGAATGTTGCACTCTGGAGGGGCTATGAGATCATAGGAGGGCTGTGCCAGTCTCTGTCATCCACCAGCCGAGACAACTGCAAAATGTGGCATGGATTCTGAGCCAGGATTCCGGCTGGGCCTAGGGGTGTCAGTGTCTCGCTGCATCTGCTGATTTGGGGGGCTGGCAACATACCAGGGAGTGGGCATTGCAAGGGGCAGAGGGGGCTGGAAGAAGATCTGTGCACGGATACCGTGAGCAGATATGAGCGGTGGTGGAGGAAGACAGCATGATCCCTGGCCCTGGCCCAGCCCCTGGCCCATGTCGTGTGAAGTGAGGGTCGCCCGAGGAGCTGGCACAGCTGGTTCACAGGGGCTCAAGCTGTGCTCTTTAAGAGCCCAGGTGACAAAGTGGACTGCAGAGTGGGGGCAGCATGCATTTTCCCCTGCCTGGGTCCCATGAGAACCCCAGGACATCATGGTGGTTGTCCATGAGCAGTGGGTGAGAGCCAGGGAACCTGGAGGCCAGGCTGTGGATGTCATTCCCAGTGGAAACAGTGAGAGAGAGCTGATGCCCGCTGGTCATGGCTGGTTTTTTCCAAGTGGCATCAGGATGGACTTCTGGAGAATCCTCATGAGACCTTCCTTGTGGATTCCCAGAAATATACTTCCTGGGAATGGACATCTTGGGGGTGGGGGTGGGGGTGGGGTCCTTGCACCCACTTGATAAACCAGAACCATTAAGTACCAAGGTCTTTTGTGTACCAACAAATTGATGATGCTGGGAAAATTGTGTGCCACGAAGGGACCAGAATATTTTGGGGGAAAGAGAGTTGGGGTGAAGAGTGAGTGGAGATGTGTGCATGGGGGCTTGTGTTTATGAGATCGTGAGTTGCCAAGGATGGTGGAAGCAGCAACCTTAACCAAGTGGGTTCTAGAGAGAAACATTCTTTGGTTATTTGAGGGTCTGAAAGTCCCCATATGAAGGTGCTCGGTGAAGACCAGAGTGGGTGGGGTGCATGCAGAAACCGCTGGCCCTCATCATACTGCTTGTCCAAGAGTCTGAGAGAGGCTGGACCCTCCTGGGAAGCCAACCACAGACTGAAGCCCTCTGGATCTGGAACCAGGGACGTGAGAGCCAAGAACCCAGGCACTTCCCGGAGGAGGGCTTCCTAAGAAGATGGGACCAACAGCCTGCTTGCTTTCCTTTGCCGACAACAGGGAGCTCCTGCTGGGCATCCCGGGCACTCACTCTGGGAGGAGATGGGGAGGGGGCACACCCAAGGCAGCGTTCCTCTTCTCATTTATTCTAGACTCTCCCTCTCCCAGCTCAGTGATTCCTCCCGTCCTTGCAGGGAAGGTCCTGTATGCCAGGGTAAGCTGTTCACCCAGGAGATAGGAAGCAAATGGGCTTCAGAGAAAAATTCCAATGCCATTAATGATTCCATTTCCTCTCCATTCTGCGACTGAGAGCACAATTGGCAGGCAACCTCATCCCCTCAAATCCTGACAGAAGCTGGAGGGCTCTGTGATCCGTGGGTGAGATGGTATGACACCACCTAATTTGTTCTGAGCTTCCTGAGAGCTGCGGGGAAGACATTGGAATTGTGGTCTCCTCTGAAATACAAAAATAAAATAAAATAAAAGGTTGTGACAGAGATTTAAATGAGAATAAAATGCCAATTAACTCAGAGGTATTGGACGAAAATCTGCTTCTCAGAAGAATCGCGGGTCACACTTGGTGGATCAGTTTCAATTTATCCCAAAGCACTGAACAGCCACGCCGGGGAAGCCGACCTCAGAACAGTCCAGAACTCGATGCCAGACCCACTACTTATCACTTTAATTGACACTTACTCCATATGATGCTCATACATTCACCAAGTGGGTTCAATTTAATTTGAAATGGGGAATTTTGTCTTTCCCCTATTGAAATATTTAATGCAGCGGGCAATAGCTTCAATGCTCGCATCCCATCACTCTTCTGTTTTGCTTTAAAGAATACAAAAGGCCCCTCCGACCAGAATTTATTTTGAAAGTTTTTTCCTCTTCTTTTTTTTAACCAACTCTGCAATTACAAAGCCTATTGATTTATACCTTTTCTTTCGGTAGGTGATGGGACAGGTGGTTTAAAAAAAAAAATAAAGAAACACACCTCCCTCCTTTGCTATCTATCCTGTAGCCCTCAGAATTAAATTCACGAGTCTGGATCTCTTGGAAAGAAGCCATCCTTGGACTGGGGAAACAATCAGGCCCTCTTCTGCCATAGAGCATGTGTGTTTCTCTCTCAGCTCACCCACCCCGGTGCTGTGCTCACAGAGATGGGGGGGAGGGGGCGTGAGTGTGCAAGGGAGGTGGCGGCTTTGCTCAGAAGGACGGGATGCTCCGATCCTGGCTGTTCACAGGAAAGCAGGTGGGCTCTCCCCCGCCCTGTGTTTATTAGCGCTGACAGACGGAGTGCAAGAGCATCGTTCACCCCGAGGTGTTACATACTGATACACTGACAGGCAATTATCTTCGGAGATAGTGTTAAAACACAATAATTAATTGGAAGAGCAAGCGGATGAGTGGTGGCCCCAGGCCGAGGCAGAGTGGCATTTCTAAAAAACGCTCTGTGAGGCTGGTGATTTAGCCTCAATGGGTCATTGGATTTCACCACCTCCCCATCCTGAAACCTTTCAGGCGCTCTGTTTTTCAAAAGCATTAGCCTTGAATGTGTCTCAGCAGTCATTAAAGTGCGGACCAACCTCCCATAGCAACTTTCCAAAATGGTGCCTGGCAATCGAGAAAACTCACCGCCTTAGCAAAGATGTCTCACACAACCCTGCTTTTGTGATGGTACATGCTGGCAGAGTGTCTTTGTTTCAAACCAAGGCTGACACATGTCTGCTTAAATAAAACATTCTCACTTCAGCTGACTGATTTGGTGGGAACAAGAAGTTCACACGCCAAAGCCTGGGCTGACCCTCCTGACCCCTCACCAGCAGGGGGGACGCGCGCATTGTTGTACCCTTTTACTAACAAGCATTGAGAAGTGTGAGCTTTTCTTTTGCTTGTTTTACCATGGTGACATCCATTGACCTATATTTGATACTCTGCATAATATACATGTGTCAGTGATCACACATTTGATGGAGAAGGGGGGAAAGGAGGACAAGGAAGGGAAGGGTGGAGAAAGCATTTTACAGTTGGGCAAGAACCTGAATGTGTTAGAGAGGATTCTTCCATTGCAAGGGGTGGCAACCATCTGGATTTGACTTAAAAGGGGAAAGGGGAGATTTATTTGTGGGACACATGACATTTAACAGAATCCAAAGGAAAGCAGGCTGCCCGACCTCAGAAACAGATCAGAACAAGAAGCCATGTGTTCGCCCTTCATCCCTTGCCTTCACCTTCCTCTTGCTGTTAATGACACCTTCTTCTGCTCTGGTCCACATGGTGATGGACAATCCCAAGTCCCAGGGACCAGGTTACATGGTGAAGGTACGAGCACATGAAGAGTGTCTCACTGGATAAAATCCCCAAGCCCTGGACAATGGTTTTGATCAGTCTAGCTGAGGTTAGGTACCCACCCCTTGCCTAAGCAACCGCATCTCCAAAAATCCAATCAGAAGATGGAGGGTCTGGAAATTCATGAGGGAGATGATAGGGCACCACCTAATTTGTCGCAGAGAAGTTATTGCAACTGTAAAAATAAGAATAAAATAATAAAGTAGAAGGTTGTGTCTTACTCTAGAGGGTAAGTCACTTTGAGCCAAATGGCTGTATATATTTTGGGGGCGGTGAGGGTTTCGATGTGAGTCGGGAAGATATCCAAAAAGTTGTACTATAAAATGAATAAGTTATTTTCTAATTAAAGACAATACTGGGGAAGATTTAGTCCCATTGTGCCAAATTATTTAGAAAAAGCATAAGGAGCAGAAGTCAGGATGTAGTGGTTGTTTGCAACCTGCCCTAGAAAGTATCGCCCTCTTCTTCATTCTCCAGGAGAGGAGGTTACAGTCCTCTAGCATCCTGCATGTCCTTTTCTGGGCATCTATATAACCCTTGACATAAAAGGTTTAGGAGAGCTGGACTCTTTGGCCTTTCATTTACTGGCTGTGGAGGAATTATTTAATTAAGGTATTGTAGAAGTCATAATTCTCTGAGTTCCATGTGATAGAAACCAACTCACACTGGCTTTTGAAATTAAAGGGGGCATGTCATGGCCCATTGTAACGGGGAAGACTTTGGAGGGTCATGGCTGCAGTCAGAAGAAATCAGGAGTCTTAATAAGGGCTCTCTTTTAACCTTCTTTCCTCTCTCAGCCCATTTCCTCCATGCTTTGGCTCCATTCACTCATACTGAGATCTTTTTCTGTGTGGTTGAGAAAGATGACTGCGGGCAGCTCTAACTTTACTTCTCCCTGGCACCAAGGCTCCAGACAAAAAGCAGCTCCAGAGGCAAGTCCTTGCAAGATACTGATTGTCCTACCTTGGGTCACATGCATATCTCTGAACCAATCACTATAACTGGGGCTTACCCTGGTCAGGATTTACCCCAATGGCATGGCAGGGTCCAGGCGCCATATTGTGGTACTTCCTGGACCACGAGGTGTGTCAAAGTGATGGTTCCCCCAAAGGAAGGGCTGTGTGCATGAAACAATATTCAACCACCATGAGTATTCATCCTGTGTATTATGTGGGACATTGAAAAGGCACATGTGGCTGAGAAATAGCTTTGGTGCCAAGATGTTGGGGCTCCAAGGATCCATCTGGCAATACTTCCAGTGTGCATGGACTCTTGGCAACCTGCCACAAGATGCTAAGAGCTCAGAAACATGTGGGATTACTAAATGGATCTTCTGATAATAAACCTTCAAGGTTAGGGTTAATGATCCCTTTATAGGCTCTTTCCTCTGATCTCTCCTGAAAATGTTCTCACTTTTTGTGGTGGTATCTGGTTTGTTGTGATGATGGGAAAATGGAAAGGAGGGAGTAATAGGGAACTGCAGGGGGAAATGTTCCAGTGTGGAAGAGTCTTTGTTTGCTTGTTTTTGGTTTTTCTCTTAACTTTTTATTTTAAGATCATTGTAGATTCACATGTCATTGTAAGGAATTATATGGAGGGGGGGGATGGTGACATAGGTGATGGGGATGAAGGAGAACACCGGGTATTGCATGGAATGTTGAATCACTATATTGTACACCTGAAACTAATATATTGTATGTTTACTAACTGGAATTTAAATAGAAACTTGAAAAAAAGAAATACCATGGGGAGATCTTTATACCCTTTACCCAGTTTCCCCAAAGGTCACATCCTGCATGACTATAGTACGGTATCACCACTGGGGAAACTGACACTGATACAACCCATGGGTCTTCTTCTGATTTCACCAGTTTTATAGACACTCATTGGAAGACTGGATTTTAATCTGTATAAAACCTTCCCAAAAGTTACTTCTTTAAGCTGGGCTTGAAACTGGGGTTCATTATGAGAGTCATAAAGTTTTCTAAGTTTCTGTATTCAGATGCCTTCCTGTAATACTCGGACCCTATATGATCACACCTCGCAGGGAGAGTGAAGACAATCTATGTGACTGAATGTAAATAGGCTGCTTATGTCTGTAGATTACAGAAAGTTTTAGATTCCCAACTGAGAAACTTGGGATGTGCCCAAAAGGCACTGGAAATACATGGCCAGCACTTTGCACTCCGCGGCCAGCCAGGTGTAGGGTGGCTTGGAAGGGATGGAGGCTGGAGGAAGGGAGGCATTTAGAAAGCTAAAGTGATAGTTGAGATCAGTTATACCAAAGGATTGAGGAAAAACTGTGGACATCAAGAAAAGGTGACACACTGGGACATGCAAAATAACTGGAGAACGGGCAGACCTTTGCACTTGGTCATGGCGTGTGTGTGTGTGTGTGTGTGTGTGTGTGTGTGTGTGTGTGTGTGTAGATATCCACTAATGACCTTTCTTTGCTCCAGGACACACTCCAGGATCCCATATTGCACATAGATGAGCTTTATTTTTGATTCCTTCGATTTGAGAAACAGAACGTCTGAGTAGAATTGTCTCTTAAAAGCATGGATGCTCTTATCCCTGGGTTTGGCGAAATTTGGCAGAAGGTAGGGGTGGGTTGGAAAGAATCAACCTGCCAAAGTTTTCATTTCCTCTTTATGAATTTTCCTAAGTGTTATGTCTCTTCCACTATCTGGGGAGATTTTCAGGGAATTTTGCATAAAGTCAGGTGAAGCATCATATGATTCTCCAAGTCCCCTTCCACCTTCTAAGATGCACAACAGGAGGGTCAGAGGAGCTGCGGGTGGGCCAAAGACACTGAACCGGTGGAAGGACGTTGCCCAGATCTGCCCATCTCCATACTCGGCTCCCAGCATAGTGGGAAGAAGATCCTGCCCTGCTTAGTTTCCCTACCGAGTAGATATGGTTTCTTCCAGAGAAGAACTGGGGTTGCCTTTGGATCTCTAGACATGCCTGCTCAGTGGCTGACATCGAGAAGCGCTCACTACATCGTGGTGGAAGGAAGGGAGGGTGGAGGAGAAACAGGTAGTCTGAATCCGTAGAACTCAAATCACGAGCATTAGGGGGCTAAATTAATTGCTTGAGTTAGGATTTAATTAGGATTTAAAATCGCAGCTGTTTTATCTTGAGTACCAACTGTATATGACAGCTCATGATCCATAGTTACCTACCTGAGACTCTACCCACTTAAGATAAGCTTCCATAAACTGAAGGTGAACAATGAACTATATTTAAATGGCAGGAGAAATCTACTCAAACCCTTAAGGGAGAGCCTGCTGATATCTCACACCCGTGGACAAGGCTGGCGCTGGCTATAACACAGCAGACGCAAACTCATCAAGACTGGCCATCAGGAGAGCTGGGGTTGAGCCTGGGTGGTTTAGTAACCATGTGACCTTGAGCAAGTCCCCCCCTACCATAGTCTCCATGGCCTCATCCAAGAAATGATGATCTAGATGTCTTCCAACTGGCAAGGTAGGCCAACCCACGATCATACTGAGCTCTCTGTGTTTTGCTGTCAGAACTCTTTTATTTGAAGCCACATGAGCTCCACAACGTGGTCTTTGGTGGGTTCTCTCTGCCCTTTCTGGTCTCTCTTCTGCCACTCTGGAGTTTACGGGTCAAGGAGGGAGAGGCCCAAGCTGGCTTGGATATCTGTGACTGCCTCCTGCTGGGAGCTTCATGACCACAGACCCATGTCGGGTGGAGTCCTCAGTGACCAGTGCCCCTGAGAGCCGGCAGGGAGTAGGCCTCTCGAAAAAGGGGTAATGGGGTGGATGGATGAATGAACCAAGGGGTCAATGAGTGATCACAGTGACCTCACCCGCCATGATGGTCCTGCCAGCTCTTGGGAGCAGGTGCAGGTACTCCGGCCCCCTCCACCGAGCAAGGGCCAACGCACCGAGTGTGTGGGGTCACATAACTGGGGCTCAAATGCCCACCTGCCCAAGCCAGTGTCTCCACCACGGGAGAGGGTGCTGTGCCTTCACCTCCGTGAGCCCCGTGTTGGCATCACCAGCTTCCTCTCTGCCCACGTACCACCAAGAACACCTTTCCATACTGACAGCCACTGGGCAGAAATGGTTGGGGAGTCACCCCAGCCCCCTCAGAGAAGAAGAGCTACCTCCTTCGGAACAAGGTACAACTGGGTCTCAGATCCGGCTTTTCCACTTACCAGCTGTGTGATCTTGGCCAAGTCACTTGACCGCTCTGCGTCTCTGTTTCCTCCTATGGACCATGGGGACGATGCTGTCTCCCATTTGGGGCTGCTGTGGGGATTAGAGATCAGCATGGAAGTGTTTAATACAGGGCTTGCCATACAGCGGTAATAAACACAGCGGCAGGTCGCACGGCTTGGAATAGTTTGCTTTTATACTTACCTCAGTGAGGTAAGCATGACGGTTGCCACTTGACAAATGGGGAAATGGAGGCACAAAGGGGGGAAATGACAGCTCAACATCACCGTTTCCAAGCAGTAGAGCTGATTCTAGAGCCCAGATGCTGAGCCACCCTCCAGGAAGGTCTCCCTTTGTCTTTGGTGTTCTGCGTTTCCGCTACACTGTGTGGCGTGTCTCTCTCTACCTTTGCTCTTGGCCCACAGTGAGATGAATACCCTGGGCCGGAGATCCTTCTCGATGCACACCACGGACTCAGGCCGGGCACCATCCTCAGGCCTCAGTGAGGGGAACCGAGGCCATAAGGCATCTGCTAAAGTCGGTGTAACCATGGTGTCCTCTGTGTGGTGACAGTGGGGAAACTGGATGCCGAGAAGCAAAGCAGCGTGTCACCTCGGGTGAGCAGTCACAGACACCAAGTCTGGTCCAGTCCCAGAAGACGGCGGCACGAGGCTTTCTGCCCTGCCACTGGGCATTGGCAGAGGGGAGGTCTGGGGGGGACAAGCCTCAAAATGCTGTGCACAGGCCCCTGGCCTCCTCAGAGGGGACCCTGACCTGGAGCAGGCCCCAGGCCCCAGGCCCCAGAGGTTGGAGTAGAGGATGGCCCAAGAGAGCCACTGGATGTCCAAAGCGGGCTCCGCAGAGGCCACAGGTGCCGGCTCCCGGGGCCTTCTGCAGAGCAGTGCACAGGGCTCCCTGCACGTTGGCCTTCACGTGGGAGACAGGACGGGATTCGCTCTGCCCAGGGCGGAGCGCAGAGCCGGCCTAGGGCTTGACCTCGCAGGGGCGGCCTGATCTCTGCGTGCTCGGCAAATCCCGTCATTTTCTCACTGGTCTGTGCAAGTGAAGGTCTCGACCTGCCCCAGGTCCCACCTCAGTTAGGGTCACAGACAGGATTTGGGAGGTCTCCAGGGGGCCAACATTCTGGCCCTGCCCCCTCATTCCCAAACAGCCTCCGGTTCCACTTTCTGCTGCATTTCCAGATGACGGAATGTGCAGAGGAGGAAGACATCTGTCCTCAAGCTCTCGGGAAACCACTGTCTTCCAAAACCATGTCTTCGTTGAAAAAAACCGGAGCCCCACCGATGAACCTGGCCTTCGCCGCTTGGGAGCTTCAAGACTCAGGATGAGGCCAGGATGAGACCAGACCCACTCAGGAGCAGGGTCTCCGTCACCCACACGCCTGGTGACGTACAACAACGCTCCTCACCCCACGTGCCCCCCTTCTCGGGGCCGCCAAGGTGTGGGGACAGGCACTGATTGAAGTCACGGCAAACGGGGCTAGCGCGGCCCGCACGGCTGAGAAACACAGCCGGCTGCTTTTCCGAGCGCCTTTCTGTCCTCTCCTTTCTAATGAAAACCCTTATGTAATCTGTTAGAGCCACGTCTGCTGGAGCATGAATTATTCAGAGAAGTCTCTGTTCCTTATCTCCCCTCCCCGGGGACGCCCCTACCATTGTCCGCCCTGATGGGTCATTATGCACTCTGTGAATTTAATCTTTTAGGCTATCCGGCCGCACAGAAAAAATGTATGAATAACAATTTTCCTGTAATAACCTTCAACTAACCTTTCAACCAGAGTGAGTCATTCCAATCCCATTTTCACATCAAGAGGACTCAAAGGCAAGCAATTACCTCTTATCTGTTTCAGGAGCTGCCCCCACCTCCCTGCACCCTTAATTTTAAAAGGGGTGTTGAAGAATGTGGTGGGAGCTTGGGGGAGGAGGTGGGAAGGATTGGGTGATAAGAGGCCGACTCTGGAGTCCCAGCGCCAAGTCTGGGCAAGAAGTCCTGAGCCCCAGCCCTCCCCTGTGGATGGCGGTCCAGACCACCCTGCGCATTTCCTGGGGCCCCCGCATCTGGCTGTCATCAACCAGTCTGGGGTTTTGCCCCACTGAAGGCAGCCCCCAATTCCTTCCCTTGCCCCTGCATAAGGGAAAATGCCTCTTCTTTCCAGAGATGTCCTCCAAGCCTTTCCAGGAAAGCAATTTCAGATCAATATTAGCTCCTGGTGGGGACGTTGCGGTCACCATGGTGCTGACACAAGAGAGGACAGGAGAGGGTGGGGGCTGTTCATGAGCCCAGGCGCCCTAACCTTTACCCAGGGCTCCCACAGTGCAGAGACCTAGAAGGACGGAGAATTTGGAGACAGGTAAAACCGACTGTAAGACTTGGCTCGTCCAGCTGTGTGACCTTGGGTAAGTCACATCCCCTCTCTGAGCCTTGGAACGGCTTCATGGGTAAAACGGCGATGATAACACTTTGCGGGGTTGTTTTGAGGATTAAATGGAACACTGAGGCAGTCTGCCCGATGCAAAGCTCTAGGTCTGGGTCACTTCCTCCCCTGGGGCTGATGCACCCCCACCCCCACTTTCCTCCTTTTTCCATTCTGGAGTTCAGCTGGTTCTGAGCACCCTTCTTCCTTCCTCCAGGGCCTTGGTTCTGAAGCAGGGTCTGATACACACATCCACAGTCCGGTCTGGAAGCAGCTGCTCCCAGGGGCTCAACAAATCCAAAGGGGAAGAGTGTGTGTGTGTGGGGGGGGGAGCAATGCTTATCCCAAAGGGGCCTTGGCCCATTGGTATCTTACAGAATCATCTTGCCTTTGATTGGACCACATCTTTGATTCTGCTTTTCTGGTTTGCCCTATACAATCTTTTCTCCTTCTTCTTTAAACCAAATGAAAAATAGAAACTCAGAGTGTGAAATGACATCTCCAAGTCCTAATTCAGAGGGTCCAAAACAGATCCTGGGCTAGGACCCAGGTATCCTGACTCCTTTCTCAGCACTCAGACCATGACACTTGTCTCTTAAAGTGCTGGAATGGTGTCACTAAAGACATGATGGCCTCGGGCAGGGGTGGGGGATCCTTGATATTCCTCAAACCAAACCATGCTGGCAGAGCTTTGGTGAATGTCTTCTTTCGGCTCACAAAATGGTCAGGGAGCTGGCCTGACAATTCTCCAGTGGGATAGTACCACTCTGGGCAATCACGGAGGGAGCATGGAAAACCTCAGGAGGCCTGTTGGAACCACAAAGCCTGCTCGGGGAGCGTGAGCTGGAGACGGAGCAAGGTGCTGTGAGGGTGGGCGTGAGAAGGAACAGGGTACTTGGCAGGACTCACTGCCATAGGTTTCAGACTGTCAGCAGCTTCCCAAGTTCCTGGCCAGATGTCCTGCCTCGCACAGGGCAGGGACATGAAGGTCCTGTCCCACGTCTGTGCCCCCACCCCTCCCCCAGCCCACCCCTGCTCTTCCACAGCCTGAATCCCAGTCTCTTAATCTGATCCTCTGAGAAGTGTCCTGTCTCCCACTCTGGACCTTTCTTCCTCCAGAAAGCTCTCCTGTCATCCTTAATTTGTCTTTGAGGACTGGAAGCGGGCGGCTGGACTCATCCCTTTGTTTCTGCCCATTCCAAAGCCTGTTGGGTTCCTGTTCAGGCTTTTCCTCCTCATCTCCCTCTCCTGCGTTTGCGGGGCTCGAGTGTCGAGAAGTAGATAGACTTTAAGAACATCACCACTCTCAACATGTTTAACCTTCCTCTTAAGATCTGACAGCGATTCCCTGGTGCTCACTTCATCATAATTCTTGAGATCCGTCTGAGCGCTGGGCACTCAGTAGGGCTACACAGCAGGCCAGCCTTGTTTGGCGGGTGATGCTGTTGGTTTGTGAGTTCGGGGGCTGCTGGAAGACTCCGCTGTCAGAAGAAAAGCTCTCCACCTGTCAGCTGGGGCTGATGCCAGGACTGGTCAGCAGCCCAGCCAACCGAGGCTGTAGGCGAAGCTGTTCTGTGAAGCTGTGTGAGATGCTGGCCCCAGGCAGCTGGGATTTGGGCTCCTCCAGCAGACAAGACAGAAAAGGCACCCTCTCCTGCCCGCTGTACAGAAGCATGGGCATTCTGAGGTCCCCGGGTCTCAGCCCCAGTGCTGGACGGAGGCAGCAGGACAGCAGGGGACTCACCAGGACTGCCAGCAGGAGTGGGAACAAAGGCAACACTGCTCAGAGGAGGCCTTGGAGCCCAAGTCCTCGTGGCACCCGCCAGGCTGGATTGTAGCTGCGTGCAAATCAGCCGTGGAAATATTGGAACTACTTGGTGGGGTGGACTTCCCCAGGGGGCTGTGCTGCTTTGCAGAGGGGGCGTGTGAACCAGAGAGCTGTGCTTACAGACACAAGCCCGGTGTAACTGTCCGACACAGGGCACGTATGCCCCTGGACTACATCTTAGCGGGTTGTTTGCACACCTGCCTCCTCCCCACCGAGCACCTCTGTGGGGTTGGCGATGTGGCAGATCCTGTCCTGTCTCCCCACTGCGCCTTGTTTGTGGCCCGGCCCTAGCAGGCTTCATTACAGGTGTGTAGCCAGGCAGGTGAGGAAGAAGACGGAGGCCTTCCAAAGACCAAGTGTGAATGGAGGGACTGGGGGGCGAAGAATGGCAGGGCCTGGGAGCCATTTGTGAGGGAGGGAAGAATCCAAAATGGCGGCCGAGGGCACCGAGAACAAACCCTGGAGGCCGCCATTAGGGGATGGGAAGCTGCTGTAGAGAGGAGAGGAGAGAGAAGACCCTGTCTAGGTCCGGATTCAAACTCAAGTCCATCTGTGTGCCAAGCCTGCGTGTTTCACCCAACCTTTCCAACTCACACAAGACAGTTACTGATCACCAGGGGCTTTGCCTTCACTTTCTTGATTTCTTCAGTGGCCACATTACAGACCATCCCCCTCACCGTTGCCCCCCACACCTCCCCTTCCTCTGCCTCATCCACATCTGTATCTTGTACGATTATTCCCGATTGCCCAGGCTTAGACCTTGATAGGGACCTGAGACCCTTCCCCTTCTGTGCCAATTAATAAAACCACACTGTGCAGCCTTGACTCCTGGAGAGTCTGCCCTGGAGTCTGGAGCAGATTTTCCTGCGAGGAAATCTCACAGCCAGGCGGGGGAAAGTGCTCTGAACTTTTGGTGTGTGTTCCCTCAAATGTTTCACATTTGAGTGTATAAAAAAGAGCAAAATAGGCTGAAGAGCCAACGTTTGTGCTACAAAAACATGTCATATCAACAACAGCAACCTTTTCCCCAGAGAAAATTAGGCTGTATGTATGTGTATGTGGTTTTTTTTTCTTTTTCTTTCTTTCTTTTTTTTTTTCTGGGGGTGGAGGTGTTGCATTTTAATGCCTGATTTTGGCACTTGGTGCAGAAAAATAATTGAGATGCCAATGGCCAAATTTTCCTCCATCCAATCTCAGAAAAAACTCGTTTATGTTTAAATTTCTTGCAGCTGAGTTATATACACAGTACATGAGGGCAACTGTTCAAAATGTACACATTTATAGCTTCACTGTATTTTTTTTCCCCCTTTGCAACAGAGATCTGAGACATAAACACCACCCCCGTCTGACTGCACACAAGGTATGTATGGAAGTGACAAAAATAAATCCCCCGGGATTCCTGCCGCCAGGCTTTTGTGCACACAGGCAGGACACATGTCAGCACAGATTGCCAACAGGTGTGGCTCAGGGGGAGAACAGAGCAGAAGACAGGCAGGATGACTGTGAGGAAGCTGCTGGAAAGACGGCAGAGGGAGCGCACCACCTTTCTCTCCCACAACCCCCTAGACCAAGGATGAGGTGTGATCATTGGCACTATGGCTAAATATAAGATTCGGGGCAATGTTACAGCTCCGACATTGGCCTCTGTAGGACCGAAATGTCAGCCCGATTTGGGGAGCTGGAGTCGCCACTCTGCGGAAAAACCAGATTTACCCTCCACCATCCAGTGGTTAAGAAACCAGCTGTTCTTGTGTCCCTGTGGAATTCCGGGGGAACCTGTCTTGGGGTGCTCTAGAAATGTGGCTTGTTTCTGGGCCTTCCCACCCCCATGAAACACAACGGGCAGGAACCGTCCTCCCACTTCACAGGCGAGTATCAGAGAGGCTGAGTGCCTGGATTGAGGTCACACAGCCCGTCAAAGGCAGAAACGAGCTTTGGAGCCTTCAGCAGACTCTGAGGAGAAGCCAAGGGGAATGCCATGGGTGCAGGGTGACTTGAGGGACAGAGTAAGTCCTGCTTCACCCATTTGCAGACTTAAAATCCCCGTGGGGGGTGTCAACCATTGGGTTTTGACAAAATTCCCCCAGGACATTGAGTGGAGCCCTGGATTTGCTGGTACATATAAAGGTGTTAAAGGGCTCTGTGCCCAAACAAGTTTGAGAAATGCTGAATTAAATGTAGAGTGTTTGACTCTGCAGGACTTCTCAGAGTCTTTAATATGTTAATGACCAAAGTGGGGTTGTAGCATCCAAGATTTCCCAACGCTGCCATTGACCGGGGAAATATTTTCACCAAGCCCTCACTAGTGCACACGTTTTCTGAAATGCTGGATTAGGGCAGCGATGAGTTTAGAAAAGCATATTTTGGCGGGGGGAGGAATAAAATATTAGACTAATATTGGTTAAATCCTCCTAAATGCCAAGTGGCTTAACAGATTAGCTCTAAATCACCTGAGGGACTCTGAGGAAATGGGACACAGAAAAGGTAAATTTTGATAGAAGAGCAGAGGGAAGTGAAACTACCTTAAATTCAATTTGAGAAAAGCTTATTTAAATGTGTTGCTGAAAAAAAACAAATGAGGTTTCATGTTTTGTAGAAGTTACATTTTGCACCAGGAGCTCTTAGGCTGACTTATGAAAGGTGCTAACCCATTGCTGAAGGAGCCCACTTCCCGTTGAAGCGACAGGCAACCAGAGGCATTTATGGGAAACACCTGTTGGCTGGGGTGTGGGGGCGGGATCTGGCAGCTGAGATTTTTTTTTTTTTATTTTGTTTTCAAGACAAATTTCTGCTTTCTTACAGGAAAAACAAATCCATGTTTTGTTTTGTTTTTTGGGGTTTTTTGGGTTTTTTGGTGATGCTGGGATGTGAGAACACATTTCTGCTCCAGCAAAGGGTTTTAAAAAATGAAGCTCCGGGGCCCCTGGGTGGCTCAGTCCGTTAAGCGTAAGACTCTTGATCTCAGCTCAGGTCTTGATCTCAGGGCCATGAGTTCAAGCCCAGGTGGGGCTCCGTGCTGGGGGTGGAGCCTACTTAAAAAAAAAAAAAAGGAAAGGAAGGAAGGAAGCTCTACCATGTGAGCTCCCAAAAGTAAGGACTGGATCTTATTCATTCCTGTTTCCCCACTTCCAGTTTTAAGGGCTGGGTGCCTAAGGGAAATATTTATTGTACTAAACCGGACGTCTGGCTCTTGTGCTTTTAAGATGGGGTACTACTGAGAAAATAAGTAAATAAACAAACCTCAGTGTGCTCACAGTTCTCTCTGGCCGGGTAAGTTGTGGCTGTGTCCAGAAGGAGGCCGGGATCATGAGCGGGGAGCAGGACTCGGGGGTCTGTGCTTGCCTCTGCTCTGCTGCAGCTGGGTGACCATGGGCAAGTCTCTTGACCTCTCTGAGCTCCAGATGCCTCATCATAAAATAGGGATCCTGAAAGCTGTCTTGTGTCTCTCTCGGGTGAGAGGAGCGCTGAAGGTGAGAAGGAATAAACGCACGTTGTAAAATTCGGCTGCTATAGGAATAACGTTTATTACTCTGTGACAGAATTTAAGCAATGTCAGGAAGCCCTCTTTTCCTATCTAGAAATATGTTTTGGTCCAGGCTTGTCAAGGGCCTGAAATCGTATCATAAGAAATGCATTCCCTGGGATGTTAAAGGCTTTCAGATCTTTAAGACATTTTCGCTAAGATGCATTTGGGAGACATCGATATGAAGCCATTATCTCGGGGGCCTGAGAGGCTGGCCGGAGAGATGGCCACTCTGTGCTGGCAGGAAACAGGCAAACCGCTGGGGGTGGGGCTCAGGGGGGCGGGGAAGCGATGAAGAGAAGATGCTGTTCCTGGAAGGGGTCCCCAAATGTGTGCTAGGCCAGAGCTTCTCACCCTTGAACGTGCCTGTGAATGGCCTGGGGATGGAATTAAAATGCAGATTCCACTTCAGGGGCCTGGCCCCAGAACCTGCATTTCCCACAAGCCCCCAAGAGAGGCCGAGGCTGCTGGTCTGGGGTCCACACTGGGGGAGCAAAGTGGTAAACAGTAGCAAGCCCTACCGGCCCAAGAAAACATGGCTTTGGTCGAAGGCCTAAGCACGGCAGGATTTGACGGTTTGGGAGGAATTCTGGCAGAGAGCAGTACTCCCTCGCGAGAGCGCAGTGACTAACACACAGGGAGGCTGTTTGCTTATCTGGATCTTAATTTCCTGTGAGCCTGGTTAGTGAGCTGTGCCCTTAGGAACTGGAAGACAGGTGTGCATGATGGGGCCTTGAGACCTGGCTGGGCCACCTGGACAGATCCCACTGGGGCCAACATCTGCCCCCCATCTCCCTTCCTGCCCACTGCCCGCCCCCCATCCCCGCCTTGCTCTGCCATCTACCCCCAGCTCAGGTTTTCCTTGAGCCTCTGGCTGTCTAGCTCGCCTAGGTGGGTTCAAGTGGAGTGTGTTGTTTTTCTCTCTCCCTCTCTATTTCTATCTATCCCCCTTCCTCCCTCCCCCTCCCCCTCCCCCTCTCCATCATCACCATCTTCACTGCTGGCTTTGTCCCTGGGTTTCCTCTCTGGCAGCTGGTTCACAGAGTCATGGGTGGCTTACCATCTCTCCAGGTGATGAATGTTTACTGTCCCGCAATCCCAGGCACTGTCACACGGGACGATGAGCCCCTGAGGGAGACACAGGTTCTCTTCTGTTTGGAGCCCCACTGCCCTGCGCAGGGCCTGGCACCAGGCTCGGACGGAGAGATTGGCCAGTTTTCCCACTGCTTGTAATAGTTGTGTGTGGAGATGGGTTAGTGGGGCTCAGAGCAGGAGCCCCCAAGCCCCAGGGAAAGTGTGCAGTTCTCCCCAAGTTCTTGCTTTCTTCTTTTGCCAGGTCCTGGAAGTGACCACGGGAGAAGGAATGAGGAAGATTTAAAATGTAAAGAATGAGACCCGTCATCCGCCATAAGGAACCCAGCTGAGTACCAGAATGTGTGACCAAAGAACAGAGCAGGGGAGGCAGGCGTCCCTCAGGGAGAAGGACTGGGGAGGAGGTCATGCCAGGAAGCAGCCTGGGCCACCAGAAGGGGGTGAGCTACATGGCACCCCCAAAAAGGAAGGCTGGGTGAGCACATTGGTCCCCCAGTGTCCTGGGCACGTAGCACCTGGTGGCAGAGAAAACTGTCCTTGCAGGGAAGGTAAGGACATAAATCTTCAGCTTAATGCCTGGAGCTCCGTGACGTACAAGAGGGCTTATGGTGCCGTTCTCTCTACTTCTGTGTAGATATGACAATTGCCAAAATAAAAAGTGGAAGGAAGGAAGGGAAGGAGGGAGGAAGGGAAGAAGGGAGGAAGGAAGATCAACTCATGTCTTGCTTCTAATAGAACTTTCGGATTGAAATCTGGCTGCCCGCTATCCTGCTGTTAAGGGCCACTCTCTTCCCAGCCACACAGTCCTGATTTATTTGGTGGTTATAGTTCCCTTTGCAAATAAAGAATGCGGCATTTGGGGTGGATCAGCATAGTCCAAAGCGTAACGCGAGGTTAGGGGCCTGTCTGTGAGCTGTTTGTTAACCAGAACGAGAGGTAATTGAGGATAAATGTTTAGAAACTTTTGTGGCCATTTGGCATTGCCCTAACATCCAAGTACACGGTCAGCACATGGGTCCTGTCGAAGGCGTTTGGGAGTTGTCGTACCCAAGTGGCGAGTGTCATGTGGTGTGAACCGGGTTGGTCCGTGCATCAGACCATCATGGGCTGGATATCTCATTTAAAACGTGGAATTTCACAACATACACTTTCGGTGGGATCTAGCCATCTTTTGCAATCCAGTCACAGCGTGTTCTAGCAAGCACAAGTGTCTCGGCCTTCACGAGTACAATCCCCATGCGGGGACCCCTTCTCTGGATGGTGGATCTCCCTATGGAGGTCTGCCAGGCCCCCTGCCTATCTTCCCTGCCCTACCCTCACTGCTCCTCACTGACTCTATCAAAGAGCAACGGAAGCAAGAACAGGACAGCTTCCCCAGCCCACCCAGCGCCCCTCTCTTCTCTCTTTCCTCAAATTAAAGCAGAGATGCGTTGAGGCTGCCTCTCCCACATCCCTCTCCCTGGAAGGACCTGGCAGGGACAGAGGGGCACTCAGGCACCCCACGCAAGCTGTCAGGGCTGGTCTGAGAGTGGGTAATCTCAGAAACGATGATTTAGAGCGCAGTGTGGCGGGGGCTGGAGGCGGCGAGGTAGCTGTTCCCCACGGCGCTCATTAAGCTTCCATAGATTGCGTTTCCTGCCTCCCCCGCTAGCCCTCCAAAGTGCCTGTTATTAATTCATAAAAACACTGCAAGCGTGATTGAGTCTGCTGATTACTGGAGCAGGCAGACACAAGAGACAGTAAAATATTCCGCGTCTCTCTATCAGGCTCTCAGGGGCTCGGGAGGAGGAAAAAAATAAAAAAGAGAAAAGCAACAACATGAAGAAAGAAATATGGGGGGGGAAACTGTGTTGTGAAATATTAATCAGAGCTGTTTGCCCCTGGGGGCCAAAAATATGAGGCGGCATAATCCGTGTAGCCAGAGCTGCCCGGCGACATGTCTTTGAGAAGCTGATTATTGCGGGTAAACACAACTAAATATTCTGGATCTTTGGACTGTGCCTCTGGTGTCGCTGGAGAATCCGATTCCCTTATCATCCTTCTGCAGGTGTGGCCCCGGGAGAGGGTGGGAGGGGCTGGCAGGATGTGGCCGCTTGCTCAGGGAGCCACTCGGGCCCCAGTAGGGGCTGCTTCAGTTCCTTTCCAAATGCTGATTCACGTTGAGCGGGCGGTGGGGGTGCGTGGGTATAGGGAAGATGCCCAAGGAGGTGTGTGTGTGTGTGTGTGTGTGTGTGTGCGTGCGTGTGGGTTGGGGCTGCCTCCAGAGCTGGCTTTTAACAGCTGATGACCTGATGCGGGCCACGCCAAGGGAGCCCCAGCTCTAGAGTGGCTTTTCTGAGAAGCCC